>NC_136980.1:16833077-16898077 GCF_032717465.1 Coenobita brevimanus
TCGTCTACTACTCTATTACCAAACCAATTTCTACCTATTTCCTTACTGAAACGGAATTTTTCTAGTTTGAAACCATTATTTCTAGTTCTATCCTGTATGCTCACTTTAAGTACCTTGCTAATATCTCCCTTATTTATACCCTTCATCCACTTAAACACCTCAATTAAATCTCCCCTTACTCTACGCCTCTCTAGCGAATGCAGACCTAATCTTTTCAGTCTGTCTTCATATGACAGGTTCCGGACGTCATGTATCATTTTTGTCATTCTTCTCTATACTTTTTCTAACGAATTAATATCCATTCTACAGTATAGTAAGGACACCAAAATTGTACTGCGTAGTCTAAATGTGGCCTTACTAATGCTAGATAAAGTTTCAGTATTACTTTTGATGATCTATTGCTCACGCTTCTCGAAATAAATCCTAGGACCCTATTTGCTTTATTTCTCACATTAATACACTGTTGCCTTGGTTTAAGGTCATTACTAATCATAACTCCTAGATCCCTCTCGCATTCCGATTTGCTAATTTCTTTGTTATCTAAGCTGTATTTAGTGTCTCCAATGGTATTGTCTACGTTAAGTACTTTGCATTTTTCAACGTTAAATTCCATTTGCCAAGTTTTAGACCATTTGGACAATATATCGAGGTCTTTTTGTAAGTTATGGCAATCGTCAGTCGAGTTAATGATACGCCCTATTTTTGTATCGTCGGCAATTTTGTTGATGCTGCTATTGACTTCTAAGTCTAGATCATTTATACAGTATATATAATAAATAATAAGGGACCGAGTGCTGAACCCTGTGGTACACCGCTAGTTACTAATCCCCAGTCCGACTTAGTTCCATTTATTAATACTCTCTGCTTTCGTCCTTTCAGCCAGGATTCTATCCATTTTAAGATATCGCCGTCTATACCGTGTGCTCGAACCTTTCTAACTAACCTTTCGTGTGGGACCCTGTCAAAAGCTTTACTAAAGTCCAGATAAATAACTTCGTAAGCTTTATCGCTATCTACTGCCTCATAGACCTCCGAGTAGAATGACAACAAGTTTGTGAGGCAGGATCGTCCTTGCCTGAATCCGTGCTGACTTTCGTTTATAAGATTAAATCTTTCAAAGTGTTCTCTAATCTTATTTGCCAAAATTGACTCTAACATTTTTCCTACTATTGACGTTAGACTTATCGGACGATAATTCGACGCAGCTGGTTTATCACCCCTTTTTAAAGATGGGCACTACGTTTGCGGTCTTCCACGCCTCTGGAACTTCTCCTGAACTTAAAGAATAATTAAATAACGTTAAAAGTGGCTGACATAATTCTTCTTTATATATATATATATATATATATATATATATATATATATATATATATATATATATATATATATATATATATATATATATAATTTTTGCATATATTTCGTCCTGGCCTGGCGATTTTTGAGGTTTTAACTTATTAATTTCTTTCAATACGTCCTCCTTACTAATGGTTATTATACTAAGAATATTTTCCGTATTATCATCGTAAATATTTGCTCATTGAGGGACCAGGTCTAGATTTTCCTTGGTGAATACTGATATGAAATAATTATTTAGGATGGAGCACATTTCTTTATCTTCACTGGTAATGTCACCTGATTTTGTTCTGAGTGGTCCTATCCTATCTTTATTTTTCGTACGGTACATTTGATAAAAACCCTTAGAGTTTTCTTTTGATTCACTATAAGAGGAAGGGAGGAAGGGAGGGAGAGAAGAATGTATGGAAGGAAGGAGGGAAACGGAGGGGAAGGGAAGGGGAAGAGGGGGAGCGGAGGAGGGGAGGGAATTACGAGAACTCACGTGGATGAACGTAATATGGGAAGAAGGGGGAGGGGATGGGGAGGGGGAGGAGGAGGAAGCGGGGGAGGGGGCAACCTTAATTTCATAACTTCTCTTTGCTTTTCTTATCTCCCTCTTTACTTCTCTATTTAAAATCGGGTACAGGTTACGTAAGTGTTCCTCCACGCTTTATTTCAACCGTCGTCTTCACCAATAAAAATCTCCTTCTGTCTGTCTGTCTGTCTGTCTGTTCCTGTTTGTCTGTCTGTCACTCTGTTTTTCTGTCTGTCTGTCTGTCTGTCTGTCTGTCTCTCTCTCTCTCTCTCTCTCTCTCTCTCTCTCTCTCTCTCTCCTCATGCATACAGTTGGTCCCTCTTGGGATAGGCGAGTCTCAAGGGAGAACACCTCCCATCTTTTCCCCAAGTCTGCCACCTCACCGTCCCCCGTCGCTCACTGTCACTCTTTCATATGCGTACTCTGCGTTTCAGTCATAAATAGAAATAAATGATGAAAATAACTGAGTAAAAAGACAAATAAATAAGTAAAAGAAAACAATGATGTGAAAATAACCTTACTACAATAAAATGTAATGTGCGTGACTTGAACACACACCCCTATCATACATAACATATTCATGTGTATGTCCACACGTTCCTAATTTTTCACGCTCCACATCAGCCTCGTATATCATCAGGAAAACCCATTCCCCCCCCCCTCCATATACGCTTGCTGCCACCAGACGGCACCACTGTACAGTGGTAGTGGCTTATCTGTTTATTTTAGCTATCCCTGAAAACACCTACACCTGCCCTAGTTTTCTCTGAGGTGAGCAACCATATCGATGCCATATGCCACAACCCTCGTCATCTTGTAAGTACAATCATGTAATAACCATAAACTTATGCTGTTTTGCTACAGTAAAATTTATGGCCAGAAATCCGCAGCCACAGGAAGTTATCCACTCCAATACCCGCGGCTAACGGGTTAAGATAGTGCATAACAGCTTTACTTTATTTATGAAACTTATACAAATACAAACAATAGCATACCTACGTCTGTGAATGTGATTATTTAATGAACTGTCATGTAAATTAGTAGTTGGCATCTCTAGCCATCAATGAGAGAGACAGATACTGCTGGGGAAACTATACTCTTTTCACGCTAACTTGGCCTAAAATTGTCACTGTTCCTCTTAAATGTTAAGTTGGAACAACACTGTAGATTAACACTGGAATATGTTGCTAGTCACGAGGAATTGCTATGGAAAGAACATAAAGGCGTAGCACTGTCTTCTGCCACTGAGCTACATAAGCTGCCAAAGGTCGAAAATCTGGGCCAAGTCAAGGTGAGGGAACTAGAGAGGACATGTAAACATCACCCATGACAGTAACAGACTACTTTACTGGTGCTGAATAATTGCCATATTATGCCACTCCAATAGCCAGAAAGTTAACAACCTGATATTTATAATCATGTTATTGTCAGAATGTCCTTAGTTAAAGAAAGTGAACTGAGTGAACTGGCGTTGTAAGGTGAGAACCATGTATTTATTGAGGTTTGTTAGACTAACTTAAGCAGCGCTAAAGCTTTCATGGAGAGAGAGAGAGAGAGAGAGAGAGAGAGAGAGAGAGAGAGAGATAATGACTGGGTGAGAGGGTGGGAGGGGAGTGGGTGAGCTTAATGCGTTCACAGCTGTGGCATGAGTCACTCAAAAATTGTGTCCCAGTGCTTGGGAAGTTCAAACATGACCATTTCTTCTCATTTAAGAAAAGTTGTATGTACAATATTAAGTGACGTGAGTGCATGTACAGTGTACCTACCACCGACAGGTTAATTTACTCTCTCTCTCTCTCTCTCTCTCTCTCTCTCTCTCTCTCCACACCCACACACACACACACACACACATATATATATATATATAGATATATATATATATATATATATATATATATATATATATAATTTACTTCATTCTTTTCTTGTCCTTCTGCCTACGGGTAACTTTAGACTTCCTCTTCTGTCTTTCATTCCTTCATTCTTTCCTCTTCCTTCTGCCTGTGGGTGACTCTACACTGAGTGACAAGCCAAATGGTTTCCTGTACACCAGGAAACCATTTACTACGCTGGGTGGTAACCATATAACCAAATTTTGGCTCCTGGTGGTTTAGTGAGTAATTATTGCGCTCCAATCGGATTGAGCCGGTGAAGGTTTATATCCATGGGATGGTTGGGGTTGATTGCTCATGTAATGCCACTCAGGGATGAGTGAGGCTGGTCACTCTCATCTTAAATGTCGGGACCAACTGCTTAGCCCCGGTCTCCTACGCTCCTCATGGGGCAATGTAGGATTGGATGATGGATATATATATATATATATATATATTTATATATATATATATATATATATATATATATATATATATATATATATATATATATATATATATATATATATGTGTGTGTGTGTGTGTGTGTGTGTGTTTAATTTTAACTAGATAGACAGATACACTGATTAACAGAGAGAGAGAGAGAGAGAGAGTTGTCAGCAGACTGTTGCTTATGTTGACCATTTTCTCCATAGTATTACACTGAACACAACGGCGCATCATGCAAACATAACTTTACCTCTGGCTAGTCTGTGACGCAATGGACAGGAGAGTGACTCACCAGGCAGGAGAGTGACCCACCAGGCAGGAGAGTGATTCACCAGGCAGGAGAGTGACTCATCAGGTTAGAGAGTGACTCACCGGGCAGGAGAGTGACTCACCAGGCAGGAGAGTGACTCACCAGGCAGGAGAGTGACTCACCAGGCAGGAGAGTGAGGGTGTGTTTGGCCGCCTGAAGGTTGATATCAGTGACCACCACTTGGGCGCCCTCCCTGGCCAGCACCTGACAGCATGCACGCCCAATGCCGCTCCCGCCGCCTGAAGTGACAGGCAGTAATCAGTTCACAGTAAAATTTACTCTTTAAATATCTAGCATTATATCTAGTGAGTGCTCTGCTATCTCAGTGAACAATTTTCTCAGTCAGTACCCGGTGCTCTCTCTCTCTCTCTCTCTCTCTCTCTCTCTCTCTCTCTCTCTCGCTCAGACTCAGTCCGTCAGTGCTCAGTGCCCTTCGCTTGCTGCACAGTAGTCATTCAGTACTCAGTGCTTCTTGAGATGTACAGGGTTTTCGTTTTGATATTACAGTTTAATGTACAATGATGGATAGTAATATCGCTCTGCTTTTTTAGCAGAACAATTATTAAACTCTCACGCAATATTCTGAGCAGACTCTTGAGTTCCAGCGATCGCATCACTGGGTTTTGAAAGTCATTGCTCACAAGTCCTGGTATTGATGATAATAAAGTGAATCGATATTTATTTCTGTAATTGTCCCAGCATCCATATATCACTGCTCTGTATACAAGCTCCATGAGACCACCTGATACCGTAGGACCAGACACTCAAGAGCACATTTTTGTCCATTCATTCAGATTATTCATTCATCTTCTTGCTACCTTCATATCAACTTATTCAAACTGGGCGAGACATTATGTATCAAGGGCGAGACATTATTTATCAGTGCTGTATCAAACCTTTCCAATTCGTCTAAGCTGACTGATATCGCCTGGAGGTAGCAAATATAATATTAACAGTATTTCATAGCACTGAAAGGATTAGTGATAATACAGAACCAGTGAGCACTTCTCCAATCTGATGATAACAGGGAAACTAACAGTATGACGGTGTGGTCTTGAGAAATCTTACTGACCAGCATAATTTTACACAACTACACACTGCTTGGTTACCAAAGACTTAGGCTGCCGTACAGTCAACAAAGGCGGTGTCGTCTCGCCAAACTGTTCATCTGCCCTGAGATTTAACGCCTTATTCTAAGTGTCGTGGCAGGTTTCCTAGCACATCTTCCATAGCGATTTATTTTATTTTATTTTGTTTTATTTTGTTTTATATTATTTTATTCTTGCTTAATGACCACTAACTTCATCTTGAATGTTAATTGCAACGTTTTAATATTGCCACATCTGATATCAGTAACACGCAAGAGAATACCGAGATATATATGTATTACTAAGGAAGATGTCTTATGAATTCTCCCTAGCCACTTCAACTATGACCTATATATGCCAGTCAAGTAAGTGGTGATGAAGAGTTATCACCATGTAATAAGTGTTATCCTGGACTAGACAGTGTTTTGCCGCCATCACTGTGACTGCCTGTTGCATCTCAAGTATTTGTTCAGCGCCCAGTAACCATCATTGCATTACACTGGCCTCATCAAAGTTTTCATAAGAAAATCTAACCAGCACTACAAATGGTTACCAGATTCTAAAGAAGAATATACCATCCGTAGGTGCCACACAGGACCTATTTAGTTATGGCGGAAAAACCTGGGTTGTTCAGTAATAGGTAATTCAGACAACATTTAGTTGTACCCGAGATCAAAAGAATAGTTAAGGCATACCCACCATTAGCGTTGCTGACTTCATTGGGTGTATGGACGCCAACTAGCAGCTGCCTTTGGATGAGGAGTATTGGAAACTAAATACAAAATGTTCCCAAGGAATTTAACACCTTTGCCTCAAGACAGTAGACCACCTTTAAACCGTGTGTGTGTGTGTGTGTGTGTGTGTGTGTGTGTGTGTGTGTGTGTGTGTGTGTGTGTGTTTTATGTGAAGAAGAAGGAACCAAAGGCAATGAGCCCGCAAAACTGTTCCTTCCAAGAGAAAAACAAAATACAAGAGAGAGCCAAATTCAAGATCCATTCATTTCGAGATGCCTGGACACACTGAGTTTGAGAGACTGGAGATCATAGGAAGCAGGAAATACAGACAGAGGGAGACAGTTCCAGAGTTGACCTGTTGCATAAATGAAGGACTGGGAGTAACGGTTAACTCTTGCATTAGAGAGCTGGACAGAAAAGGGGTGAGAGTTTGCTGCTAGACGGGTGCTACGCGCCCGTCGTAGAAGTGGAGGAATGCATGCAGACAGTTCAGAGGAACAGTGACCATTGAAGTGACGATAGAAAAGAGATAAAGATGCAACACTGCAGCGAAGAGACAGAGGTTGAAGGGAGTCAGTAAGAGGGGGAGAGTTAATGAGACGAAAAGCCTTTGACTCCACCCTATTGAGAAGAGCTGTATGTGGGGAGCCTCCACACATGACAGTTGTACTCCACACAGGGGCGGATAAAACCCCTGTATAGAGTCAATAATTCTGCATGGGCAAAGAAGGAACGGAGTCGGCTTAGCACACCCAATCGCTTGGAAGCAGATTTTACAAGAGATGTAATATGATCTTTCAAAGATAAATCCCAAGCAACTGAAACCCCAAGCATGTTCAAGGATGATGCAGGATTAAGTTGAGTATTATTAAACATAAGTGGGTATACCTGTGGAAGATTTTGTCGGGTTGATAGGTGCAAAAACTGAGTCTTTGATGCATTAAAAACAACCAGATTACTTTTACCCCAGTCAGAGATACGAGCCAAGTCAGACATTAGGTGTGCCATAGCCTCATCCCTTGCCTGTTGAAGTAACTGCTGAGATGGACGTTGTGGGAATCGAATGGAAAGGTGAAGGGTGGAGTCATCAGCGTATGAGTGGATAGGGTTAGATGTACAGCTTAGAAGGTCATTGATGAATAAAAGGAAGAGAGTTGGTGATAGGACAGAACCCTGAGGAACACCACTGTTAACAGATCTAGGAGATGAACGATAGCCGTCTACAACAGTGGCTATAGAACGACCAGAAAGGAAGTTAGAGATGATAGCACAGAAAGAGGGATAGAAACCGTAAGAGGGCAGTTTGGAAATTAAAGATTTATGCCAGACTCGATCGAAAGCCTTTGAGATGTCAAGTGCAATGGCAAAGCTTTCGCCAAAGTCCCGAAAGGAGGATGACCAGGAGTCTGAAAGGTTGGTGAGAAGGTCGCCTGCGGAGTGTCCCTGACGGAACCCATACTGACGATCAGAAAGAAGGTTGTGATAGGAAACATGCTTTAAAATTTTTCTATTAAGAATAGACTCAAAAACTTTTGAGATACAGGATGTTAAAGCAACTGGGCGATAGTTAGAGGGTTGGGAATGGTCACCCTTCTTTGGGACCGGCTGAATGAGAGCAAACGTCCAGCAAGAAGGAAAGGTACAAGTTGACAGACAAAGGCGAAAGAGTTTGCCTAGGCAGGGTGTAAGCACAGAAGCACAGTTCTTGAGAACAACAGGAGGGACTCCATCAGGCCCATATGCCTTATTAGTACTGAGGCAAGCAATGGCAGAAAATACATCAGCTGAAGAAATTTTAATGTTAGCCATGAGGAAGTCTGAGAGGGGAAATGATGGAGGAACAGCACCGGAATCGTCTAAGGTGGAATTGGAGGAGAAAGTCTGAGCGAAGAGATTTGCTTTATCAGTAAAAGAAATAGCTACAAAGCCATCAGAGTAGAAAAGAGGAGGGAAGGATGATGAGGTAAAGTTGTTAGAAATGTTTCTGGCAAGGTGCCAGAAGGAGCGGGAAGAGTTCGAGTTGGAGAGTTGAGAGCATTTTGTACGGATGAAATTATTTTTAGCAGAGCGAAGAACAGACTTAGCACTATTCCGGACAGAAATGTATAAAAGATGTGATTCAGGGATGTGTTGGCTCCGGTACCATTAATAGGCCCTCTCCTTGTTGCGGACAGCATTAGAACAAGCGTGACTAAACCGAGGCTTTCTTGCGTTAGTCAAAGGATATGAGAAAGGAATGTATGCTTCCATGCCCGAGAGAATAACCTCCGTAATGTGCAAGGCAAACCCAGATGGCTCCCAGCCATGAAAGCAATAATCATTCCAGGGAAAATCAAAGAAGTACTGCCTGAGGGCCTTTCAATCTGCAGCCCCAAAGTGCCAGAGACAACGTTTTTTTGGAGGGTCCGCAGGCCGTACCGGAGCAATAGGACAGGTTAAGGTGATAAGGTTATGATTGGAGGAGCCCAGTGGAGAGAAAAGATTAACAGTGTAAGCAGAAGGATTACTTGTAAGGAAGAGATCAAGTATGTTGGAGCTCTCTCCAAGGCGGTCAGGGATACGGGTAGGGTGCTGTACAAGCTGCTCTAGGTCATTAAGGATACAAAAGGTGTAGGCTTGTTCACCAGGTGGATCAGTGAAAGGAGAGGAGAGCCAAAGGTGGTGGTGAACACTGAAATCTCCAAGAATGGAGATTTCAGAGAAAGGAGAGATGGATAAGATGTGTTCCATCGTAGAAGTAAGATAGTCAAAGAATTTTTGATAGTCAGTAGAATTAGGAGGTAAGTAAACAGTACAGATATATTTAGTCAGAGAATGACAGGAAATCCGAAGCCAGAGTGTAGAGAATTCAGAAGAATCGAGTTCAGGAACACGAGAGCAAGATAAGTTGTTGCGTATATATACACAACAGCCACCTTTGGCTTTGAAATGAGTATAAAGAAAGTAGGAGGATACAGAAAAGGGTTTGCTGTCAATTGCCTCAGACAGCTGAGTCTCAGTTAGGAAAAGAAGGTGAGGTTTACAGAAGGAGAGGTGGTGCTCAACAGATTGAAAGTTGGAGGAAAGGCCACGAATGTTGCAGAAATGAAGAAGAAGAGAGTCAGACAGTGGTTCCAGGCACCTTGAGTCGTCACCGGGAGAGGGGCTGAAGGTGGGGGCATTTATGGTCCCCCCCCCCTTGGGGACTCCAAGGCTATGTTATTCGATGCCATTATGAAAATTTTGAAAAGGAAGTGTGGTGTGTACTGTGCATGTAGTTTGGTGTTGATAGTTGGAGAAACTTGTATTGGAGAGCATGCTGGTCTACTCTCTGTGTTACTGAGACTGAAAAAGTTCAGCAAAGGGGGATGGTCGGGACCTAGTCCCGAGGGCTGATGAAACGGGAGCTCCAGCTGTCCCTGTCATCAGCTTTCCATCCACCTTGGGAGTACTGCCCTGCTCGACTGGTGTGTGTGGATAAGGAGGGAGGAGGGAGTAGCGTAAACTTTGGATTAGTGGAGTGATATAGCACCGTAATCTGCATGTGCTCTTTTCAGTATTGCTTTACTGATTTTTCCGGTAGCTAATTATCTCAGTGTTAATGCCACTTCCATCTCTGCAGTTACAGTTTGACTGCCTTCAGTGTGGTTGTCAGTCACATGCCATTTTAAATCAGTTGTATACACGAGGCCAACACGATAACAGCATATCTTTTGTGTGTGTGTGTGTGTGTGTGTGTGTGTGTGTGTGTGTGTGTGTGTGTGTCATCATTCTGCACATCACAACTGTCTCTGCGAGGGCGAAAATGACGTGGGCTACACACTCGGAGTGTTTGTTGGTCAGCCATCTTGCCTCCCGTAGGGCTTGTGCGAAACTCTGTAAGTCCTCTTGACAGCTGCCCACCATTCCTAACTGGGCCCTGAGATGTGAGAAGTCACAGTGCTTACGTGCTTTCATAAATAATTCTTGGGATTTCCCTGTTTAGGAATGCTCAAAAGGATTTTTGAGTCATTCTAACCCCTCAGTGGCCACTGGCGTCGAACAACGTTCAGCCGATAAATGACCGCAGGCGTCTTCTGAGCGCAGCCTATAAAAAAAGGCAAAAAATTTTGGGAAATGAATGAACGTTCTGAACGTCTTGACTCTTGAGACTGACCTACCCAACACTCCCATACACCCCACATGTCAATACACCGTGCACTTCTGTGATGAGTGGACGTCAGAGTTCTGCCTGTCTCCCTGCCCTGGCCCCCACCAAGCACTGACCTCTCCGGCCCCGTAGGCCGCTCACCAGCCCTGAGATGAGGGCGGAGCTGTTTCCCCGTGGGGGAGAGAGCAACAAGGATCAAATTGGGTCTGACCTGGAGGTGGTGAGTATGGTGGGTAGTGACGAGAATACACCGTGTGAAGTTTAGGTAAACATACAGTTTTTCCCTTTTTCCTTACCCAGGCAGAAAATATCATACTTTCCCACACTCTTGACACACAGACAGCAACATACATTGCAAAAATAACAAAGTAAAATGATAGAGAAACGTAAACGTGTTAAGGGGAAAATACTTTTTTTCCCGTCCGTATATGTATTTATTTCTGGTTTATCTCTCTGTTCCTAATAGTTTGACCTATTCATAGTTTTGAACCTGCATTATGATTCTATTTTAGCCAAGCAGGTGGTGTGGGAGGGGCTAAAAGCGCCTCCACTCCCCTACCTCTAATCTGAGCTGACCAGGTGCTAATCCACCCGACTATCCACATTCATAGATTCAGGAGAAAGAAATGGATATCAGAGGAAACGTGGGATATGATAAAAGAGAGAGGTGAGGCTAAATTGAGATGTGAGATGCAATGCTTTCATGAACGAGAGATTGAATTAGCAAGAGCTGCGTACTGGAGTTTGAATTCAGAAGTAAGAAGGTTAGCTAGGAGAGATAAAAGAAGATGTGTGGATGAAAAGGTTGCAGAGACTGAAATCTTAATAAACAAAAATGATGGACAGAGTCAAAGAATAGCATATGAATCGATTAGAGAACTGAGTGGTAATGCAGGTAAACGCAAGGAAATACCAGTTAGAGACAGGGAAGGAAATTTATTGACCAAAGATAGAGATATTAAAAATAGATGGAAAGAGCATTTTGAGACAGTTCTTAATAGACCAATACCACCAGAAGAGGATATACCGTCTGCTCAGGAAGATTTAAATATAGAAACAGGAGAGTTGAGGCTTGCAGAAGTGGAGAAAGCAGTAAAACAGTTAAAGAATAATAAGGCACCAGGGGAGGATGGTTTATTTCCGGAAATGTTTAAAGTGGAGGGGGATAGATTAATAATGATCTTGACCAAGCTATTCAATAAGATATGGGTGACGGGGTTACTACCATCAGTTTGGAAGAACGGTGTAATTGTTAAAGTTCCGAAGAAGGGAGACCTGAGTGAATGTGGTAATTGGAGGGGAATCTCTTTGTCACCGATAGCTTTGAAAGTTTTCAGTAGAGTGTTGTTAAATAGGTTGGAGCCGGTGGTTGAGGGTATTCTGAGGGATGAACAGGCTGGTTTTAGAAAGGGACGTGGTTGCAATGATCAGATCTTTATAGTTAGGCATTTGATGCAGCAAGTTAATGAAATGAGAGTACCGTTAAGTCTTTGTTTTGTTGATTTTGAAAAGGCTTTTGATAGTGTTTCGAGAGAGACTATGGGGAAGATCATGAGACATTATGGAATACCAGAGGAGTTTGTGAGGGTCATTATGAACATGCATGAGGACACATTTTGTAAAGTGATGGTTGATGGTTGTCTGAGTGATTCGTTTGAAGTCAAGTCCGGAGTAATTCAAGGTGGTGTTCTATCGCCTTTACTATTTATATTGGTCATTGATTACATTATGAAACGCGTTGGAACAGAAACCGGTGCAGGTATACTTTGGGGATAGAACAGGAAACTTTTGGATTTAGATTATGCAGATGGTATAGTTTTGATTTGTGATGGGCCAGAAGAGATGCAGAGAGTGTTGGACTGTTTGGTGAGTGAAGGTCGCAAGGTGGGTTTGGTTATTAATTGTGGAAAAACTGAAATAATCAATATGAATATGGAAAATGCGCAGGAATGTGTAACTGGAGGTATGGTTGTAAAGCAAGTTGATAGGTTTAAATATTTAGGTACTTATTTAGCCAAGGATGGTTCTTTGAACTTTGAATTCGAGGAAAGGTTAAAGAAGGCTAATCAGGCAATGGGAATGCTTAAAAATATTTGGAAAAATAACAATTTTTCTGTGCATACAAAAATCAAACTTTATAAGATAATGGTTAGGAGTATCTTAATTTATGGACACGAGTCTTGGTACAGCACAGTGACTATGGAAAATAAATTCTTGGTGTTTGAAAAAAAAGCACTTAGAAGAATATTAGGAGTTAAGTGGTGGGAAAGGATACCAAATAGTAGAATTAGAGAAATAACGGGAGTGCAGCCGGTCGATGAATATGTTAGGTTCTCACGATGGAAGTGGCTAGGACATGTGTATAGGAGACAGGGAACAGTACGAGGTACACCAGGGTTGGTGGCACTTGGTAGGAGAGGTAAAGGAAGGCCAAAAGAAACGTGGGTGAGGACAATGAGACGGGAAGCTGGAGATGAGTGTTGGGGAGATCTTGAGGAGTTAGCACAAGATAGGATGTGGTGGTGTGAGTTCATAGAGGCCCTATGCATCCCCGAGGGTGCCACAGGAAATGATTGATTGATTGATCCACATTCATCCCCTGTGGGAGAGGCTACCCCCGGGGGGACCTGCAATTTTATCATATAGGACTGAATATTTAACCCTTTCACTCCCTCTTCCAACCATATTCACAACGCTAACGTGCAAATAACTCGAAACGGCCATAAACATATTTATATAAAAAATGTGAAAAAAAATATATTTTTTTCGAGCCAAACATATTATGTACTGAAATCATTTGATATCATCATATCTAATATATGCACAACATTTCAGCACCATTCACATTGTTTTGGGGGTAAAAAATATAACACGTGTGATGTTGCAGCGCAGCAATACACCACTGGGGCGATATCTGCTGCCGATATTTCTGCAACTTCCGCGCTCCATTGCCAGCCACAGAATGGGTCTAGGAAGCTGGGATTTGCACTGTTAGCTGCGTCTGAACTTCCTCTTCAATATGGCAAGAAAAACAATCAAGTTTCAAATTCAGATAATGGCCCCGGCATCGGCCAGGGACGCACGTAAAATTCCAGACCTACGGCCACAGAGGGGCTAAACACTTAAGAACTTTTTAAAATGCCGGCCAAGAGGTCTAATAATAATAAAAATTAATTGGTAAGCTACTTTCTCACCGGGTTTATTAACGTCTTGTGTTGGTATTTTCTTCATGAAATTATCTGAAAGCTTTTACAATAAATAATAACAGTTACGAGAAAACTGAGAAGACAATCCGCACACTGCTTGGATATTCACCACCTTCAATCACCCTAAGCTATATTTAATCGTCTGGTGGTAGCTATAGAATAAAATATCAAACACGTATCATCATTAGCCCCTTCAGTCAGAGTAAGGAATTGATGCTTTGCCTATCTCACAATTGTACTCAGCTTAACAGAGGCTTCGCATAGGAGGGTGTGTGCTGTATCATTCCTTAACCCCATCAGTGTTAGGGCGCTCTCCCAGGTGGAATGAAATCGTGTGGCAACAGCAAGAATACACTACAAACAACTTGTCCTGCAGTGGCGGCTAAGAGACTTGCTGTGTTATCATCTGTACACGACTGACCTGGGCTCGTATTCTCGTCGGCTAAGGGAGATTCCTAACACCTCTGGTGATTTAGTGTCATTCTAGCTGTTTGTGAGTGCAAAATTAGCGGTATTTGTAGCTCTTGATTTAACATCACCACTCTGTGCCTCATCTTCCTTACAACTTTATTGTTCGTGTTACACCTTAACGTACGTTTTGATTAAGTTATCATTATATTTTTATATCTAAATGAATTTCTTAGACGAGGTCTTTCCCACTATATCGATGAAGTAAAACCTTCACTAATCTATTCATGGTAAAACTTCTTTCCTAAAGGAATTAAATTATCGAGTTACCAAAAATTCTGATACGTTACCATCGTGAAAGGATTAATATTATGTTGCATGTTATGTCTCTTAAATGTAAAATGTTCACATTGCTTACAATTATAACTATGTAAATGAAAACTTTTCCTCATTGCCATTAACCTTTCAATCCGCTGGCGTTTTTTGTACACTATTCTTGCAGCTGACGGACGATTTTATTCACTTAAGGGGAGATTCTCGTACTGAAGAACTTACCATTAATTTCACACCACTTTCTGTGTAAAGTATTTGTTAAAGTAAAATTTCTTACTGAAAACTATTGTAGTTTGAGCCAGAAGAATTACCCAGTCCTCACCGATAACGTATTATTCCCTTTTACCCTCGCAACTTACAGATCTTCCTATGTAGTATAGGAGTATTTTCGAAATGGTGGAGTAATAAGCGTATATTCCCTCCATTATCCATCACTATAGGGGACGCTCTCCCATATTAACAATAAACATCTTGAGGCAGCAGCAGTATTATTAGCAGTCCTTGTAGCCCCAGGTTCATATGTAACGTGAACCTGGTGGACTGAAGGCTGAAACTGTCCTTCTCAGACAGTTCACCATCCCACTTTCGGGGGTTAGGGATGCAGCTGAGGGACGTTTGTATAGGTAGTTTAACCGACTGGTTAGATCGGTGCCACCACATGAAGGCATCCCTCTCCAGTACCTTGGAAAAGTAGAAAACACAAATTAACAAACACTTCTTTCAACAGATGAAGTCAAGCTGCTGTATATGATAAAGTGCATACAATGTTACCTGTGACGAGAGCGATTCTGCCTGCGAGGGTGCATGACGGTGTGGTGGTGGTGGTGTCTGCTGACGCTGCCATTACCACTGTTCACACTCACGCTATCCTACCGCACTGACAGCCTCACACTGGCACAAGGCCAGTCTGTGTGTGTGTGTGTGTGTGTGTGTGTGTGTGTGTGTGTGTGTGTGCATAAGGAGGGAGGAAGGGGTAGCGTGAACTTTGGAATAGTGGAGTGATATAAGAACATAAGAAGAGAGGATAACTGCAGTAGGCCGGTTGGCCCATGCTAGGCAGCTCCTAGAAGAGTAACTGAACTACTAGAACGAGATAAGTATAGCAAAGAAGAAGGCTTTCCCCCGCCCTCCAAACCCTCCAGCCGAAGCCGGCAGGAAAAAGTCAGAAAGAACACCACGCCGTATAGAAAAACTGACGTGGACATTTTACAGGAAAGTGTGAAAGGAGAATAGAGACTATCATAGTGTAACCTGAAAAGAAAAAAATTGTGAATTAGTATTGGTTATAAGGTTTTCTTTATTCTATATCTACCCCTTATTTGTCATATGCTTATCTAGCCTATGCTTGAAACTCTCAATGGAAGAGGCGGCAACTACTTTACTAGGTAGCTTATTCCATTCGTCTACTACTCTATTACCAAACCAATTTCTACCGATTTCCTTACTGAAACGGAATTTTTCTAGTTTGAAACCATTATTTCTAGTTCTATCCTGTATGCTCACTTTTAGTACCTTGCTAATATCTCCCTTATTTATATCATTCATCCACCATAATCTGAGAGAGAGAGAGAGAGAGAGAGAGAAACGGGGGATGGGGCTAAAATGCTGGGTTCTCTGGTAATATGGTTGCGAATACTGTACCAAAGTACGTCGTAAACATTGCTCAGTGATAAAAAAGCATTCACGAGCCAAATGCTAATCGCCCGCTAGAATAAGCTGTTGGCGAAGTCCAAGATTTAAGCCATATATTGATACTATGAAGGTTTCATGTTGATACCTCAAACCGTTCATGAGATATAATGGTGCTAAAGGTGTACGATAAAAACAAGTTGACCTTTTGCAGCCATTTTGGTGACCTTGACCTTAACCCTGAGTGCCCATTTTCGAACTCGTCTACGATTTTGCTCATATCTGGATACCCGGAAGGTTTCATTTTGATAGCTGAAGCCATTCATTGTATATATATATATATATATATATATATATATATATATATATATATATATATATATATATATATATATATATATATATATATATTAACGCCAGGAAGAAGGAGCCAAAGACCAGGGGCCTGCAAACTGCTCCCTCCAGGAAAAAAACAAAAACAGTACAACAGACAGCCAAATTCAAGATCCACTCATTTTGAGATGCCTGGATACACTGCGTTTGGAAGACTGGAGATCATAGGAAGTAGGAAATACAAAAGAGGGAGTCAGTTCCAGAGCTGACCTGTTGTGTAAGTGAAGGACTGGGAGTAACAGTTAACTCTAGCATTAGAAGGTTCGAGAGAAAAGGGATGAGAATTTGTTGCTAGACAGGTGCTATGCTCCCGTTGTAGAGGTGGAGAGATGCAAGCAGATAGTTCACAGGAGCAGTGACCATGAAGTAGCGATAGAAAGGAGATAAAGATGCGACAGTGTGGCAAAGAGACAGAGATTGAAGGGATCAAGTAAAAGAAGGAGAATTAATGAGACAAAAAGCCTCTGACTCCACCTTGTTGAGAAGAGCTGTATGAGGGGAGGCTCCCCACACTTAAGAATTGTACCCTACACAGGGGCAGACAAGACCCGTGTATGAAGTCAACAACATGTGCAGGAGTAAAAAAGGAACGGAGTTGGCTTAGCACACCTAATCTCATGGAAGCAGATTTTACAAGAGATGTAATGTGATCTTCTCAAGACAAATCCCGAGAGAATGAAATCTCATGCATGTTTAAGGATGATGCAGGATTAAGATGAATATTATTAAACATTAGTGGGTACTCCTGTGGAAGATTCTGTTGGGTTGATAGGTGTAAGAAATGAGTCTTTGATGCATTAAAAACAACAGGATTACTTTTACCCCAGTCAGAGATACGAGCCAAGTCATACATTAGGTGCTGAGATGGACGTTGCAGGAACCGAATGGAAAAGTGATGGATGGAATCATCAGCATATGAGTGGATAAGGTCAGATGTACAGCTTTGAAGGTCATTGATGAATAAAAGGATGACAGTTGGTGATAGGACAGAGCTTGGAGGAACACCACTGTTGATAGATCTAGAAGAATAGTGGCCGTCTATAACAGCGGCTATAGAACTACCAGAAAGAAACTAGAGATGAAGACAGATAGAAGGAAAGTAACCAGAAGAGGGCAGTATGGAAATTAAAGATTTACTCCAAACTCGATCGAAAGCCTTTGAGATGTCAAATGCAACGACAAAGCTTTCACCAAAGTCCCAAAAGGAGGATGACCAGGAGTCTGAAAGGTAGGTGAGGAGATTACCAGTGGAGTGTCCCTGACGGAACCCATACTGACGATCAGAAACAAGGTTGTGATAGGAAAGATGCTACAAAAACTTTCTGTTAATAGACTTAAAAACTTCCGAGACACAGGATGTTAAAGCAATTGGGCGATAGTTAGAGTCACCCTTTTTTTGGTACTGGCTGAATGAGAGCAAACTTCTAGCAAGAAGGAAAGGTACAATTTGACAGACAAAAGCAAAAGAGTTTATCTAGGCAGATGGCAAGCACAGGAGCACACTTCTTGAGGACAACAGGAGGGACCCTATCAGACCCATATTTCTTGTTAATACTGAGGCCAGTGATGGCAGAAAATACATAACCTGAAGAAATTTTAATGTCAGCCATTGTTCTGGTGTCAACATCTTTTTCCATATGAAGCTGTAGTATCACACATTTTACATAATAATTTTTAAAGCTGTTTAGTCATAATTAACAGTGTGTAATGAAGTGTGAATGATGAACAACCAAATATCATTTCGCTGTTAGCTGTGGTATAGAAGAAGGTGGATGGCAGACCACAAGCGCCACCCTGTTTCAATTATAAAATGAAGGTTAGGAGAAGTGAAAAGATATCTGAATAGTGCGTAAGTGTAAAGTCCTGGGGAACCATTTATTATGTTGGCATATGTGAATGTACTTAATGCCATTTTATAAAGGTGTATAATGTGCTAGTAGAGTTGTCATTTATCTCTACTTTTTGCATAAGCCCAGAGTATATGTAATGCTCGGCACCTCACTTTTTAGCTGACCTCAGCACCGCGCCCTAGTCGGCTCGGTGAGTGTACAGCGTCAGAAGCCGTTTTACAGTTTTAAAGGGAGGTGGCATCGCTCTTACATATCTCTCGGGTCGCAGTTATATTATTCTGTACCCAATAAAGAGAGATTTAATCTTCTCATTTCTGTCACCTTACGCTACCACTTAATAACAGACCAGCTTCCACCTTCTCGTGGCAGAGGACCTTTGGTGGGAAGTGTCGGGCAGTGACGGCGAGTAGCTGACGTGTACTACAGAC
Organism: Coenobita brevimanus; assembly: GCF_032717465.1. NCBI lineage: Eukaryota > Metazoa > Arthropoda > Malacostraca > Decapoda > Coenobitidae > Coenobita > Coenobita brevimanus. The sequence continues at coordinate 16,851,780 of NC_136980.1, forward strand.
AGTGTCGTCGATCCAACACGGTGGTCTAGTTATACTATACAGCAGAACACATTATTTTATTGGTGCTAACGGTGGCACGATATTTAGTGCTAGCCATGTACCGATACATTGAATTGGTGTTCAGTGCTGGGATACGATACTTGCTAAAGGGATTTATGCTGTGAATCAGTAACCCTTGCAATCGCTCGTTCCTGAAGGTGAAACAGAAAATCTTACTCTACTGTTGTAAGGGGACTAATTACCAGTGAGTTAAGTGGAGCAGATAAACTGGAGTGGTGCATATTAATTCCTCCCATTATTCTGCCAGTGCGAGATTCCTATCTTAAGCACAAACTGGCAGTTATCTCGCCCTGTGGTGTGCGAGATATCTCCATCTTCAAATGCAAACTGGCAAGAATCTCGCGCTCGTGTGTGAGAGGCGAGATAAGGGGAGTTCAAGCCAGTGCGGTGAGGAGTGGGTCAACTAGCGACTTCTAGCAACTCCAGAGGCGCGGACGGCCGAGGCGAGCCGAGGGAGACCGAAAGCGGCGGGCCTGGCGTGGTGCAGGGCGAACGAGTCGCTTGCTAACTCCCACAGCGAGCGGGCTGCTGCGTAAGGTTGGAGGAGTCTGGTGGAGTGTGGAATGTGGAATGTGGAACATCATCCTGGACTTTCATATCTAGGTAGTGTCCATGCATAGTAATCCACACACACACACACTTGAATCAACACACGTTAGTTAGTTGATGAGTGGAAATAAAGGTTTCTCAGAATTCCCTTGAAATAAATATACTTTCTGTATTTTATATGTGTCCCGTTCTGTCACTTACCATAACTATCCTTTTTTTATGTCAGTTTATCTTCGTGTAACTGGGAGGGGAATATTACTGACAAGGTTGGATGGATACAGTGAAAAAGTGGGGATGTAGAATTAGGGAAATAGAGATAGCCAATCCCACTAGACTCAGAATTTTATGAGTGGGTTGATACATCAAATAAAAGTGCTCAGACATATTAAATGAGTGAAGGACATATTGAGGATCAAGGTGATGAGGATATTTCTGAAGGACATGATGAGGATTTGAACGTTTTGCATTTGCGTTCTGGTCATACTTATTCAACAGTCCCAGAGCAATCAGTTAGATCCAAAATGCCACTAGTCTTGCTAATGAGGGTAATCCTAGAGAGGAGACTGTGGAAGTTGAGACAACAACAGAACCTTTGGTCACTCAGGATATGCAAAATCCAGTCATTAGTGATAGTACTATAACCACTCACATACCTGTTTATACTTCAGATGTTTTCAGTACACCACAAGGTTTTGGACAGAATTTATTTTCTGTTCCTTATTCAAATGCATGGGGTATAAACACAGATGGTATTGGCATGCGAACCCAGAATCCTAATCAATGGGGCATGAATACTAATATTGACATGCAAACCCAGAATCCTAATCAATGGGGCATGAATACTAATATTGGCATGCAAACCCAGGGCCCTTGTCCAAATACCTGGGGCATGACTAACAATATGGGCGTGCAAAGTCAGACTAACCCTCCTTCTTTGTGGCAGATACCTGTACCTAATATGGCACCCACTAATCTGGCTACTGATATAGCACAGCAGCATCCTAACTGTACTGAAAGTCAGGCTTTGGCGAAGGCAGGCATATGCTATGCAGAAGCTAGCAAAGCCTTGCAAACTTCGGGCTGGAGAGATACAGTTACTAGTTCTCCACAGCAAAGGACCAAGGCTGTTAAGCCAGAGGTGAAAAGATGGTGTGTCATACATGTCCTCATGAAACGGACTGTTGCCCCTTTGTCATTGAAAAGAGGAAGAAACTAGGGAACCCAGCTAGTTCGGGGGAAGCTCAGGGCCGCGCGCAAAAGTAATTAAAATAGTACAATCCACCAATGTGTGTGTGGCAGCTATTACTAAGGTGGACTTATTATCTATTCCTTGGATCATAGGGAAAGGTCAAGTGTCCCTGATCGTAGATACAGGAGCATGTACAAACGTTATTTCTAGTAAAGCGTTGGAAAGACTTAAAAGTGAAATGCCTCTAACAAACTGGACATTATCACCACCTGATGTAATGTTGACAGGTGTGACAGGGAGTAGAAAGATTGTAAGCCAGGTGCCGTTGACATTGAGGGCAGATAAATGATCTCCTGTGTTACGTGCTACGTTTTATGTGGTCGAGGATTTTCCTCTGCCAGCTGATGGGCTGTTAGGCTTTGAAACCATGGAGGAGTATGATATAGTAATACACCCTCAAAGACATTCCATTTCCTTTAATGGGAAAGAGTTTGTAGGCCTTAATCCCTCAGCGACACGAACTGGAACTGGCATCCAATCAGGAGCCGTCCAACCAGTTGTGACCCCGACAAGTGAAGCGTCAAGGGAGTCCCCGGATGCACACGAAGCGGAGGGTATGGACTGGAAGAAAGTCAGGGCTATAGTGAGTGGTAATCATCACTTACCCAGTCGAACTGTCGTAAAATTCCTGTCCGAGTACCTGACGTGTCGGTGGGAACTGATGTAGCATGCTTAACTGAGACTGTAAAACATAAGGCATTGTCGCTGGAATCGACTCTGACTAGCGTTGGCCAAGACCGCCCCTCTTCATCGCAAATATGAGTGGTGGCACAGTTAAGCTCAGAGATGGTTGTTATATAGGCGACTTGATGTGCTATGGTGCCCCTATAAAGGAAGTTGACGACGTGCCGGTGATCTCTCCTGTAGTTGCCTCCAAGCAACGACTCAGTCGGAACCCGTACGTCTGGCTAAGGAAAAACAGCTGGAGCAATACGTGAAGGTCACGGATAATGTAGACCATAAAACACGACTCCTAGCCCTCCTTAGATTTCCGATGTAGTAGCACTTCCAGGAGAAGCGCTGGGTAGGACGGATAGGGTGAAGCATCATATTGGTTTGTGTCCTGGTACAAATCCAGTTTATGTGCCCGCATACCGTCTACTGCACAGCCAAAGGGAAGCAATGGATGAGGAAGTTGAAAGGATGCTTCGTGATGAAGTTATCCAGCCTTCCTCGTCGCCTTGGAATGCGCCACTCTTTCTAGTGCCTAAGAAGGACGGTGGTGTGAGACCTGTTGTGGATTTTCGGTAAGTGAACAAGGTATACTGTGTTTACTTGTCTGGATCTAGCGTCAGGGTATTGGCAGGTGGAGCTGACCGAAGAGTCGCGTCCCATTACTGCTTTTAGCACTCACCGTGGGCACTTTGAATTTCTCCGGATGCCTTTTGGACTGAGTAATGCTCCTTTAACATTTCAGCGGATGATAAACCAATTGTTTGGTGAGATGTTAGGACAAGACGTCTTAGCATATCTAGATGACCAAATAAATTTTCCTACACCACAGAACAAGGATCAGATAAGATTGTTCCTAGGCCTCACTGGCTTTTATAGGAGTTTTGTCCACAGGTATGCCATCACAGCGTCACCTTTCACAACGCTACTTAAGAAGGACGCTGCATGGAAATGGGAACCCTCAGAAGAGAAAAGCTTCAACGAGCTCAAACAAGCCATGTCAGAAACACCCGTATTAGCGTTTCCTGATTATACTCAACCTTTCTATCTGTGCACGGACGCCTCAGGTCTGGGTCTGGGAGCGGTGTTACAGCAGAAGGATGAGCAAGGTAAGACACATACCATAGCGTATGCTAGTAGGGCACTAAGACCCCCAGAGAAGAACTATTCGACGACACATTTGGAGACATTAGCAGTCGTGTGGGCGTTAGGACATTTCCGGGATATTATCTTTGGCTACCGGATAATTGTTTTAACTGACCATGCACCCATACGCGACTTGTTTAAAGGGAAAAACTTGCACGGTAAGATTGCGCGTTGGTTTGGCAAGGTAATGGAGATTGATCCAGAGGTCAGATATTTACCAGGCTGTCAAAATGTTGTAGCCGACGCGTTGAGTAGAAACATTGCTGCTACCATAGCCGAGGATGTTGCTCTTGCTGAATATTCCTCAGACACGGTAAAAGCGGAACAACGTAATGATGCGATGTGGTCTCAAGTCATCTATGCCTTGGAGTCTGGCGACGAGACTTGTCTACCTGAACTCCCAGTACCAATGACTCACTTCCATCTTCAACAGGGTCTTTTGTATAAGCAACCCCCAGGGAAGGACACTGCATATCTGGTTGTTCCTGCTACCTTACAGCAAGCCGTGCTACAGTTAGTTCATGACGTACCTCAAGCGGGTCATCCCGGTCGCGATAGATGCATACGTGAGGCGAGAAAGAAATACTATTGGCCGACCATGAGGAAGGACATAGAAGCCCACGTCAGTCAATGTGTCAAATGCGCGGAAATACGAGGAACGACGGGACTTCCGACTCCCATCTTAGAGTATCCTCTACCGGAAAAACCCTGGGATACAGTCTCCATTGATCTCTTAGCGTTGCCGAGAAGTCGTCAAGGTTCAAGTTATGTACTGGTGGCAGTGGACCATTTCTCACGATTCACTGTTTTAGCACCTTTACAGACGAAAACTTCAGAGGAGGTGGCGCACGCTTTTGTGACTTCAGTGGACCAGTAATAACCTCAAATCAAGAGGATAACTTAACTAGGAAGACTGGTTACCACATGTAGCGGCGACCATCAACTCCTCAGAAAATTCATCAACTGGGAAGTCTCCTCATTATATCCTTTATGGAGAAGAGAAAGTGTTACCCTACGATTTGTTGGCTGGACCTCCTACTCCAGTATGCAACGAAGAAGACTACGCAAAGGTACAGTTGTTGAAATTCCAATGTATACACAGTGAAGTACGGTAAAGATTAAAAGCCTCAAGAGCGGAGATGATGGTGAAACAACACAAAGGTAGTCAAGAAAAGACGTTACAGGCAGGCCAGAAGGTCATGATCCACAACCCTGAGAGAATTTCCAAGCTCAGACCTAAGTTCCGCAGACCCTATACCGTTGTGGAACGAGTACGTGGAAATACTTATAGAATAAAGGATGAAGCTAATGGAACTCAGGAAGTAGTACATGCTGATAGGATCAAACTAGTAAGTCAAGAGCTAGGCCTAACTAACCCTGCGTCTGATGTGTTGTCCCCTCTGTCTTCGTCGCAGTCTATGTCGTCGTCCGTACCTGTCCCTAACCAAGAGTATCGCAGCAAGCTACGATCCCACAACAAGAGTGATTAAGGGAGTATCTTCTCTTGCAGAAAAAAATGTGGCTGTGGCTCATACTCCTCGTGCGTTGCTTGGGGTGGACCTATGGAAAGACGTCGGACACGGACACGACTGCGTTAATGCCAGGAGCACTGAAGAGCCCACTTGGAGAAATCGTAGTAGTGGAAGATGCAGTATGCGTCTACTATCCAATGGAAGGCTATCTCCAAACGCCAGATATTGTCAAGGAGGTCTCCAAGGGCTTGTCGAATCTCAGACAGCAACTATTGGAAGTGGGAAAGACGTTTAATCGAAACCCACGATTGACGAACTCTGACACTGAAGCTTTGGAACGAACCTTGCATGGAATTGTTGAGCTTCAGACTAGGCATATAGACAGGCTCACCGACAGGCTCACTAACTTGCATGTAGCTTTACCTAACGTACACTCTGATCTTTCCAAGCATGTCCATGCACATACTAAGAGAGGACTTGTGGATTTTCTAGGAATCCTGTCTCAACAACTCTTTGGCACGGCATTAGATAAGGATGTAGTGCGATTGGGTAGACAGATGCATGACTTGACACTGGCCGCTAAAGCCAATAATAGATTAATCATGCATGTGTATAAACAGTTAGATGAGTTCACTAACAAAGCTAACGAGATAATTAGGACTACCAACCATCTAGTAGAGCTTGTGAACAACATCCAAATTAACCTACCAACCCTAGCTAACTTGGTGTTATTCGCTGAGTACTTACATGCTCTCGACGAGTCAACCACTGCTTTGGAGAAGCATGCAGCCAATATGGTGGACGGCTTAATCGATGCAAGTTTGAACAGGGTTAATGCTTTATTGCTGCCTACTAATATATTAACAAATGCAGTTGATATAGCTATGTGGAAGCATGGACTTATGCCACTCTTTGATCTGAGTCAACTGGAATATTATTACCCATTGTTAGAGGTCCAGTTGACCCATGAAGGCATCCTTATATTGGTACCTATGAGGAATGCTGTAACATACCAGGCATGGCGGTTCATTTCCTTCCCTTTTGCTACTGCTAATAATACACTTGTTGTTATTGAAGAGGGTCCAGAGGTGCTAGTTGTCTCAGATGACAAGAAATATGTAGCAGAAACGACTGTGGATGAATTTGAGAAGTGTAAGGCCTCATTTCTTGATCTCCATGTATGTCCTGCTTTCCATTTTGTCTTCGTACCATTAACGGTAGAGGAGTGTAAGAGGGCCTTGTTGGACACAAATACTTCCTCTGCTCTGCAACGTTGCACCTTCCAACCCATTCAGTTGAAGTCAGTTTTCCATGCTCATATTCATGCGAAACAGTACTTTTACTTTCCTGAGACAGAGGATGTAACTGTGATTTGTGCCTCACAGAATCAATTCCTTACAGTAAAGGGGTATTATGTTGCACCTGATTTTTGTGAGTTACACAGTAAAGAGATAGCAGTTCTGCCTAGCAAGCATCATCTAGCTTTGACAGTGAACTTCTCATCCCAGTTACGACCCTTTTTACCTTCATTCAATGTTACTTCCTTGAATGTGAACAGGCTGTCTCATGTATTAAAGGAGCTTACCTTCCTCTCCCACCTGAACAGGACTGATTTAGAGCCTTATGTACTGTCCTATCTTCCTTCATACCTTTCTCCTTCCTATTTTGGTCCTGGCGTTGGTCTTCTACTTATTGTGGTCTTGTCCTGTGTTTGTGGTTTAGGCTACTATTTAAGGCGCCAATTAAGGAACCCACTGATACCACGTGTCCGTACTCGAGGATTGCAAGTGGATGTTCCTGAATAGTTAGCTACCCTACACTCTGGTTAGGCTACACGGTAGTTAGGACAACAATGTCGACGAGGACGTCAATGGTGTGGCCGAGCGATGTTCTGGTGTCAACATCTTTTTCCATATGAAGTTGTAGTATCACACATTTTACATAATAATTTTTAAAGCTGTTTAGTCATAATTAACAGTGTGTAATGAAGTGTGAATGATGAACAACCAAATATCATTTCGCTGTTAGCTGTGGTATAGAAGAAGGTGGATGGCAGACCACAAGTGCCACCCTGTTTCAATTATAAAATGAAGGTTAGGAGAAGTGAAAAGATATCTGAATAGTGCGTAAGTGTAAAGTCCTGGGGAACCATTTATTATGTTGGCATATGTGAATGTACTTAATGCCATTTTATAGAGGTGTATAATGTGCTAGTAGAGTTGTCATTTATCTCTACTTTTTGCATAAGCCCAGAGTATATGTAATGCTCGGCACCTCACTTTTTAGCTGACCTCAGCACGGCGCCCTAGTCGGCTCGGTGAGTGTACAGCGTCAGAAGCCGTTTTACAGTTTTAAAGGGAGGTGGTATCGCTCTTACATATCTCTCGGGTCGCAGTTATATTATTCTGTACCCAATAAAGAGAGATTTAATCTGCTCATTTCTGTCACCTTACGCTACCACTTAATAACAGACCAGCTTCCACCTTCTCGTGGCAGAGGACCTTTGGTGGGAAGTGTCGGGCAGTGACGTCGAGTAGCTGACGTGTACTACAGACAGTGTCGTCGATCCAACACGGTGGTCTAGTTATACTATACAGCAGAACACATTATTTTATTGGTGCTAACGGTGGCACGATATTTAGTGCTAGCCGTGTACAGATACACCATGAGGATGTGAGAGGAGGGAAGTGATGGAGGAACAGCAATGAAAACGTCTAAGATAGAATTGGAGGAGAAAGTCTGAGTGAGGAGATCTGCTTTATCAGTAGAAGAAATAGCTACAGAGCCATCAGAGTAGAAAACAGGACCGCAGGATGATGAGGGAAAATTGTTAGAAAGGTTTTTGACAAGATGTCAAAAGAACCGGGAAGAATTCGAGTTTCAGAGTCGAGAGTATTTAGTATGGATAAAATTATTTTTAGCAGGGCGAAGAACAGACTTAACACAATTCTGTGCAGAAACATAAAACAGATGTGACTCAGGGATGGGTTGGCTGTGCTACCTTTTATAGGACCTCTCTTTGTTGTGGACAGCATCAGAACAAGCATGATTAAACCAAGGCTTTTTTGCATTAATATGTTTCCGTGCCCGAGAGAATAACCACCGAAATGCTAAAGGTACACTTAGATGGATCTCAGCCATGGAAGCAATAATCATTCAAGGGAAAATCAAAGGAGTACTGCCTGAGGGCCTCCCAGTCAGCAGCTCCAAAGTGCCACAACTGATGTTTTTCTTTGGAGGGTTCACAGGCTGTACTGGATCGATAGGATAGGTTAAGGTGATGAGGTTAAGATCGGAGGAGCCCAACAGAGAGGAATGATTAAAACTGTAAGAAGAAGGATTAGTTGCAAGGAAGAGGTCAAGTATGTTGGAACACTCTCCAAGGCGGTCAGGGATACGGGTAGGGTGCTGTACAAGCTGCATTAGGTCATTAAGGATAGAAAAGATGTAGGCTTGTTCACCAAGTGGATCAGTGAAAGGGGAGTAGAGCCAAAGGTGGTGGTGAACACTGAAATCTCCTACAGTGGAGATTTCAGAGAAAGGAGAAACGGACAGGATGTGTTCCGTCATAGAAGTAAGATAGTCGAAGTCGGAAAGCCGAAGACAGAGAGTTGAGAATTTAGAAGAATAAAGCAAGGAGGATAGTAATATGGAGGGTGAACTCCCGTCCACACAGTGTGTAGCCGTAAAGTCCTAACTGGCCACCGTTTACTTAGGACGGGCAGTGCTAGATGGTGCCACCGTCACGTGTGTCGTCTGCAGTGAAGCAGACTCTTACGTCATATGGCGCCTCATGCGATGTTACATAATGGTCGCGGGAGTACGAAATGTCATTACAGTAGTTGGTAACATGCCGTCGCGAGGCCATGCCTGTGTTGTCTGTAAAAAGACGAAAGATCGTCGCAGACATATATATGTTCTTAGATATATTGCTATTGTTACTATTTCTCTGTTACAGGCGGTCTGCAATATAGTACAAAGGGCATTTGGCACCTTGTTCAAGATCCATGACTTTGTGGATAATACGAAGTACACACACACACACACACACACACACACACACAAACACACACACACACACACACACACACACACACACATATATATATATATATATATATATATATATATATATATATATATATATATATATATATATATATACATATATATATATATATATATATATATATATATATATATATATATATATATATATATATATATATATATATATATATATATATATATATATATATATATTTATTGATTGCAGTAATTCACATAAACATACAGTACATGTTATGTTACGACATTGCTATATTGTATGTAGATACTGTACCTTATTTTCTTTCTATTGCAGAAGTTGCAATGCACATATCTACAAGTATTTATGTAATTACCTTTGGGGACCGGTGTTCCCCCACACCTGAAATCAGTAACGATGACCACACACGTATGTCACAGGACATACTATATAAAGTGTAATGCACATCATTTGTGCAAAATGTGCATGTGTAATTGCAAACATTTGTAGTTCCATATGCCATATTATCATTGTCACTAATGCAATGACATAACCATTTTATGTACTGTATAAAACGCTGATTGCCTTTTTATGGTTAATAGAATTAGGTGACGATTGTTAGTGTATTTTATTAATTATGGTATTGTAAAATATGGTATCTTATTATGCTTATAATGAAATGCTGACACATAAGCTCATTAGTCATATCACCTATGCCCTATTATGCTGTATCAATGGTCTGACTAACGTATATATTGTAAATTTGTGATAATGCTCTATGGTCTGTTGAAATACCTTATAGTTTGTGGTAATGCATTCCTTTGGTAACTGTTTCTGTAATGCATACCGCAGATAATTACACATGTCAAATATACATCTTGAATCCAACAACTTAATTAGTGATAGACAATATGATTTTCGCCATGAAAGATCCACAATTGACATACTCAATCTCCTAACTCATACCATCCATCAATCAATTGATTTACATGGAGAAACTCATGCAGTAGCTCTTGATATTTCTAAAGCTTTCGACAGAGTATAGCACCGTTCCCTGCTGTCCAAACTCCCTTGCTATGGACTAACATCTTTTGTTCCTTTGATTTCTTCATATCTTAGTGACAGGAAAATAAGAGTAAAAGTAGATTATGTATATTCCAATTTCCACTCAATTAACGCCGGCGTGCTGCAGGGATCAGTTCTGGCGCCAACCCTATTCCTGGTTTATATTAATGATCTCTTATCTGTCACCCACAATCCCATTCACTCATATGCAGATGACTCAACACTACATGGTTCATTCACAGTCAGACACCTATATTCAAAGTCTAATATCTCTACCTTTCAGCTCAGTACAGCCATCTCCATAAATCAAGACCTATCTACGATCAGTGAATGGGGACAAAACAACCTTATCTCTTTTAACCCCTTAACCGCGGGGCGTCACTTTCGTGACGCTTGGGAGCAAGGGATCATACGGCGGGGCGTCGCTTTTGTGATTCTGTGTTATTTTGAATTCACCCGGGCTTCCAAGTGGGGGCTTGTATCATCTATCAGTACTGCCAATGTCCAACACTAGTCAGCACTCCTAATCTCATCTGTACTCCCATCCATTGTTGACAATTTAGCCATTTCTCCCCGTTCTTGACTCCCCTCCCTACCCCCCCTCCATTACCCTTTCCTCTCGCCTGCCCGGCCGTGCTACGCTCAGTAAATCTTCCCTGGAATTTTTCACTGATTTCATCCATTGAAATAAGCCCTATGTCCTATTCTTATACCAAATAATATATACAAGAAAGAAATAAGGTAAGTGAGAGTGCCATACACCTGGAATTGGCTAATTATCACCTGACAACACATCACGTGCACTCGTTCGCTAATTTTCTCTGTTTTTTTCCCCTTGAAATATGCCGTATAATCTATTTTCGTAATAAATATACATGTAAGGAGGGAAGGGAGAAGCCTAAGTGATATTTACATTCACCTGGAACTACCTAATTTATAATGTATTGTCTAGATATCCTGCCAATCATATCAGTGCTAGACAAAGCTGTTTCAAGATATAACATTGGTAGCTCTGAATATATATCTCCTAAGTAGGCCTCTAATCTATTTTCGTAATAAATATACATGTAAGGAGGGAAGGGAGAAGCCTAAGTGATATTTACATTCACCTGGAACTACCAAATTTATAATGTATTGTCTAGATTTCCTGCCAATCATATCAGTGCTAGACTTAGCTGTTTCAAGAAGTAATATTGGTAACTCTGAATAACCCCTAGCAGGCCTCCACGCTGGTCCTCCTCGTTATCAGTTCACTCTCATCACCTGAAGCGAGAGTACATATGTTTCTTCTTGCTGACTTCAAGGCCTTTTTTCACCCCCATGCAAATGGCCCTGTGACCTTTACCCCCTACTAAACCTCGTGTGGAAAGAGGTAAAGGGCTGACAATTGATAAAAGAGTGACTACGATCTTTCTATTGAGTAAAACAGTGCAAGTGGAATTGTAAATAATGTGTAAATAATGTGTAAACAGCAAGTGAAAGTAATGAATGTAAATATACGTGAACAATGGAAAATAGTTTTATAAGTTATTTCAAGTGACAGTGCACAACACAGTGTAAATAAAATAGAAATGTAAATAACGTAAATAAAATAGAGAACGTAAATAGAAATGTAAATGAGTAGTATTATAAGAATACGAGTATATACCCTAGGAGTAATGAAAGTGAAAGTTTCACTCTAGCATGTCTGAATGCTATGAGTTATGAGAGTGAAGATGAAAGTGACATTCACTCTCAATGCCAGTATACAGGACGAGAAAGTGAATCCTACGTATTTTACTGAAAGAAATTGAATCCCTACAGTGACAATAAACTAATACTACTGAAGGAAACTTATGGATAAAGACTGTAGATATATATAAGTGTTATATAGTAATAGAAATATAAAGTGTGAGGGGTTTTATGAATAATAAATGACAGACTACCAAGAGCGAAATAGTGCCAGTGCGACGATCAGACGCGCTCGTAATTTCCATTGCTTTCACAGTGGTTTTTTTTTTTAGTATGGATCCCAAACTACTTGAAAATTGTAGAATAGTGTTTATAGTGTTTGTATCTGGCTGTGGTAATCATATTACGGGTTGTCGGGAAGTGTAAAGTGGAGACTTAGTTACCCTACTTCAGAGGTCTCCACAAGTCCTACGGTAACCGACGAAGGCTCAACAATCATTCCAGGAGAAAGCGAAAGGTATGTGCCATAAGCATATGTAATTTTATTATTCTAGGACTAATAACTGATTTTTGGCAAATATTTTTTGAGAGTCTGTCGGAGCCCAAATAACCCCGCGGCACACGCAAGTCATTGGTAAACAAGCCCGCGGTGTAGGGGTTAATGCTAGTAAAACTAAATATATACAATTTACTAATAGACAGATGTTGCCAGATTCGTACATTAACCTCAGTGCCACTAATATTCCTATCTCCAAAAGTATTGAAATTCTTGGCATCTCACTTACCAATGCCACAATGCCCTCAGCTGGACCTCTCATGTTAGATCACTTGCTAAAACCGCCTCAGAGAAACTTGGATTACTGTACAGAGTTCGTAACTACTTCGCTGATGAGCAGTTAGCTATAATTTATAAGAGTCATGAGCACTCTCATCTTGAATATTGCTCACCCTTGTGGAATGGATATGGAGAGATTGCATTAAAACAACTAGATAAAATTCAGAACAGAGCTGTTAGAATTATTAACAACCCTGCCATTACAAATAAACTACCTCCCTTGCAAGTAAGAAGGAATGTTGCCATCTTTGCATTATTTTACAGATATTTTTTTGGAAAATGCTCAGACGAAGCTGCGTCCATGATGGCACGTCTCCATGCCTTCCCTCATGCTACTCGGGCATCTGGTAGCGCTCATGACTGGAATGGCACTCAGCCATATTGCAGAACTTCTGCCTATCAGAATTCTTTCATTCCCCGAACTGCATCTCTCTGGAACTCGCTTCCCCAGAGTTGTTTCCCCCCAAATTTCAACCCACAGCTGTTCAAGTCTAACTGTTACAGATATTTTACGAACAGAGGACACCAGTAATCTGGTGTATGGATTATTTTTTTTATTATTCATTTGTTTTTCCTTCCTCCGTTCTGTTATTAAAAAAAAAATACTATAGTGTGTTTGATTAAGATGACATTTATACAATTCACCAGCAACCTTTTCAGTATAATATATATTATGTATGTATCATGCTCATATCGATATATTAGGCTGATTGTTTTCCGTACAGAACATTATTTCACATGTTCGTCAAATGTGTTTGGTTAGATAATTAAATGTGAGTTATAAACAACTGCCTACATTAGTGCACCGGGTATTTAACATAAATCGACATTCACAGTGCGGATACATGGGGCCTATTGGAACTCCAGATTTAAAGCCTTATCATATAGTCTGCCACTGCATGTCAATATATGTTTATGTATGTTTCTTGTTCACAATTCATACACGTGCCCTACATGAACTTTTACGTCATATTATACTTAAAACACCAATATTATGATTCACCGTCTGATACATACATCATGGATACACATGCTGGCCTACAAGTATAGTCGTGAGGAATATTAGTGTGTACATTATGATTACCCTAATAGCAACAGATGTAGCTTTAGTACAGTTATCCCAGACGAACATTACCATTACTCCGTTTTCTATTCAGGCTTTTGGAGTCGAGAGAATGGAACCGCATACGACGGCACCAAATATGCATTGTTTTTGAAGGCAGTTCACCCTCCATATTACTATCTTCCTTGGAATCAAGTTCAGGAATACGAGAGCAAGATAGGTCGTTGCGTACATACAGTATGCACAACATCCACTTTTGGCCTTGAAATGAGTATAAAGAGAGAAGGAGGATACAGAGAAGGGTATGCTGTCAGTTGCCTGAGATAACTGAGTTTCAGTTAAGAAGAGAAGGTGAAGTTTAGAGGAGGAGAGGTGGTGCTCAACAGAGAAAGTTAGAGGAAATGCCACAAATTTTGCAGAAATAAAGAGGTGAGTGTGACATTGGTTCCAGACATTAGCTGAGTCGTCACCAGGATGAGGGCGGATGGTGGGGGACCTTTATGGTCTCCCCCCCGGGAGACTCCGAGGCTGGGGCTTGGTTATTAGATGCCATTTTGATTTAAATTTTGAATATTAAGTGTAGTGTGTAATGTGCATGTACTATTGTGTTGACAGTTATAGAAATTTGTACTGGAGAGCATGTTGGCCTACTCTCTGTGTTATTGAAACACTGAAAAAGTACAGCAAAGGGGGATGGTCAGAAACTAATCCCAAGGGCTGATGAAACAGAAGCTCCAGCTCTCTGTGTCATCAGCTTTCCATCCACTTTGCGAATACTGCCCTGCTCGACTGGTACCACAGTCTACGCCATGGTGCTAAGGGTGGGCAATAAAAACTGGTCGATCTTTCGCAGCCACTTTGGTGACTTTGACCTCGACTCCGAGTGCCCAATTTCGAACTCGGCCAAGATTTTGGTTATATCTTGATACTCTGACGTTTTCATATTGATAGCTCAAGCCGTTCATGACATACAACGGGAACAGATACACACACACACACACACACACACACACACACACACACACACACAGGCAGGCAAACACATTATCGCTCTGCCTTCTAAAGGCAGGTGAGAATTATGTCATGAACGTTGTCCAATATGCAAAGTAATGGGCAGTAAAATACAACGATGGATGAACCCCTCTCCCTTTTTTTCCTCCAGGCCACGGCATTTTACTGGGCCAAGTGATACTGAGAACTCTGCCATGATGACTAAAGCATCAACCACTTCTTATCTATGTCATTAACTTTATTTGCTGCTGCTTCCAGACGTATTCTTCAGCTTCGGAGAGCCCCATGGTAATAAATGGAACTATGCAGAATACAGTAGGTACGTACAGAATGCAAGCTCACAGTATGCAAATCTCATTGTATGCAAGGACCTATTGCTTATCGAATTTTAGTGTATTGTTTAATAGTAATCGAATTGAACTCATAATAGGTGAGACGGCAGTCAAGAGTGGCCCAAATCAGCGGTTTCCCAGAGACTGATGCAGAGCAGGAGACTGCAGCAGAACAGCCAGCACTACCAGTGATGGAGAGTGGAGACTTGTCGATGATGGAGATCAGCTGGGTACTGTGTGCCCTAGATAAATTCAAATTAGAATTCAAGGACATCAAACACTATCAGTTGCGAGCAGAAGTCATGACTTCACTGGACAGAACCTTCCACTACTACACAGACAGGCTCAACCAGGAGGTTAACAGAAGGAAGGAAACCCTCATCACTCGTTACTTGCAGCCTCAAGGAAGTGAGGAATCACTCCCCTCAATATCAGAAGAGCCATTTCCTGTGGAGGATCAAGAGGATGATGCAATGCCTGAGGTGTCAGAAATAGATTTTTGAAGGGTTTATGAGCGAAGTGAGTGCATTAGCTAGTGAAAGTATCGAAAGTGTTGGTGATGAGAGTGGTGAGGAAGGTGGTGTGTCAGGTGGTGTGGTGGGTGGTGCAGGAGGTGCACGCTAGGTGCCTCACCCTGCCTCAGAGCCCCTTCTTACGTCCATCGAACCTGTTGTCCTCTTGGGTTAAGGTGAGCAGGCATATTCTTGTTGATTTAGTTAAGCCATATCCTTGTTGATTTAGTAAAGCCATAATATTGTTGCTTTACTTTATCTTGGGTAATATGTCTTACAAACAGTGAAATACTTAGGTCTGAAAGGAGTCTCAAGGGTTCCCGATGAAGGGGGGTGCCACCCATATGTAATTTTTCCTATAAGTTTATGTATTCACTGTACGTGAATTCTTCGTAAGTGACCTCTTCTGCCGCCCATAAACTCGTGCACTGTGCGTACCTACTGTATATCTATCTATCTATATGTGTCCCCCTATCAATCTATACAAATCCACATTTTGAAAAGTCTTTAACCCCTTAACTGCGGGGCGTCACTTTCGTGATCCTTGGGAGCAAGGGATCATACCGCGGGGCGTCACTTTTGTGATTCTGTGTTATCTTGAATTCCCCCGGGCTTTCAAGTGGTGGCTTGTATCATCTATCAGTACTGCCAATGTCCAACACTAGTCAGCACTCCTAATCTCATCTGTACTCCCATCCATTGTTGACAATTTAGCCATTTCTCCCAGTTCTTGACTCCCCTCCCAACCTCCCCTCCATTATCCTATCATCTCGCCTGCCTGGCCATGTTACGGTAAGTAAATCTTCCCTGGAATTTTTCACTGATTTCATCCATTGAAATAAGCCCTATGCCCAATTCTTATACCAAATAATATATAAAAGAAAGAAATAAGGTAAGTGAGAGTGCCATACACCTATAATTGGCTAATTATCACCTGACAACACCTCACGTGCACTCGTTCGCTAATTTTCGCTGTTTATTTCCCCTTGAAATATGCCGTATAATCTATTTTTGTAATAAAAATATATATAAGAAAGGAAGGGAGAAGCCTAAGTGATATTTACATTCACCTGGAACTACCTAATTATTGCAGGCCACCACACTGTATTCTATGCTAAGTAAATCTTCCCTGGAATTTTCCATTGATTTCATCCATTGAAATAAGCCCTATGCCCTATTCTTATACCAAAGAATAAATACAAAAAAGAAATAAGGTAAGTGATACTGCCATACACCTGGAATTGGCTAATGATCACCTGACAACACCTCACGTACACTCGTTCGCTATTTTTCGCTGTTTATTTCCCCTTGAAATGTGCCGTATAATCTATTTTCGTAATGAATATACATATAAGGAGGGAAGGGAGAAGCCTAAGTGATATTTACATTCATCTGGAACTACCTAATTTATTATGTATTGTCTTGGTTTCCTGCCAATCATTTCATTGCTATATATTAGCTGGTCTCACAAGGCCATATATATATATATATATATATATATATATATATATATATATATTTGTTTGTGGCCACCCCAAATGGGATTGAGGCATCTGGCAATATATATATATATATATATATATATATATATATATATACCCCGTAAAAAGAACAAACTTAACAAGAGAATAAAGTGCCTCATACCAGGATGGACCATACACTGACGACTAAGGAACAGACAAAGGACATTCTGAGGATAGGGACATGGAATGTGACAGGAGTGAATGATGAAGTGAAAGAGAGAGAGATTGTTCAGGTGCTTGAGGATGCAAGAGTGGATATATGTGGATTGACTGAAACTAAATGAAAAGGTGAAAGGGTGAGAGAATGTGAGTACGGTTTAGGAAAATGTGTGGGAGTTAATGAGAATGAGAGGGCAAGAGAGGCAGTATGTCCGATGATAAGCAAGAAGTGGAAGGAAAATATAAAAGAGTATGGAACAGTGTGTTCAAGGAGTGTATGGGTGAGGATGAAAGTAGGTATACAAGCGTGGGCGATGTTACAGTATGTGTGTATGCGCCGACAGAGGACCGAGTAGCAAGAGTGAAAGATGAGTTTTGGGCTAGTGTAGAAACATGTATGGACAAGTTTGAGAGGAGCAAGAGATTGTTTTTGATTGGAAACATGAATGGCAAAGTGGGGACTGTACAAGTGGATGGAGTGGTTGGTCAGTGTGGTGTGCCAGCTGAAGTAGATGGATATGATAGTGCTTTGGTGGACATCTGTGCTGGTAAGGGGTTGGCAATAGCCAACACCTACTTTCGGCATAAGATGATCCACAGGTATACATGGAGAGTCATGAGGAGGATGAATGGTGAACTTGTGGAACGATAGGCAGTGATAGACTACGTGTGTGTGGATGAGCGAATGAGAAGACAAGTGTTGGATGCAAGAGTGTGGAGAGGGTGGGGAAATGGAATCTAAGACCATCACTTAGTGATGGCCAAGGTAAGGCTGCAAGGAAAGTGGGTGAGGAGACGAAGGGGAAGACAGGAGGAAACAGCTCCTGTGAGAAGATTGGAGAAGTTGCAAGATAGTGAGAAAATGGCAGAGTATAAGAGCATAGTGCAAGAAAAATTGGGATGGTATGAGTTAGAGCAGATGGAAGAGATGGAAGATGTATATAAGATATTCACGGAAGAGATAGACGCAGCATGTGAGGTGGTTTGTTGAGGGAGGAGAAGATGCAGGGGGGTGCAACGGACAGCATGGTGGAATGATGAGGTGGAACGAGCTGTGGAACAAGAGAAGGCATATAGTGAATGACTAGCGAGTAGAGGTAAGGGAGAAGATGAGAGAGAAAAAAGAGAGGTATATGTGAGCAGGAGACGGGAGGTGAAGAGATTGGTGAAGGAGAGTAAGAAGAAAGTGGATGAAGAGTTTGGGAGGAATCTGAGTTTGAAATGGAGGAAGAAATTGTTTTGGAAGGAGGTAAAGAAAGTAAGGCAGTGTAAAAAAGGAAATAGTAGGGGAGTGAAAGATAGGAATAATAGATTGTTGGTGGAGAAGAGGGAGAAATTGAGGAGATGGAAGAAGCACTTTGAGGACTTGCTGAATGTAGAGAGTGAGAGCAGTGCAAGTATAAGTGGTTGGGGAATGGCTAGGAGAAGAAGAAGTGAGAGGAGGGAGGAAGAGATCAATAGGGTGGAAGTAGTGGAAGCAATGAAGATTAAGATGGGAAAGACCCCAGGAATTGAGGGAGTGTGTTGTGAAATGCTGAACTATGGGAGTGAGACTGGAGTGGAGTGGATATGGAAGTTGTGTAGATTGGCTTGGGAAGAGGGAAGGGTTCCAGAGGACCGGAAATCAGGTATAATTGTTCCTTTATACAAAGCAAAAGGGGAGAGACAAGTACGTGGTAACCATACGGGTATTTGCCTTCTTAGTGTGACTGGAAAAATATATGGTAAAATACTCATTGATAGAGTTAGGCATAAAACGGAGGAGCTAGATGGAGAAGAACAAAGGGGATTTAGGAAGGGACGAGGGTGTGTAGATCAGATATTTGTTCTAAGATGTTTAGTGGAGAAGTATCTAGAGAAGAGAAAGAAAATGTATGCTGCCTTCATGGACTTGGAGAAAGCTATGACAGAATAGAGAGACAAGGTATGTGGAAGGTATTAAGAATATATGGAGTGCAGGGGAAATTGTTGAGTGCTGTGAAGAGTATGTACGGAGGAGCTAGGGCTACGGTGTGAGTGGATAGTGAGCTGAGTGAGTTCGTTAATCTCAATGTGAGACTGAAAGAGGGTTGTGTGATGACTCCATGGCTGTTTAATATATGCTTGGATGGGGTTGTAAAGGCGGTGCAAAGTAGGGCAGTGGATGTAGGGATTTCTTTAATGAATGAGGGTGAGATGTAGAAGATTCTGGTGTTGCTGTTTGCTGATGATACAGTATTGTTGAGTGAAGATGAATGGGAGTTGCAAGGTTTGGTGAATGAATTTGGGGCAGTGTGTAGGAGGAGGAAGCTGAAAGTTAATGTAAACAAAAGTAAAGTTACAGTGTTTGAGAGGAATGATGTCACAGAATGCATAGTGAGGTTGGATGGTGAGGACATGGAGAATGTGAGTGCATTCAAGTACTTGGGTAGTGTGATGAGTAAGGATGGAACTTTGGGGGATGAATTGCTTGAAAGGGTATAGCAGGGAAGGAAGGTTGTTGGTTCACTGAAGGCAGTAATGAGAAATAGAGAGGTGAGTATGGAAGTTAAGAAGTCACTGCATGATAATATTGTGATCCCTACCCTGACGTATGGAAGCGAGGCATGGCCCATGCTAGAGGGGAACAAGTCAAGAGTGACAGCAGTGGAAGTGAGTTACTTGAGAGGAGCATGTGGAGTGACATAGAGGGACAGGTTGACGCATGAAGGAGTGAAGATACGTTTTGGGGTGGAAGTGGATGGGGTTGAGAAGATTAGGAGAAATGCACTGAGGTGGTTTGGACGTGTGGAGAGAATGGAGAATGAAAGACTGACTAAGAGGGTGTATGTAGGTGAGGTGGATTGAGGGAGAGGGAGGGGAAGACCGAGGATGAGGTTGAGGGATGGAGTTGAGAGGTATATGAGGGAAGGGTGCATGAGCTGAGGGGAGGGTAGGCAAATGGTGGGTGACAGAGCGACTTGGAGGCGTTTTGTCTACGGCCACCCTTTGCGGGATTAGGGCGTCTGGCTATAGATAGGTAGATTGATAAACTTCAATATGCCACTTTCTTTCTTTATCCCTGCTCTCATTTTACTCCATGCTGGATTCGCCCCAGGTCTTCTTCACATCCACCCATTTAGTTGCTATCGTGATTGTTAAGATCAGAGTCATATAGCAAATGCCCTGTAAAGCATCTGCTTTATTGCAGCTGCCTTTAATGTCATGTATTGATTTATAGCTGTGAAATCGAGCTGTGCCCCATTTTATTAATTCACATTTATTTTTAGCAGCTCAGATAATTTTGTATGAAGCCTGTAAACTATATTAAAAGAAGAGAAGTATACTCTGCAACCAATAATATATATATATATATCTATATATATATATATATATATATATATATATATATATATATATATATATCATTTCCTGCGGAACCCCACGGGATGCATAGGGCCTCGATGAACTCTCTCCACCAATGTTTGTCTCTTGCCATCTCCTTCAGGTCCCACCAACACCCCTCTCCTGCTTCTCTTTTCATTGTCCTCAACCAGGTTTCCCTCGGCCTACCTCTGCCTCTTCTTCCTCTAGCAGTCCACTCTGGCACATCCTGAATTAAGCTGCCTTCTTTTCTAAAGGCCTACATGTGCCCCAGCCATCTCCAGCGAGACGGTCTCAGATATTCATCCCTTCCACTTTCATATATATATATATATATATATATATATATATATATACTTGTTCGACTCTGGGCAAAGGCTTCAGGGTCTATCCCCAAGTCGCAGTGGTTCTCCTTCGGGCCCAATAGTCCTCTTGCATCTCCACATGTCACCACTTCGGCGCTAACACCCACCATCCATATTGAATACATGCTAGGACTGTCTCATTCTGGACTGGATTCTCCGTTTGGTGATGGACGAAGAACTTGGCGCTAACTCCAATTCTCCAAACATCGAATATCCATTTGTGTCTCAGCTAATAAAGAATTATGAAAAACTAAAGTCACAGTTTGTTAATGGAACAGAAGAGATCCTCGATAAGTGAGGATGGAGAGATGACATGAAGTTTTTGTACTATTAACACGAGTGTTTAGATTCTCTGAAGAAAACGGGCATTTTCCTTTGATTAACTTTCACAAAATTCCAAATATCAGTAATACGAGGTGGAATTCAAGAGCAATTCTCGCTATCCTTGCATTCATTCATATACCTACAACAAGGAAGACTTTGAAGAAGATATGCAGATTCATTTCGTACGAATGGGCAGAGTACTGGTTTATCAATCAGAGGTACAATGAAAATGACTTCAAGAACTTGTCAGAAATATTGAAACCTTACAAAAAAGCAGTAAACCTATTGCAGAATCACTGGAAGCAGGAGCCATCCTTACTCAGGATACCAAGAAATAATCAGTTTACAGAACTGCAGTCAAAGTGATGCAGGAACTTTATGCTGCCTGCAGAAACAAAGCCAAACTGCAACTTAGATTTATTCTAGGTAATAAACAGTGATTTGAAGTATTAATGCATTTATATAAGCTCTTGTTTTTTCTATTATTATACATGTAATAAACACTTCCAAAAATCGAATTTTTATTTCAGGGTGACCTTTTTTTTTTTTTTTCTAAAACTGAGAGGAATAAGGACTTTTTTCTTTGTTTTTAAGCAAAAGTTCAACGACTTGAGGTACAGGAACATAAGGTTGTATAAAAGTTATAACCCTAATATCTATCTATTTTTCTATCTATCTATCTATATATCTATATCTACCTATCTATCTATCTATCTATCTATCTATCTATATCTACCTGTCTATCTATCTATCTATATCTATATCTACCTATCTATCTATCTATCTATCTATATATATTCACAGAAGAAGTCCATACAGCATGTGAGGTGGTGTGTGGGGTGAAGAGAAGACGAATGGGGGTTCAAGAAACAGCATGGTGGAAGGAAGAGGTAAGAGAGGCTGTAGCACAAAAGAAGAAAGCATATAGTGACTGGTGAAAAACAGGGGCGTCGAAGAAGCTGAGAGACGGAGGAGAGAGTTATATGCGGAGAGGAAGAGAGAGGTAAAAAGATTAGTAAGAAAGAGCAGGAAGAGAAGGAATGAGGAATTTGGAAGGAACTTGAGTGTAAAGTGGAGGGAATGTAAGAAAATGTACTGAAAAGAGGTAAAGAGAGTTAGACAAGGTGCCAAAGAAGTTAGCTGAGGAGTGAAAGACAAAAATGGTAGATTATAAGTGGAGAAGAGAGAGGAAGTGAGCAGATGGAGAGAACACTTTAAGGACTTGTTGAACACAGAGAATGAAAGTAATGCAAGTATAAGTGGCTGGGGAATGCCTGGGAGAAGGAGGTATGTTAGAAGACAGGAAGAAATCAGTAGGATGGAAGTTGTGGGAGCAGTGAAGAAAGTTAAAATGGGGAAAGCCCCAGGAAATGATGTAGAGTGTGGTGAAATGTTGAAGCATGGGGGAGAGATAGTAGTAGAATGGATGGGGAAGATGTGCAGATTGGCCTGGGAGGAAGGTAGAGTCCCGGAAGATTGGAAGTCAGGTACAATTATTCCCCTGTACAAAGGAAAAGGGAAAAAAGAAGTGTGTAGTAATTATAGGGGTATCTGTCTTCTTAGTGTAATAGGAAAAGTATATGATAGGATACTTATTGACAGAGTTAGGGAAATAACAGAGGACTTAGTTGGAGAAGAAATTGGAGGTTTTAGGAAGGGAAGAGGATGTGTAGATCAGATATTCATTCCTAGATCTTTAGTGGAAAAGATTCAAGAAGTTGTATACAGCCTTCATGGATGTGGAAAAAGCATATGACAGGGTGGATAGACAAGGATTGTGGAAAGTATTAAGAATAAATGGAGTAGATGGGAAGTTGTTGAAGGCCGTGAAGGGTACGTATAAGGGTGCTAAGGCTGCAGTGGCTAATGAACTGAGTGAATTTTTCTATCTGAAGGTTGGATTGAAACAGGGATGTGTTATATCTCCATGGTTTTTCAATCTATATATGGATGGGGCTATAAATGAGATGCAAGGTAGGGCAGGGTTGGAGTAACTGTACTTGTAATTTAATTGAAATTTAATTAATTACAGAAGTATAGTAATTGCAATTGTAACTGTAATTGAAAATAAAATTGAAGTAATTGTAATTGTAATTAATTAATTGATAAGTTAATTGTAACAATTGTAATTGTGAAAAGGGAGGAAAATGGTACTGGTAAGGTAACCCTGTATCAAGCTGTCATTATGGGATTAAGATGCCCCGGGATTAACCCACCTAAGTCGCGTTTTGACAGTCCTACTGACTTTGTCCCAAACACCTGTTCTCTCATGGGACCTGCCCCAACTCCTTGTCCCCCTTCGATCGGAAATGCCAAGGCCTCGTGATCGAAGAGGGGTATGGTCCAGAGCCCTGGCTCCTTCCTAATCCCTAGATTTTACCAGTCACTAGTGCCAACATCATCAGAGAACTCCTCCTACTCAGGTTGCTTGGGAGAGGCAGGACTAAATAAAAAGGAGCAGAAAGAGAAGGCTCGACTCACTCGTTCACACTCTCTCCTAGACACACATTCCTCACGGCTCACACACACACTATCAATCTCCTAACTCAATCTCCTAACTCATACCATCCGTCAATCAATTTATTTACATGGAGAACTCATGCAGTAGCTCTTGATATTTCTAAAGCTTTCGACAGAGTATAGCACCGTTCCCTGCTGTCCAAACTCCCTTGCTATGGACTTACATCTTTTGTTCCTTTGATTTCTTCATATCTTAGTGACAGGAAAATAAGAGTAAAAGTAGATTATGTATATTCCAATTTCCACTCAATTAACGCCGGCGTGCTGCAGGGATCAGTTCTGGCACCAACCCTATTCCTGGTTTATATTAATGATCTCTTATCTGTCACCCACAATCCCATTCACTCATATGCAGATGACTCAACACTCCATGGTTCATTCACAGTCAGACACCTATATTCAAAGTCTAATATCTCTACCTTTCAGCTCAGTACAGCCATCTCCATAAATCAAGACCTATCTACGATCAGTGAATGGGGACAAAACAACCTTGTCTCTTTTAATGCTAGTAAAACTAAATATGTACAGTTTACTAATAGACAGATGTTGCCAGATTCGTACATTAACCTCAGTGCCACTAATATTCCTATCTCCAAAAGTATTGAAATTCTTGGCATCTCACTTAACAATGCCACAATGTCCTCAGCTGGACCTCTCATGTTAGATCACTTGCTAAAACCGCCTCAAAGAAACTTGGATTACTGTACAGAGTCCGTAACTTCTTCGCTGATGAGCAGTTAGCTATAATTTATAAGAGTCATGAGCACTCTCAGCTTGAATATTGCTCACCCTTGTGGAATGGATGTGGAGAGGTTGCATTAAAACAACTAGATAAAATTCAGAACAGAGCTGTTAGAATTATTAACAACCCTGCCATTACAAATAAACTACCTCCCTTGCAAGTAAGAAGGAATGTTGCCATCTTTGCATTATTTTACAGATATTTTTTTGGAAACTGCTCAGACGAAGTTGCGTCCATGATGGCACCTCTCCATGCCTTCCCTCATGCTACTCGGGCATCTGGTAGCGCTCATGACTGGAATGGCACTCAGCCATATTGCAGAACTTCTGCCTATCAGAATTCTTTCATTCCCCGAACTGCATCTCTCTGGAACTCGCTTCCCCAGAGTTGTTTCCCCCCAAATTTCAACCCACAGCTGTTTAAGTCTAACTGTTACAGATATTTTACGAACAGAGGACACCAGTAATCTGGTGTATGGATTATTTGTTTTATTATTCATTTGTTATTCCTTCCTCCCTTCTGTTATTAAAAAAAAAATACTATAGTGTGTTTGATTAAGATGACATTTATACAATTCACCAGCAACCTTTTCAGTATAATATATATTATGTATGTATCATGCTCATATCGATATATTAGGCTGATTGTTTTGCGTACAGAACATTATTTCACATGTTCGTCAAATGTGTTTGGTTAGATAATTAAATGTGAGTTATAAACAACTGCCTACATTAGTGCACCGGGTATTTAACATAAATCGACATTCACAGTGCGGATACATGGGGCCTATTGGAACTCCAGATTTAAAGCCTTATCATATAGTCTGCCACTGCATGTCAATATATGTTTATGTATGTTTCTTGTTCACAATTCATACACGTGCCCTACATGAACTTTTACGTCATATTATACTTAAAACACCAGTATATTATGATTCACCCTCCGATACGTACATCATGGATACACATGCTGGCCTACAAGTACGGTCGTGAGGAATATTAGTGTGTACATTATGATTACCCTAATAGCAACAGATGTAGCTTTAGTACAGTTATCCCAGACGAACATTACCATTACTCCGTTTTCTATTCAGGCTTTTGGAGTCGAGAGAATGGAACCGCGTACGGCGGCACCAAATATGCATTGTTTTTGAAGGGAGTTCACCCTCCATATTACTATCTTCCTTGGAATCAAGTTTAGGAATACGAGAGCAAGATAGGTCGTTGCGTACATACAGTATGCACAACATCCACTTTTGGCTTTGAAATGAGTATAGAGTAGGAGGATACAGAGAAGAGTATGTTGTCAGTTGCCTGAGATAGCTGAGTTTCAGTTAAGAAGAGAAGGTGAAGTTTAGAGGAGGAGAGGTGGTGCTCAACAGAGAAAGTTAGAGGAAATGCCGCAAATGTTGCAGAAATAAAGAGGTGAGTGTGACATTGGTTCCAGACATTAGCTGAGTCGTCACCAGGATGAGGGCGGATGGTGGGGGGCCTTTATGGTCACCCCCCCGGGAGACTCCGAGGCTGGGGCTTGGTTATTAGATGCCATTTTGGTTTAAATTTTGAATATTAAGTGTAGTGTGTAATGTGCATGTACTGTTGTGTTGACAGTTATAGAAACTTGTACTGGAGAGCATGTTGGCCTACTCTCTGTGTTATTGAAACACTGAAAAAGTACAGCAAAGGGGGATGGTCAGAAACTAATCCCAAGGGCTGATGAAACAGAAGCTCCAGCTCTCTGTGTCATCAGCTTTCCATCCACCTTGCGAATACTGCCCTGTTCGACTGGTACCACAGTCTACTCCATGGTGCTAAGGGTGGGCAATAAAAACTGGTTGATCTTTCGCAGCCATTTTGGTGACTTTGACCTCGACTCCGAATGCCCAATTTCGAACTCGGCCAAGATTTTGGTTATATCTTGATACTCTGACGTTTTCATATTGATAGCTCAAGCCGTTCATGACATACAATGGGAACAGATACACACACACACACACACACACACAGAGGCAGGCAAACACATTATCGCTCTGCCTTCTAAAGGCAGGTGAGAATTATGTCATGAACGTTGTCCAATATGCAAAGTAATGGGCAGTAAAATACAACGATGGATGAACCTCTCTCCCTTTTTTTCCTCCAGGCCATGGCATTTTACTGGGCCAAGTGATACTGAGAACTCTGCCATGATGACTAAAGCATCAACCACTTCTTATCTATGTCATTAACTTTATTTACTGCTGCTTCCAGACGTATTCTTCAGCTTCGGAGAGCCCCATGGTAATAAATGGAACTATGCAGAATACAGTAGGTACGTACAAAATGCAAGCTCACAGTATGCAAATCTCATTGTATGCAAGGACCTATTGCTTATCGAATTTTAGTGTATTTTTTAATAGTAATCGAATTGAACTCGTAATAGGTGAGACGGCAGTCAAGAGTGGCCCAAATCAGGGGTTACCCCAAGACTGACGCAGAGCAGGAGACCGCAGCAGAACAGCTAGCACTACCGTGATGGAGAGTGGAGACTTGTCGATGATGGAGATCAGCTGGGTACTGTGTGCCCTAGATAAATTCAAATTAGAATTCAAGGACATCAAACACTATCAGTTGCGAGCAGAAGTCATGACTTCACTGGACAGAGCCTTCCACTACTACACAGACAGGCTCAACCAGGAGGTTAACAGAAGGAAGCAAACCCTCATCACTCATTACTTGCAGCCTCAAGGAAGTGAGGAATCACTCCCTTCAATATCAGAAGAGCCATTTCCTGTGGAGGATCAAGAGGATGATGCAATGCCTGAGGTGTCAGAAATAGATTTTTGAAGGGTTTATGAGCGAAGTGAGTGCATTAGCTAGTGAAAGAATTGAAAGTGTTGGTGATGAGAGTGGTGAGGAAGGTGGTGTGTCAGGTGGTGTGGTGGGTGGTGCAGGAGGTGCACGCTAGGTGCCTCACCCTGCCTCGGAGCCCCTTCTTACGTCCATCGAACCTGTTGTCCTCTTGGGTTAAGGTGAGCAGGCATATTCTTGTTGATTTAGTTAAGCCATATCCTTGTTGATTTAGTAAAGCTATAATATTGTTGCTTTACTTTATCTTGGGTAATATGTCTTAGAAACAGTGAAATACTTAGGTCTGAAAGGAGTCTCAAGGGTTCCCGATGAAGGGGGGTGCCACCCATATGTAATTTTTCCTATAAGTTCATGTATTCACTGTACGTGAATTCCGAGTAAGTGACCTCCTCTGCTGCCCATAAACTCGTGCACTGTGCGTACCTACTGTATATATATCTATCTATATGTGTCCCCCTATCAATCTATACAAATCCACATTTTGAAAAGTCTTTAACCCCTTAACCGCAGGGCGTCACTTTCGTGATGCTTGGGAGCAAGGGATCATACCGCGGGGCGTCACTTTTGTGATTCTGTTTTATTTTGAATTCCCCCGGGCTTTCAAGTGGTGGCTTGTATCATCTATCAGTACTGCCAATGTCCAACACTAGTCAGCATTCCTAATCTCATCTGTACTCCCATCCATTGTTGACAATTTAGCCATTTCTCCCAGTTCTTGACTCCCCTCCCTACCTCCCCTCCATTATCCTATCATCTCGCCTGCCTGGCCGTGTTACAGTAAGTAAATCATCCCTGGAATTTTTCACTGATTTCATCCATTGAAATAAGCCCTATGCCCTATTCTTATACCAAATAATATATACAAGAAAGAAATAAGGTAAGTGAGAGTGCCATACACCTAGAATTGGCTAATTATCACCTGACAACACCTCACGTGCACTCGTTCGCTAATTTTCGCTGTTTATTTCCCCTTGAAATATGCCGTATAATCTATTTTTGTAATAAAAATATATATAAGAAAGGAAGGGAGAAGCCTAAGTGATATTTACATTCACCTGGAACTACCTAATTATTGCAGGCCACCACACTGTATTCTACGCTAAGTAAATCTTCCCTGGAAATTTCCATTGATTTCATTCATTGAAATAAGCCCTATGCCCTATTCTTATACCAAAGAATAAATACAAAAAAGAAATAAGGTAAGTGATACTGCCATACACCTGGAATTGGCTAATTATCACCTGACAACACCTCACGTACACTCGTTCGCTAATTTTCGCTGTTTATTTCCCCTTGAAATGTGCCGTATAATCTATTTTCGTAATGAATATACATATAAGGAGGGAAGGGAGAAGCCTAAGTGATATTTACATTCATCTGGAACTACCTAATTTATTATGTATTGTCTTGGTTTCCTGCCAATCATTTCATTGCTATATATTAGCTGGTCTCACAAGGCCATATATATATATATATATATATATTTGTTTGTGGCCACCCCAAACGGGATTGAGGCGTCTGGCAATATATATATATATATATATAGATATATATATATATATATATATATATATATATATATATATATATATACCCCGTAAAAAGAACAAACTTAACAAGCAAATAAAGTGCCTCATACCAGGATGGACCATACATTGACGACTAAGGAACAGACAAAGGATATTCTGAGGATAGGGACATGGAATGTGACAGGAGTGAATGATGAAGTGAAAGAGAGTGAGATTGTTCAGGTGCTTGAGGATGCAAGAGTGGATATATGTGGATTGACTGAAACTAAATGAAAAGGTGAAAGGGTGAGAGAATGTGAGTACGGTTTAGGAAAATGTGTGGGAGTTAATGAGAATGAGAGGGCAAGAGAGGCAGTATGTCCGATGATAAGCAAGAAGTGGAAGGAAAATATAAAAGAGTATGGAACAGTGTGTGCAAGGAGTGTATGGGTGAGGATGAAAGTAGGTATACAAGCGTGGGCGATGTTACAGTATGTGCGTATGCGCCAACAGAGGACCGAGTGGCAAGAGTGAAAGATGAGTTTTGGGCTAGTGTAGAAACATGTATGGACAAGTTTGAGAGGAGCAAGAAATTGTTTTTGATTGGAGACATGAATGGCAAAGTGGGGACTGTACGAGTGGATGGAGTGGTTGGTCAGTGTGGTGTGCCAGCTGAAGTAGATGGATAGGATAGTGGACATCTGTGCTGGTAAGGGGTTGGCAATAGCCAACACCTACTTTCGGCATAAGATGATCCACAGGTATACATGGAGAGTCATGAGGAGGATGGATGGTGAACTTGAGGAACGATAGGCAGTAATAGACTACGTGTGTGTGGATGAGCGAATGAGAAGACAAGTGTTGGATGCAAGAGTGTGGAGAGGGTGGGGAAATGGAATCTAAGACTATCACTTAGTGATGGCCAAGGTAAGGCTGCAAGGAAAGTGGGTGAGGAGACGAAGGGGAAGACAGGAGGAAACAGCTCCTGTGAGAAGATTGGAGAAGTTGCAAGATAGTGAGAAAATGGCAGAGTATAAGAGCATAGTGCAAGAAAAATTGGGAAGGTATGAGTTAGAGCAGATGGAAGAGATGGAAGACGTATGTAAGATATTCACGGAAGAGATAGACGCAGCATGTGAGGTGGTTTGTTGAGGGAGGAGAAGATGCAGGGGGGTGCAACGGACAGCATGGTGGAATGGTGAGGTGAAACGAGCTGTGGAACAAGAGAAGGCATATAGTGAATGACTAGCGAGTAGAGGTAGGGGAGAAGATGAGAGAGAAAAAAGAGAGGTATATGTGAGCAGGAGACGGGAGGTGAAGAGATTGGTGAAGGAGAGTAAGAAGAAAGTGGATGAAGAGTTTGGGAGGAATCTGAGTTTGAAATGGAGGAAGAAATTGTTTTGGAAGGAGGTAAAGAAAGTAAGGCAGTGTGAAAGGGAAAATAGTAGAGGAGTGAAAGATAGGAATAAGAGATTGTTGGTGGAGAAAAGGGAGAAATTGAGGAGATGGAAGGAGCACTTTGAGGACTTGCTGAATGTAGAGAGTGAGAGCAGTGCAAGTATAAGTGGTTGGGGAATGGCTAGGAGAAGAAGTGAGAGAAGGGAGGAAGAGATCAGTAGGGTGGAAGTAGTGGAAGCAATGAAGATCAAGATGGGAAAGACCCCAGGAATTGATGGAGTGTGTGGTGAAATGCTGAACTATGGGAGTGAGACTGGAGTGGAGTGGATATGGAAGTTGTGTAGATTGGCTTGGGAAGAGGGAAGGGTTCCAGAGGACCGGAAATCAGGTATAATCGTTCCTTTATACAAAGCAAAAGGGGAGAGACAAGTACGTGGTAACCATACGGGTATTTGCCTTCTTAGTGTGACTGGAAAAATATATGGTAAAATACTCATTGATAGAGTTAGGCATAAAACGGAGGAGCTAGATGGAGAAGAACAAAGGGGATTTAGGAAGGGACGAGGGTGTGTAGATCAGATATTTGTTCTAAGATGTTTAGTGGAGAAGTATCTAGAGAAGGGAAAGAAAGTGTATGCTGCCTTCATGGACTTGGAGAAAGCTA
This sequence comes from Coenobita brevimanus, assembly GCF_032717465.1. Classification (NCBI taxonomy): domain Eukaryota; kingdom Metazoa; phylum Arthropoda; class Malacostraca; order Decapoda; family Coenobitidae; genus Coenobita; species Coenobita brevimanus. The sequence goes on from NC_136980.1 coordinate 16,882,835, forward strand.
TGACAGAATAGAGAGACAAGGTATGTGGAAGGTATTAAGAATATATGGAGTGAAGGGGAAATTGTTGAGTGCTGTGAAGAGTATGTACGGAGGAGCTGGGGCTACGGTGTGAGTGGATAGTGAGCTGAGTGAGTTCGTTAATCTCAATGTGAGACTGAAAGAGGGTTGTGTGATGACTTCATGGCTGTTTAATATATGCATGGATGGGGTTGTAAAAGCGGTGCAAAGTAGGGCAGTGGATGTAGGGGTGGCTTTAACCCCTACACCGCGGGCTTGTTTACCAATTACTTGCGTGTCCCGCGGGGTTATTTGGGCTCCGAGAGACTCTCAAAAAATATTTGCTAAAAATCAGTTATTAGTCCTAGAATAATAAAATTATATATGCTTATAGCACATACCTTCAGCTTTCTCCTGGAATGATTGTTGAGCCTTCGTCAGTTTCCGTAGGACTTGTGGAGACCTCTGAAGTAGGGTAACTAAGTCTCCACTTTACACTTCCCGACAACCCGTTATATGATTACCACAGCCAGATACAAACACTATAAACACTATTCTACCATTTTCAAGTAGTTTGGGATCCATACTAAAAAAAAACAGTGTGAAAGCAATGGAAATTACGAGCGCGTCTGATCGCCGCACTTGCGCTAGTTCGCTCTAGGCACTCTGTCATTTATTATTCATAAAACCCCTCGCACTTTATATTTCTATTACTATATCACACTTATATATATCTGGAGTCTTTCTCCATAAGTTTCATTCAGTCGTATTATTTTATTGTCACTGAAGTCATTCTATTTTTCAGTCAGTAAAATACGTAGAGAGCCACGGATTCACTCTCACTGTTATAACATAAATTATTTGTACTCATATTCTTATATTACTAATTACTTACATTACTATTTACATTTTCTATTCTATTTTCAATATTTACCCTTCTATTTTACTTACAATATGTTATTCACTGTCACTTTCAGTAAGATGAAACTATAGTACACTGTTCAATCATATGAACTGAACATCCATTGCTTTCACCTGCTATTTACACATTATTTACACATTATTTACACATTATTTCCAAATAATTCTGCTTCCACACTTGCACTGTTAGAACTGCTTCTGGCTGTGATAATCGAAGAAGCAGGTTACACAGAGGGGAACCTGGCATTCAGCGCACTGCCAAGAGGTGCGTTTATGCTCAGGTGTGCGGCGTGTGGTATGCGCACATACCTGACACCTGTGAATCGCAGCCTTCCTTTTCCCTGTGGCAGGCATTAGCTCAAGTCTGTGCCGCTCCATATACACCCTCTGCTCAAGTCGGTCGGGAAGTGTAACTGGATGGCGCCTTGGAGTTGCTGCTTGCACCTTACCATATTTTTCCAGCAGCTGCTGGACACAAGTCCTGGCGAACAACCTCAGGGAGAAGGACTTGGGTGGCTTTACCTTCATCTTGTACAGGATGAAGGCGTTCAGCATCGTCATATCTATGAGATGCAGAAAAACTTTCCTGTACCACCTAGTATTCTTCCTGAGGCAGTCGATCTCACCAATCATCATGTCGGACTTGTCCACCAGCCGCATGTTTATATTATAGTCCAACACAGCATCAGGTTTCATCACAGGTTCGCCTGTCCTACGGTCGACCTTCCCACTGTCTCTCATCTCCCCCTTATGTACGGTGGTGAGCATGTGCACGACTCTCTTGTCATGCCACCGTATTGCCAGCATCTTCTCAGACTTGCGTAGGTGCACGTCTCCTCGCTGCGAGTTTCCTGCCTCTGGGAATTTGGGGAAGTTGGCACGATTACTTTTGACAGTGCCGCAGGAGCCAATGCCGTGCTCAGAAAGGTATTTGGCAAGTTTCGGTGCTGTATAGTAGTTGTCTGTATACAGCACATGATTCCCACCAAAATACTTTTCTAGGAGCACTTTCACTACACAGCCTGAGAAGCCAAGGGGGTGTGTTTTATCAAGATCGACAGTGCTGGCTGAATATATGACGAAGTCAAGGATGTACCCCGTCTTACAGTCGCACAGTACAAAGAACTTAATTCCAAAGCGATGGCGTTTGCTTGGAATGTACTGAACAAACCGAAGACGTCCTCTGAACAGAACCAAGGACTCATCAATGACAACCTTCTGAAATGGGTGGAAGAATGACATGAACTTATCCTTCATTCTGTTCAGAATCTCCCGGATCTTCCAGAGTGGGTCGGTTTGGGAAGGTACATCGTTGTCGGCAAAGTGCAGGTTTCCCATGATGTTCCGGAAGCGATCTCTGGCCATGTACTTGTTGAAGGTCGGTGAGGGTAGTAAGGGGTCCATGGACCAGTATTCTTCCAACTCATGCTTCTTGGAGTGTGGCATAAGAAGCATGAGGGCAAAGAACACATACAGCTCCTGCACTCCCAGCATGGTCCACTGTTGCATCTTGGCTGCACCTGTACCACTAGCAGCACGTTGTGATTCGAACCTGTTAGTCTCATCACATATGTGCTGCATGACTTCTGTCATCTAGGAAGGCCAAAAGGTAGTCGACACACTCAGCATTTTCGTCCATAGTGAAGGCAGGCTGAACTCCTGACGAGCTCTCATCGAAAACCAGGTTTTCGGGGACAAAATCTGACCCTTCCGTCCACGCGAAGGCGTCCAGGATTCCCTGGCGTGGCGGTGGAGGGATGGTGGTGGTGGTGGTGGTGGAGGTTGGCTGAGAGGGAGGCTTATCACGGTCAAGGTCACTCGCACTGACCCTAGGTTGCCGTACAGCACTAGCAGCCCTTACCCTACTAGCTACACTACTTCTCACTCTCTTAGATCTACCTCTACCTCTACGGCCGGCCTTCACTGTTGATGCTGGTGGTGACTCCGACGACGAAGACTCCGGAGATAACTCAGCCGACGATGATGACGAGATGAGTAAAGCGGGGCTTGGGGAACGGGGAGGTGAATGATCTCGTGACTCATGGCGGGCTGGGTCACGTGGGGGCATTGTTCTGGGGCTAACACGCCGCCTTTTCACTCCCTTCCCAAATTCTTTTCCTTCCTGCACTAAAGGCTCCTTTCCCTTGGAGCTACACACAGATTCACTGGTAGGAGCACTTGTTGTCGCTGTTTCTGGCGCGATAAGTTCACCCGGCTCATCACACGATTCACCGGAATCGTCAAAATCGCTGTCCATTATTATCATCGACAATTCAGCAAGTTCTCGTGCCACTGCAGAGTCACTGAGGCCTTTCCTGCTTGCCTCAACACTTTTCTTGGGGGTAGAGGTCACGGGGCCCTTTGCAATGGGCGCAGAAGCGGCAGGAATGGCGGGGCGCGAGTGCGACATGTTGTCTCTGCAGTGGAGGACAAGGAACTAAATGCCGCGGCTTATCTGAGAAGGGAAGGGTTGACAATGACACTTTAGGCTGACTGCTGCTAACTTACAGGCTAATTTTTTATAGGTAGAAAATCTCGGCAATAAATAAAGAAATAGGTACTTCCAGGTGAATGTAAATGTCAATTAGGATTCTCCCTTCCTTTCTGATATATATTTTTATTACAGACATCGATTACAAGGCATAAATCAAAGGGGAAATTACCGTGGTAATGTAGCGAATGAATGCACGTGAGGTTTTGTCAGGTGATAATTGGGCAATTTCAGGAGTATAACACTATCACTAACCTGTTTTTTTTTTGGTATATATTATTGGGTAAAAATATTGGGCATAGGGCTTATTTCAATGGATGAAATCTGTGGAAAAAGAAGAGGGAAATTTCCGTAGCGCAGCGCGGCGTGGGAGGTGAGAGGAGAGGGTAATGGAGGGCAAGTAGGGAGGGGAGTCAAGAAGGTGTTAAATTATCTGAGAAGGGAAGGGTTGACAATGACACTTTAGGCTTACTGCTGCTAACTTACATGCTAATTTTTTATAGGTAGAAAATCTCGGCAATAAATATAGAAATAGGTAGTTCCAGGTGACTGTAAATGTCAATTAGGATTCTCCCTTCCTTTCTGATATATATTTTTATTACAGACATCGATTACAAGGCATAAATCAAAGGGGAAATTACCGTGGTAATGTAGCGAATGAATGCACGTGAGGTGTTGTCAGGTGATAATTAGGCAATTTCTGGAGTATAACACTATCACTTACCTGTTTTTTTTTTGGTATATATTATTGGGTAAAAATATAGGGCATAGGCCTTATTTCAATGGATGAAATCTGTGGAAAGAGAAGGGGGAAATTTCCGTAGCGCAGCGCGGCGTGGGAGGTGAGAGGAGAGGGTAATGGAGGGCAGGTAGGGAGGGGAGTCAGGAAGGGGTTAAAATAGCTAAAATGTCAACAATGGATGGGAGTACAGATGAGATTTGGAGTGCTGACTAGTGTTGAACATTGGCAGTACTGATATATGATACAAGCCACCACTTGAGAGCCCGGGATAATTCAAAATAACACAGAATCACAAAAGTGACGCCCCGCGGTATGATCCATTGTAGCCGAGCGTCACGAAAGTGACGCCCCGCGGTTAAGGGGTTAATGAATGAGGGTGAGATGTAGAAGATTCCGGTGTTGCTGTTTGCTGATGATACAGTAATGTTGAGTGAAGATGAATGGGAGTTGCAAGGTTTGGTGAATGAATTTGGGACACTGTGTAGGAGGAGGAAGCTGAAAGTTAATGTAAACAAAAGTAAAGTTATAGTGTTTGAGAGGAATGATGTCACAGAATGCATAGTGAGGTTGGATGGTGAGGACATGGAGAATGTGAGTGCATTCAAGTACTTGGGTAGTGTGATGAGTAAGGATGGAACTTTGGGGGATGAATTGCTTGAAAGGGTATAGCAGGGAAGGAAGGTTGTTGGTTCACTGAAAGCAGTAATGAGAAATAGAGAGGTGAGTATGGAAGTTAAGAAGTCACTGCATGATAATATTGTGATCCCTACCCTGACGTATGGAAGCGAGGCATGGCCCTTGCTAGAGGGGAACAAGTCAAGAGTGACAGCAGGGGAAATGAGTTACTTGAGAGGAGCATATGGAGTGACATAGAGGGACAGGTTGACGCATGAAGGAGTGAAGATACGTTGTGGGGTGGAAGTGGATGGGGTTGAGAAGATTAGGAGAAATGCACTGAGGTGGTTTGGACATGTGGAGAGAATGGAGAATGAAAGACTGACTAAGAGGGTGTATGTAGGTGAGGTGGATTGAGGGAGAGGGAGGGGAAGACCGAGGATGAGGTTGAGGGATGGAGTTGAGAGGTATATGAGGGAAGGGTGCATGAGCTGAGGGGAGGGTAGGCAAATGGCGGGTGACAGAGCGACTTGGAGGCGTTTTGTCTACGGCCACCCTTTGCGGGATTAGGGCGTCTGGCTATAGATAGGTAGATAGATAAACTTCAATATGCCACTTTCTTTCTTTATCCCTGCTCTCATTTTACTCCATGCTGGATTCGCCCCAGGTCTTCTTCACATCCACCCATTTAGTTGCTATCGTGATTGTTAAGATCAGAGTCATATAGCAAATGCCCTGTAAAGCATCTGCTTTATTGCAGCTGCCTTTAATATCATGTATTGATTTATAGCTGTGAAATCGAGCTGTGCCCCATTTTATTAATTCACATTTATTTTTAGCAGCTCAGATAATTTTGTATGAAGCCTGTAAACTATATTAAAAGAAGAGAAGTATGCTCTGCAACCAATAATATATATATATATATATATATATATATATATATATATATATATATATATAAATATATATATATATATATATACTGTATATATATATATATATATATATCATGTCCTGGGGCACCCCACGGGATGCGTAGGGCCTCGATGAGCTCTCTCCACCAATGTTTGTCTCTTGCCATCTCCTCAGGTCCCACCAACACCCCTCTCCTGCTTCTCTTTTCATTGTCCTCAACCAGGTTTCCCTCGGCCTACCTCTGCCTCTTCTTCCTCTAGCAGTCCACTCTGGCACATCCTGAATTAAGCTGCCGTCTTTTCTAAAGGCCTACATGTGCCCCAGCCATCTCCAGCGAGACGGTCTCAGATATTCATCCCTTCCACTTTCATATATATATATATATATATATATATATATATATATATATATATATATATAATTGTCCGACTCTGGGCAAAGGCTTCAGGGCCTATCCCCAAGTCGCAGTGGTTCTCCTTCGGGCCCAATAGTCCTCTTGCATCTCCACATGTCACCACTTCGGCGCTAACACCCACCATCCATATTGAATACATGCTAGGTCTGTCTCATTCTGGACTGGATTCTCCGTTTGGTGATGGACGAAGAACTTGGCGCTAACTCCAATTCTCCAAACATCGAATATCCATTTGTGTCTCAGCTAATAAAGAATTATGAAAAACTAAAGTCACAGTTTGTTAATGGAACAGAAGAGATCCTCGATAAGTGAGGATGGAGAGATGACATGAAGTTTTTGTACTATTAACACGAGTGTTTAGATTCTCTGAAGAAAACGGGCATTTTCCTTTGATTAACTTTCACAAAATTCCAAATATCAGTAATGCGAGGTGGAATTCAAGAGCAATTCTCGCTGTCCTTGCATTCATTCATATACCTACAACAAGGAAGACTTTGAAGAAGATATGCAGATTCATTTCGTACGAATGGGCAGAGTACTGGTTTATCAATCAGAGGTACAATGAAAATGACTTCAAGAACTTGTCAGAAATATTGAAACCTTACAAAAAAGCAGTAAACCTATTGCAGAATCACTGGAAGCAGGAGCCATCCTTACTCAGGATACCAAGAAATAATCAGTTTACAGAACTGCAGTCAAAGTGATGCAGGAACTTTATACTTCCTGCAGAAACAAAGCCAAACTGCAACTTAGATTTATTCTAGGTAATAAACAGTGATTTGAAGTATTAATGCATTTATATAAGCTCTTGTTTTTTCTATTATTATACATGTAATAAACACTTCCAAAAATCGAATTTTTATTTCAGGGTGACCTTTTTTTTTTTTTTTCTAAAACTGAGAGGAATAAGGGTTTTTTTCTTTGTTTTTAAGCAAAAGTTCAACGACTTGAGGTACAGGAACATAAGGTTGTATAAAAGTTATAACCTTAATATCTATATATTTTTCTATCTATCTATCTATATATCTATATCTACCTATCTATCTATCTATCTATCTATATATCTATATCTACCTATCTATCTATCTATATATCTATATCTACCTGTCTATCTATCTATATCTATATCTACCTATCTATCTATCTATCTATATATATTCACAGAAGAAGTCCATACAGCATGTGAGGTGGTGTGTGGGGTGAAGAGAAGACGAATGGGGGTTCAAGAAACAGCATGGTGGAAGGAAGAGGTAAGAGAGGCTATAGCACAAAAGAAGAAAGCATATAGTAACTTGTGAAAAACAGGGGCGTCGAAGAAACTGAGAGACGGAGGAGAGAGTTATATGCGGAGAGGAAGAGAGAGGTAAAAAGATTAGTAAGAAAGAGCAGGAAGAGAAGGAATGAGGAATTTGGAAGGAACTTGAGTGTAAAGTGGAGGGAATGTAAGAAAATGTACTGAAAAGAGGTAAAGAGAGTTAGACAGGGTGCCAAAGAAGTTAGCTGAGGAGTGAAAGACAAAAATGGTAGATTATAAGTGGAGAAGAGAGAGGAAGTGAGCAGATGGAGAGAACACTTTAAGGACTTGTTGAACACAGAGAATGAAAGTAATGCAAGTATAAGTGGCTGGGGAATGCCTGGGAGAAGGAGGTATGTTAGAAGACAGGAAGAAATCAGTAGGATGGAAGTTGTGGGAGCAGTGAAGAAAGTTAAAATGGGGAAAGCCCCAGGAATTGATGTAGAGTGTGGTGAAATGTTGAAGCATGGGGGAGAGATAGTAGTAGAATGGATGGGGAAGATGTGCAGATTGGCCTGGGAGGAAGGTAGAGTCCCGGAAGATTGGAAGTCAGGTACAATTATTCCCCTGTACAAAGGAAAAGGGAAAAAAGAAGTGTGTAGTAATTATAGGGGTATCTGTCTTCTTAGTGTAATAGGAAAAGTATATGATAGGATACTTATTGACAGAGTTAGGGAAATAACAGAGGACTTAGTTGGAGAAGAAATTGGAGGTTTTAGGAAGGGAAGAGGATGTGTAGATCAGATATTCATTCCTAGATCTTTAGTGGAAAAGATTCAAGAAGTTGTATACGGCCTTCATGGATTTGGAAAAAGCATATGACAGGGTGGATAGACAAGGATTGTGGAAAGTATTAAGAATAAATGGAGTAGATGGGAAGTTGTTGAAGGCCGTGAAGGGTACGTATAAGGGTGCTAAGGCTGCAGTGCGTGTGGCTAATGAACTGAGTGAATTTTTCTATCTGAAGGTTGGATTGAAACAGGGATGTGTTATGTCTCCATGGCTGTTCAATCTATATATGGATGGGGCTATAAATGAGATGCAAGGTAGGGCAGGGTTGGAGTAACTGTACTTGTAATTTAATTGAAATTTAATTAATTACAGAAATATAGTAATTGCAATTGTAACTAATTGAAGTTCCGAAGAAAGGAAGTTCGTCTGACCCCTCCAATTACAGACCAATAGCTATCACATCTTCTCTTGGTAAGGTATTTGAAACTTTAATTAATAAGCATATTGTTAAACATCTTGAATCCAACAACTTAATTAATGATAGACAATACGGTTTTCGCCACGAAAGATCCACCATTGACATACTCAATCTCTTAACTCATACCATCCATCAATCAATTGATCTTTTTGGAGAAACTCATGCAGTAGCTCTTGATGTCTCTAAAGCTTTCGACAGAGTATGGCACCGTTCCCTGCTGTCCAAACTCCCTTGCTATGGACTAACGTCTTTTGTTCCTTTGATTTCTTCTTATCTTAGTGACAGGAAAATAAGAGTAAAAGTAGATGATGTATATTCGAATTTCCACTCAATTAACGCCGGCGTGCCACAGGGATCAGTTCTGGCGCCAACCCTATTTCTGGTTCATATTAATGATCTCTTATCTGTCACTCACAATCCCATTCACTCATATGCAGATGACTCAACACTACATAGTTCATTCACACTCAGACATCCATTTACAAAGTCTAATATCTCTACCTCTCAACTCAATACAGCCATCTCCATAAATCAAGATCTATCTACAATCAGTGAATGGGGACAAAACAACCTTGTCTCTTTTAATGCTAGTAAAACTAAATATATACAGTTTACTAATAGACAGATATTGCCAGATTCGTACATTACCTTCAGTGCTACTAATATTCCCATCTCCAAAAGTATTGAAATTCTTGGTGTCTCACTTAACAGTGCCCTCAGCTGGACCTCTCATGTCAGATCACTTGCTAAAACCGCCTCAAGGAAACTTGGATTATTGTACAGAGTCCGTAACTTCTTCGCCGATGAGCAGTTAGCTATAATTTATAAGAGTCATGTGCGCTCTCAGCTTGAATATTGCTCACCCTTGTGGAATGGTTGTGGAGAGGTTGCATTAAGACAACTAGACAAAATTCAGAATAAAGCTGTTAGAATCATTAACAACCCTGCCATTACATATAAACTACCTCCCTGCAAGTAAGAAGGAATGTTGCCTCCCTTGCATTATTTTACAGATATTTTTTTTGGCAAATGCTCAGACGAAGTTGCGTCCATGGTGCCACCTCTCCATGCCTTCCCTCGTGCTACACGGGCATCTGGTAACGCTCATGACTGGAATGTCACTCAACCACATTGCAGAACTTCTGCCTATCAGAATTCTTTCATTCCCCGAACTGCATCTCTCTGGAACTCGCTTCCCCAGAGTTGTTTTCCTCCAAATTTCAACCTACAACTGTTCAAGTCTAATTCTTACAGATATTTTATGAACAGAGGACACCAGTAATCTGGTGTATGGATTATTTTTTTTTCTCCATTTGTTTTTCCTTCCTCCGTTCTGTTATTTAAAAAAAAAAAAAAAAAAAAAAAAAAAAATTGTAATTAATTAATTGATAAGTTAATTGTAACAATTGTAATTGTGAAAAGGGAGGAAAATGGTACTGGTAAGGTAACCCTGTATCAAGCTGTCATTATGGGATTAAGATGCCCCGGGATTAACCCACCTAAGCCGCGTTTTGACAGTCCTACTGACTTTGTCCCAAACACCTGTTCTTTCATGGGACCTGCCCCAACTCCTTGTCTCCCTTCTATCGGAAATGCCGAGGCCTCGTGATCGAAGAGGGGTATGGTCCAGAGCCCTTGCTCCTCCCTAATCCCTAGATTTTACCAGTCACTAGTGCCAACATCATCAGAGAACTCCTCCTACTCAGGTTGCTTGGGAGAGGCAGGACTAAATAAAAAGGAGCAGAAAGAGAAGGCTCGACTCACTCGTTCACACTCTTTCCTAGACACACATTCCTCACGGCTCACACACACACACACACACTATCTTCCCATCAGTGAACTATGTTAACAGAGACTGAGAACTGAAGTCTAGTGTCCTTAGTTGTGATAATTCAGAAGGCCGACATGGAACATTTAACACTGCATCTGTCTATGAGGAAACTGTCAACCGGTTCAGTATTCAAGGGAAAGTAAAGAAAGTCGTAGCTGAAAATGCATCTTAATGGTGAATGCATTTGACATTTCCTTGCCAAGTTCTACACAGATCAGGAAGAAGAGGGGGTTGGAAATTCATGTGACCCCAACATCATTGATGAGGATAATTGCTTACAGTAGATGTTCTGACTCACCTTCCTCAAAGAATGGAATGTTTTGCACAGACTCAGCATCCGTGTGAGATATGAGTCTACTCACCCAGATGTAAAAAAATTCATTACTGTCATCAACGCTTCAGAAAATTACATCCTTGATCAACTCAGTGAGGAAATCAACAGTAGTTGCTCCGTACCTTCGATCTAGAAGGATTGTTCTCCAGACACAAAATGTGACAAGATAAACTTCACAGCTGAAAATGGTGAAATCTATACTCAAGGACCCTGTAAAGGTGAATAATGCAATTGAGCTACTGTCCCAGAGAGAGCAGAGGAGTAAGAAATTCATGCCAATGGAGATTTCTGCCTTAAAGGAGCTTGTGATTGTCCTCGAACCTTTCACGAGGCCTTGGAAGTTGTGGAGCGACAGAAGAAGGTGACCATAACTCCTATTGGACCAGAGATTCAGGGACTTTGACACTCACTGGAGTATCTGTTTAATAATACCAAATTATAATACTGTGAACAACTGGCTAAAGTGCAATTGGACTCTGTGGAGAAAAGATTGGATCCATACTTGAAAATGAGAGATATTCAAGTGGTGGCTTTTTGGGATCCTAGGATCAAACTGGACTAGATTTCATTACAAGAGCAGGAGGACCAAGTGCTGGTATACGTCAAGGAAATGCTTTAAGAATTGGAGGTGGTTCACGAGAGGTCAACAAAGGATAAAGACTAACAAGGATGATCTAGCAGAAGGATTCCCGGAATCAAAAAGACCCAGACTGTTCTCTTTTACACCAAAATTTTCATAAATGCTCCAAAATTAACGGGATCAGAGGGAAGCACAGAGTCAGTGAGTCTTTTGTTGAAGCAATATGTACAGGAAGGAACTCTGCCATTTTCCAGTGATCCAGTGCTATACTGGAAAGAAGTGTTACAAGCTTTGCAACCACTGAAGAATCTTGCAAAAGAGGTAATTGGGTGCACAGCTACATATGCTCCATCAGAGCGAGTTTTCAGCATTGCTGGAAATTACTTCACTGTGGACAGATTTCATCTTGGTGTCACTTCTTTCCGTTCAGTGTTATTTATTAAGTGCAATAGTGAATTGTTTGAAAAACTACAGGCTCTTTAGTTACTGTCTGCAACTTGTACAAACATGAAATCTTGATTATTGTTTTCAAATTAGTTTGTGCCACTGTAAATAAAGGACCTTACAATGCCAGATTTGTAGTTTTCATAACCATATCGATTTTTTTTCCAAATTCGGAAATTTGTAATTATAATTGTAATTGCAGTATAAATGAATTTGTTTTGCAGTAATTGTAATGTAATTGCTATTCCCAAATGTATTTGTATTTATAATTATAATTTAAAAACAAAGAAATTAATTGTAATTGTAACTGTAATTAAATTTTTGAAGTGTAATTGTTCCAACCCCGCCTGGGACGTGTCTGAGATGCATGTGGTGTACATATGCGGTGTGTCTGGGGTATGTCTGGGCTGAATTTACTTAACTCAGTCTAACACAACCCATTCTAATCCAACAGAAACCAACTTAAAGAAACTTAACCTAAATTCAACCCAATCTAAGCGAAATTAACCAAACCAAAACCTACCCTATCTTTAATACTGGACTAGCATTGATGTCACATTATCTCTGGCATAAGAAGAGAGGATAACTGCAGTAGGCCGGTTGGCCCATGCTAGGCAGCTCCTAGAAGAGTAACTGAACTACTAGAATGAGATAAAGATAGCAAAGAAGAAGGCTTTCCCCCGCCCTCCAAACCCTCTGGCCGAAGCCGACAGGAAAAAGTCAGAAAGAACACCACGCAGTAAGAAAAACTGGCTTGGACATTTTATACGAAAGTGTGAAAGGAGGCATATCAAGTTTAATCAGATTGAGAGAGAAATAATATCGCGACTCAATGATGCTCCAGTAATATTCTTAATGATAATGCTACATACCTTAATATTACACAAAAATACCTCTTCTCGTAAAAAGTCTTGTGTTCCTTTGGTTGAACGATGAAAAAAAGTAGTGCTCAAGGAGTGCACAACTGGATCCTACATCTTGACTAGAGGCAGAAAATTTAACCTTTCCCTGTGACACTGACTTACTGTTATCAAAAGCGAATCCCATCTTTCTTGCCTTACCCCCAACCCATCCTCCATGTTTGGTATTAATGATTAAATGTGACCTTGCCTTAAATTTGAGCCTGACGTTTGGCGTTACCCTGTGACCTTCACCAATGACTGAGTGTTTTCAAAGTCGAATCCTTTCATCCTTGCCCTACTCTTCAACCATGTTTGATCTAAATATGTTCAAAGCTGTTTATGGTGATTTTGCCACGCGACTATGGGGTTTCCCGTTGTCTTGTGAAGTTGGTCTTTGGTTGATTGTTCTCAAAATTGAATCCATTTATCTTTACATTACCCTGAACCCACTTCCATTGTTTGCCAAAATCTAATAATGAAAAGAAAAAGTTACCCATGACCACGCCATGTGAGATTGAATTTTGTCCTATTGTTATCAGAATTAAAAGATCAACTTCTTGGTGAACTCTCATCTCTTGCCAGGGTTGATTTAATGAGATCAAAGCAGTCTTAACTATTATATTCACATCCGCTCCCACCCCCCACACACACACAGACACAAACACACGCGCGTGGTCTTTGTATAACAATACCCCTGCTTGCTCTGTAAGGGCGGGTGTAATAAAAAAAAGGAGTTGCGTAGCAGATATGCCAAGAAATATCTAAAATTTTCTTGAAAGAGCTAACTCTGTCATGGTTGGAAGAATTTTTGTACTCTATTCCAGCTAATGCCAGACGATATTATTCCACGGAAGCCAAAGAGAGTAAACAAGGGTGCTAGTGAACATCTCATGTTCACACACGCGTCTTGTATTCTATTCCAGGTAAAGAAAGATTATTTCATTAAGATGAGAAGGAATTCATGGGAACCTGAGCGTGTTAACAGAGCTTATTGATGTAGTGAGTTGGTACGGATGTAAATATGCAATGTCCCTTCACTTCATATTGCCTCTCTCTCACCTGTCTGGTAGTAGATCAATTTACGACGCTCCACTAAACTTTGGTAGCGTAGATTTGTTAGGTTTATGCGATGATTCAGTAATTAGTTGAACTGTATCACTACGTCTTCATCTACATAAACGTATTTCCTTAATCCTAAATCCTAATAGTTTCTCTTTGTAATGATACTTAAGAAGCTTCTGGTGAAGTCACAACTTTTGTTTTAAACTGCATAATGTCTTTATATGATCAGGGGTTAGTTTAGGATACGTGAAGGAAGGGCATAGCTTTTTGGACTAGTCTTTAAATACGTGAGTGAAGGGCATAGTTTTTGGACTAGTCTTTAAATACGTGAGTGAAGGGCATAGCTTTTTGGACTAGTCTTTAAATACGTGAGTGAAGGGCATAGCTTTTTGGACTAGTCTCTAAATACATGAATGAAGGGCTTAGTTTTGGAGAAGTCTTACTATGTGTGAAACTGTAAGTGTCCATACCTGTACGAGGCCCAGGGCATGACCAGGTGTTCACAAACGGAGTCTTGAGCCATATCTCCCCTTATAATTATTAACTTGACCATCCACTTTCTCGTTGTGGTGCTACACTCAGGTGATTCTACACTGAGTGACAAACCAAACAGATTCCTGTAGCCCAGAAAACCAACTCACACGTTGGATGTTAGAAGGGACAGAAAAATTGGGAAGATTCAGCACTCCACATGTACACTCAAGAGCAATAATAGGTAACGCCTTGTAAGCCAAAGCCACATTCCGTTGACTGCTGGCAGGTAATCCAGCAATCCAGACACCATTGCTTTAGAACTAGCAATTCATTAGTTTTGTACCACCCATAGATTGTTCTACCAAACATACTCAAGTTCGGGATGCTGTGGGGTTGGAACTGTAACATTTCATTCCTACTGTACAGTCTGTGACTTACAACATACGGTAGTGTTCACATGCATTACCACAATATATTCTGAGTGTACGATATATATAGATGTTATTATGAAAACAGACAGTCAGTACTACAGTTTATGAGTTTGGCTTTATCTACTGATATTTTGACAATGTTAACAGGATGCTGATGGAATAATAACAGTGTAAACTGGGTTATAAATCTGTGAAGATTTGAAGATTCTGTCTGATATTATGGTGAACATTTGTCTTCCATCTACACTTCTGAAGAATGAAGTAAATTGTCCGACGGTAGACAAAATATAGACAAAAACCAACAATGGACCATACTTTCAGAGGTTTCATCCAAAGAAAAGGAAGATGGGTGGGGGTCGTGATGGGGACTGCTAATTGTACAGACAAGCGCTTCCAGTCCTTCAGGCTGTGGGGCGCTTGCTCCTACGGAGGGCATTCGGGCTTCGCCCTCATAGCCTGACTTGGAGTAGATGCTTACCGAGACTTATAGGCCAAAGGCTGCCGCTAAGCTGTTTCTTTTCCATCTAATTATGCAATATAAGAAAAGACAAAACTGCTTTAATTATTACTTCTCAGCCTCAAAGT
>NC_136980.1:16903077-17158001 GCF_032717465.1 Coenobita brevimanus
ATTTTGGTTTATTTCACCAATATCGGAAGAGGTCAGCTTTATACATTTGTTCTTGTTCTACTTAGAGAAATGTTTGAAATATTGCCACACGCAATTCGAAATATCAAGAACTCCACACTGCATAAAGTGTGTTATCCTAGCCCTGGGATAAAAGCCGCTCGACCACAAGTCTAAAATATACTTCTCTACAAGTAACTACAAAGTCTTTATGACATTTGGTAGCAGCGAACGTATACGAACCTCGTCTACGAATCAACATTAAATTCCTACAAAATATCAAGATTGACAACAACCAACAATATCAGCTCCTGCCCCCTCCGTCTCCCAGATCATTACGCTGATGCAGAGGTCAAGAGATCACTCGACGCCTTGCACGTAGCTTAACGACAAACCAGCAAATCTGCGGACATCGTCTCCGAATTAAAAGCAAATTTCTACAAAAGCAACCGAGACTACAAGGTTAGCTTCAGTTCTACAAAGTCTACAGCCATCTACAATCAACTACAGCCATCTACAATCAACTACAATTAACAACTCTACGTCGTCTGTATAATCTTCTACACGCACCTACAAGTAACGGCAGTCTTCATCCCACAACGAATAAATCACTAGAGAAAAGGACAGAGAAAACTTCCACATAGAATAAAGGGAACAAACAAACGAAGAGTGAGACACGACTCACAACTCATCTTCACTCAAGTTACTCATCGCTTCTCATTCACTCACCACAGCTACCAGTGTGGGAAGCCGACGTCACCATGTGCTGAGATGACATCACAACGCGAGTCTGCCATGCCAAGCAACGTGTGACTGACACCAGGCACTTCTCACCCACTACTCATTACTCATTATTCACATAGCTCCTACTCATATTCACTTATTTTCACAGTTAAGTTGGAAATTCGACGTTCTATGTTGAGGTTTGCCTGGGACAGCCGTTAACCACTACAAATACCAGGCCATGGAGTTTCCTGAGTAATATCGTCCATCAACACACCACTAGAATTATCAAGAGATCTTCAATCAAACCTGTATTTTCTTCCGAGATCGACTTTTGTATCGACACACCCCTACGATCTGTATCAAGTGGGTAAAATTATACTTGCTCATTTCTTCTCAGTGCTAAAATTAGCTATATTCAACTTATTTAATCATCTAGTTTGCTAGGACATAAATAAACAAGAGGCGTATTTCATAACATCATATCTTAATGACAGGAATATTTTCGCAACCACCCACGTTAATACCAGATGACACACAAATTGCCACAACATCAGACTCACAATTAAGAGACAGCCCACCCATTGTACAACCCACACCACACGTTATAGATAAGGAAACAAATACGGGAGTTTCGGATGATGAGTGGGAAACCCCTTCAGACGTTGAGAGTATCGACTTCGCAGCTGCCTTAAATACGTATGCCAATATACTTAACAGGGTTCACCGGTCCGGTCATATATATTCTACCATTCCCTCACATAACGATAAACTCGTACAAGTTGAATTAACAGGGCAATCATTAAATATGAATCAAGAAACAAATACTGCTGATCTAAAAACCACACCTCACGTTTTTGTGTATCACGAGGATAAGACTGCCCCAAAATTCTCTGGCACAGACAAGGATCGCATTGATGTCATTTCATTAATCAGTCAGTGCGAACAAATGTTCATCAAGCGCCACATACTAGATGAACAAGAGAAAATTGCTATTTTTTCATCTTGCATAAGCCAGGAAAGATGTCCAGCAAGCAATTTATTGCGCTCCGATAAGCTACATCGTGCTAGGACATATGATGAATTTAAAACTGAATTTCTGAAGAAATTTTCTGGAGGTATGAACTTCTTGCCAGGTATAATTCCAGAATTACATAAAATTGTAGATCTTGTAAGGGAGCACACTACAAACCATGTGCTCAGTGAAATAACTGCTGATGTCTCCACAATCAAGAGAACCCTATTAGCTACTCTGGAGAATTCTAAGTGGATAACAGATGATGGAAAGATGTCCCCAGACCTCGTCGTGGACATCATTGGTTATGTAGCTGCCTTGTGTAAATTACCTGATAGAACCCTGAAGATCGCCAAAACAATTGCGTACACCCCGGGAATGTGCTTACTAGACTTAATGAACGAGGTAGAGATGCAGTGCAGTAAAGCAGGTGTGGTCGACACACATGCACATTCTGGTAGAATCAGGGTACCTGAGACAGTATCAGCTGTGAAAACATCAACACCGACCCCAAACAGAGAACAAAATCGATCGCGACCTGAAATGAGGCAGCCCAAACAAACAAAGACGCCTAGACCTCGTTCCCACACGCCTTCCTACAGGCAGTTTCATAAGTTTTCGCGCAGCCCGAGCAGGTCTCGCGCTATAAACAACACTTTTTATGGGAAATCACCTCGTAGGTCACAGTCAAGGGATAGGTCCATTCTGTGTCATTACTGTGCAAAACCAGGACACACAAGGTATGAATGCTTTATCAAGGCAAAAGAGGATAATCAAAAGACACAAGGGTTTGGTCCTTACTGTAGGCATCATAGATACCAAGGGCACTGGACTAGTGATTGCAAAACAGTAGAAAAAATTGTGTCTATGTTCAAATCGGGGGAAGACCAAGTCATGACAAAAAACGAACAAACGTAAAGAAGAACAAGGTTAAACTTCACATAGGAGGCATGTTGGGAAATGAGTGTATCTTGATACCAGCTGTATGTGAGGATCAAAACGTTTCCTTATTTTTAGATACAGGCTCTCCAGTGAACTTAATAACACATGAAGAACTAAATAGAATTCTTAAAAATAAAAAGAAAGTAACTTTTCTGGATGAAGCTGATTTAGAATTAAACACAGTAGATGGTCAAGAGATTACAGTAAAAGGTATGATAAGATTAAATCTCAGTTTCACAGAAACTACAAGACCATTCTCTGCATTGTTCTATATCGTTGAAAACTTAGCAATTAAAGCTCATATGTTACTGGGCTTAAGATCCATGAGAACTGAGAACATAACTATACTCCCACAAATGAATGGAAGAGACTTTGATAATGAATTTATAGAGGAAATACTTTCAGAGCCCTCACCGATTGGTAGAAGAGAGCCAAAAAGAATTGGTAATATTAAAGGCTTTAACAAACATACACAAACAGATGAGTGTATAGATCCACTTACACCAGCAACCCCATCCTCCAGAATTAGTGACCCAGATAACAGTACTGATTTATCAATTTTTCCAGCCCATCTCACTAATGATTTGGTTATACCACCTAATTCATACATGAAGGTTACCATAAAGAGCAAATTACGGAATAGTACTGTTCTTGTCTTAGAAGAATTATGTAAAGTAAAGGGATTGTCAGTAGAAAACGCATTATGTCATACGAACGACGAAGGGCTAACTCAGATATTCATTATTAATCACATGAATGGGGAAGTTCAGTTGAAGAAGGGAACTTGCATAGTTAATATTGAAAAATGTTTAGCCCCTGTGAAGGAAATAAATATTGGTGGAGTAACAAGTGAGATAAAATCTACGGATAGAGAAAGAATAAAAGAGAATTTAATTCACTCAGGTGAATTTGACGAAGAAAATGATTTGTTAACCCTGCTGGAAACACACAGGGACACCGTAGCCTTGCCCGGAGAACAATTAGGGTGTACTAACTTGATTAATCACATGATTAATGTGCACCCAGAAACACCACCAATTTTCGTACCAGCTTATCGCATACCACACTCCCAACGTACACTTGCAAATCAGTATGTCGATGAAATGTTAAAGCTTGGAATTATTGAGCCTTCAGTTTCTCCGTGGAACGCTCCCCTTTTCTTTGTGCCCAAGAGAAATGGAGAAATGCGTGCGGTAGTAGATTACCGTAAACTAAATAATCACACAATCCCTGACAGATTTCCCATGCCATTGCTAAGTGATGTTCTACAGAATATTGGTCCTGAGAATAATATATTCTCGACCATCGATCTCCTAAACGGATACTATCAGATTCCGGTATCTCAGGAGTCACGTAAATACACTGCCTTTTCAACAAACAGAGGCCATTATCAATATACAAGAATGCCAATGGGACTGAGGACAGCCCCCGGTACGTTCCAGCGTCTTATGAATTACGTATTGTCCGGAATTTTAGGACAAGGAATATTTGTTTATCTTGACGATATTATTATCGCAACGAAGAATATTAAGGATCATCTCAGGAAATTAGACTTACTCTTACAAAAGCTTAGTGATGCTGGATTAAAAATTAAACTTTCTAAATGCAAATTTTGCTTTAAGGAAATAAATTTCTTAGGCCACAAATTAAGCTCTGATGGTATTCACACCACTGATAACAAAATACAGGCAGTGAGAGATTTTCCTGAACCCACTACGACTGACGAAGTTAGACAATTTTTAGGTCTGGCTGGGTACTATAGGTCCTTCGTACCACAGTTCTCTCATATAGCCTTCCCTCTATTCCAACTACTCAAAAAAGATGCTGTATTCCAATGGGAAGAAGAACAAAAAGGGCATTTAACAATCTAAAAATTAAACTAACGAATGCACCTTGTTTAGCATATCCAGATTACACGAAATCATTTCTTATTTGTACAGACGCATCAGTTAAAGGATTAGGGGCTGTACTGATGCAGGAAGATAAAAGAGGAAAGAATCAACCAATTGCATTTGCCAGCAGACAGACAAGAGGTGCGGAGAAAAATTATAGCACTACAGACTTAGAGGCACTTGCAGTGATTTTTGCATTACAAAAGTTTCGAGATTTGGTATATGGTTACGAAATCCACTTATTCACCGACCATAAACCACTGGTGGGTATGTTTAAAGAAAAACTCCTTTCTGGGAGGAGAGCAAGATGGAAATGTACAGTTGAAAACTACAATGTACAAATACATTATATACAAGGTAAAATGAATATAGTAGCTGACGCATTATCTAGGAACCCGAACACAATTCAGGTCGCGGCGTTAGATCTCAAAGGAAATATCCCAAACCACGAGGATATCGCAAAGGCACAAAGACTTGACCCAGTATGGTCAAAAGTAATATACAAGTTAGAAAGTGGAGATGACATACAATTACCCAAACTGCATGTCCCACTTGAACAATTCACAATGGTCAATAATACATTATACAAAATTAACTCTAAACAACCAAAACGCCAAAGAAATACTAACCAGTTGGTAGTACCTAATGACATGATACCCCAAGTATTACGAATGATACACGACAGCCGACATGCAGGACACCCTGGAAAGGATAAGACATTCAACCAAGCCCAGCTATTATATTACTGGCCTTCATTACGAAGAGATATACACAATCATATAGACATTTGCGAATCATGTGCGAAACACAAAGGATACCCAATCACACCTGCACCGATGGGTAATTACCCAGTACCACATCAACCATGGGACGTTGTCGCTGTTGATTTACTCAAGATGCCATTATCATACAATAATAACCTATACTTATTCGTAGCAACGGATCATTTTTCCCGTTATGTCATTTTAGCTCCAATTAAAGATAAGACAGCAGAGACAGTAGCAAAGGCAATAACAGATAATGTAATATGTCGCTTTACTACCCCTAAGGTACTAATAAGTGATAATGGAGGAGAATTTAATTCTGAGATCTTACAAGAAATATGTAAACAATACAACATCAAAAAGGTTAACGTTTTGGCCTATCACCCAGCATCGAATGGGTTGGTAGAGAGACAAAATAAAAAGGTATTAGATGTGCTACGACACATTCTCAGTGAAAATTATGCAAGCTGGGATGATTGGATTCCCAGAGTAGAGGCCTCCATTAATGGGTCTATAAATAAATCCATTGGTGACACACCACATTTCATTATATATGGCACAGATAAAAAATTACCATATGAGCTCCTAGAAGGTGACAGCATGCCTATATACAATTACGATGATTACTCTAAACTCCGTTTACGTGAATTCCAGGACATTCACAAAAGAGTGCAAAAACAATTAACGATGTCCAAGGAAGAAATGACGGAGGCATTTAACAAAAAGGCAAAAGATTCACCTATCAGCTTAGGAGACATTGTTTACGGAGTCATTCATACGAGAGACAATAAATTATCCCCTAAATTTGAGGGCCCATACAGAGTAATTAACATAAAGGCAAACAAAGTTTTAATTAAGTCACTTTCAAGTGGCGAGGAAAAACAAGTTCATATTGACCATTTAAAACGAGTTTCAAGGGAATTATCACATAATTATTCAGCCTCGGATACAACCGAACAGGCGAACGTACCTCAAGAAACCAAGCAAGAACACAACAATGATTACAAAAAGAAATTAAGGTCATATACCAAACAATCGAACATAGGTGCAACTATTCCAATGAAATCTACAGTACATCATTTACGAGAATTAAATATCGATTTAAACTCCTTCTATAAATGAAATAACAGCCAACCGTAACGCACATCATCACTATCATCAACCACAGCTTTATAGGAAATTAATAGATTTTTTTTTTCGGTAGGTTACGATGAAGGGACTTATGCTATGGATTCTCCTATACATAGTAAGGGTATATGCGCACCTAGACCCCAAGCATATAGTACGACAAGGATGCCTCATAGCTCCAACGGCCACGACTACAATCGTCAAGGACGTCATGAGTACTGAAATAAGTCTAGATTACTTGTATGACTTACCTACTTATATAGAAAGACTTGCGACGCCGATGCGAACTCTGGACTTCAAGATAGGGAATTATGTTTCACAATCACATATCACCAAGGAAGTGGATGAAATGGTGAAGTTAGCGAAATGGAAACTAGAACAGGCGAAGTCAACTATGCTCGTCATGATCCAAGATCTCCCATCTTATGGAACAGAGGTGCTGAGCGACAGGAACAACATCACACGTACTCGCCAAAAGCGCGGTTTGTTCGATCTGGGCGGCGCAATTCTTGGGAACATCTTTGGATTGGCTACAGAGGATGACCTTAAAGAAATAAACAAAAATTTAATAAGATACCTCAGGTACTAACATACCAAGATAAATTCATCACAGGACAGAACTCGGCAATGAAAACAATTGTGAAAAATCTGAAACAAGCAGAAAACGTAGCTCTCGAGAGTATAGATAAAATAAATGACTTGGAGGGTAACGTTACCCTTTTCCAGCACTTCTCCATCATCACAGAACATATTGACACGATTCTACTACAATTAGAGAACACTAGAGATCATTTCAGGGCACTTATGCAAGGAATTTCGAATGCTGGTGATGGCAAGATCACAAATGACTTACTCCCAGTTCATGAGCTACGTCAGATAGTTAGTCAAGGCATACATAAACATAAATTGAAGCCATTGTTCCGCAGTAGGGAATTTATGCAATATTACCCGTACTTGGAAGCAACACTAACACCAACATCAGTGATAGTTCATGTACCATTCATCACGGAAGACCTGTTCACAGTATACCAAATACACCCCTTCCCCTATAGAAACAACAACACTTTAGTCATCATCAACATCAACACAGACACCGAACTCATCATGGTCTCCAAGAGACGAGACACTGTCACTTTCGCAAGTGAGTCAACGATTGAGCGAAAGTGCCGCACATCCTTACATGCTGTTCATCTTTGTCCTGCGTACATTTTCACGTTTCAGCCTACTGATACGGTCCCTTGTGAAATGGCTATCATCAGCAATAACAATATTCATCATCATTGCAACTTCACTTTTGCTCCAGATAAACTTGTACACCATCAACGCATTGGACACTCGCAGTTTTTTTTATTTCCCTCATAACACATCAGTTTACATAGTCTGTCCAGATATACCACCATCTCATACATCAGCCTCAGGATTATACATAGCACCAGACTACTGTGCGGTATTTACACCATCCATGTCTACTTTTTCCACCATCAATCACTACGCCATTCTCAACCATACACACAAACATTTCCACCCACTGCCTGATATGGACTTAAACATGAGCACAAGTATTAAGCTGACTTCACCTAAGTTTGAAACTATGCAGCTGATCAATGAAACAATGAAGCCCTGGGAAGATTTGAGTTTGAGTATGTTCAACCCATATTACGTGTATAGCCAAGCACCTTCTGTCTTTATAATTATCTGCATTGTGGTTGCAGTATTGCTGTTGGCCATGCACAGAATGCATGCAAGAATTGCTAATTTGGAGTCATTGTTTAGTGGGGGGAGAGTTAACATCACAGTTAACCACCCTGAATGAAGTGTATATATTTTGTATATAGTATTAATTATATAAAAAAAAAAAAAATAATAATAATAATAATAATAATAACACAAAGAAGAATGACCCATATATGGCAGACCAGTACCATTATCTTTAAATGAAATATTAATAACTCTTACAATAATCTTAATTTTAAACTATTTTTATTCTTGCATGTATGCATTTCACTATAATAACCCAAGTACATACTGTATTACAGTTAAATAATTTACTTTAATGCATTTATTCCAATATGTATTCAACTTATTTAAAATGTAATATTACTGAATAATCACTATTTACTATGAATAAAATATGTATACAATATTCATACAATTATGTTACTTTACAATATTATGTATTTCACTTAATTAGCTTATAATTTCATTATAATGTGTATGTAGTATGTATTAATATATTATAACTATTAAATGTCGATGGTACGCCATTTTCGCGCGGCCGAGCAAATATAGGACTACATAATAGATAGATAGATAGAATGTAGGGAAGAGTAAAGTGATGGTCTTTGAGAGAGGTGAAGCCAGTGAATGTATAGCGAGGTTGGATGGTGAGGAATTGGAAAATGTGAGTACGTTTAAGTATTTGGGTAGTGTGATGAGTAAGGATGGAGGTTTGGAGGGTGAAGTGCTTGAAAGGGTACAGCAGGGAAGAAAGGTTGCTGGTTCCTTGAAAGCAGTGATAAGAAACAGGGAAGTGAGCATGGAAGTAAAAAAGTTACTACATGACAGTATTGTGATACCAACTCTAACGTACGGAAGTGAAGCTTGGACGTTGTTGGAAGGACACAAGTCAAGAGTGAGAGCAGTGGAAATGAGTTATTTAAGAGGAGCTTGTGGAGTCACGTGGAGAGACAGGCTGACGAATGAGGATATAAAGGAGCGTTGTGGTGTTGATGTGGATGTGATAGGAAGCGTTGTGAGGAACACACTGAGGTGGTTTGGCCATGTGGAGAGGATGGAGGGTGAAAGACTGACGAAGAGAGTGTATGTGAGTGAGGTGGAGGGTGGAAGAGGGAGGGGGAGACCGAGGATGAGATGGAGGGATGGGGTGGAGAGGTATATGAGAGAGGGGGGTGTGAGTTGGGAGCAGGGTAGTGAAATGGCGGGGGACAGGGCGACTTGGAGGCGATTTGTTTGTGGCCACCCCAAACGGGATTGAGGCGTCTGGCAATAGATAGATAGATAGATCCTAGCCCTGAACCAGAACCCATCACCATCCCAGGCACCGCCAGGGCAACACAAACTTCCTGCAATAATGGACCCTACCAAACTGTTTGAACTTATTGGCAATTATCAGTAAACCATAAAAACACCACGACTACCATATGGCTTGCTACTGGGTGACCTCCACACCTTCGAGGAACTTAATCCCTGAGAAGTACAACCCTGCCCAGGACTACGCACGCATAGTCCTGGGCAGGGCTGTACTGGGCATTTCCTCTCCCCCCCACCCACAGGTGGGAGACCCAAATGAGTGGAAAGACTCTCTCTCTCTCTCTCTCTCTCTCTCTCTCTCTCTCTCTCTCTCTCTCTCTCTCTCTCTCATTCTGTTTTCTAATTTCTTCTTATTCTCTACAGCTACATTCACTCTACAGCTACAATATCTACAATTAATACCACCACCATAATTACCTGATTTAAGAAACGTCTTTTCATATAAAGGACAAATAAAAACAAAGCGAAACATTTAAAGACATTGATTAATAATGTTTTCCTATTGCATACATGCTAATCCTGGACACACAGTATCAGGCACTGTGCATCACTCAGGCACAGTAAGTCTGCACATTTAATGCAAAATATCTTGGGTATCTTGTGTGGGTCACACAATGTTTCCAAATGTTACAGCTAGAATTTAATGGCACTATTATTACCACGATTAGAAAAATAATTACTGTCTGTCTGTCTGTCTGTCTGTTTTCCTCTCTGTGACCCATCCATATCAGTAAACTCAGCCCCTCCCTCGATGCTCTTTCACCTGGCGATAATAAACCATAACAGGGACATCTCGGGCACTACCATGATGACCGTGGGTGATACATACAAAGAACACACGTCTCACCTCCCTCTCTTTTCTCTTCATTTTTTTTATTCTCTGCCACCACAGTCAACACCACTATTCAGCTAGAATTTTACAGCACTGTTATTTATTACCATTGGAAAAATAATTACTGTCTGCCTGTCTGTCTGTCTGTCTGTCTGGCTCTCTCTCTCTCTCTCTCTCTCTCTCTCTCTCTCTCTCTCTCTCTCTCTCTCTCATTGTTTTCTTCCTATTTTTTTTCTTATTCTTCCTTGTCTATTTATCTGTCTATAGTCCGACGCCCTAATCCCGCAAAGAATGGCCACAGACAAAACGCCTCCAAGTCGCTCTGTCACCCACCGTTTGACTGCCCTCCTCCCAACTCACCCCTCCTCCCTCATATACCTCTCAACTCCATCCTTCCACCTCATCCTCTGTCTTCCCCTCCCTCTCCCTCCCTCCACTTCACCTCCATACACCCACTTAGTCAGTCTTTCATTCTCCATTCTCTCCACATGTCCAAACCACCTCAGTGTATTTCTCCTAATTTTCTCAACCACATCCACATCCACCCCACAACGTTCCTTCACTTCGTGATTAGTTAGCCTGTCCCTCCATGTCACTCCACATGCTCCACTCAAGTAACTCATTTCCACTGCTCTCACTCTTGACTTGTTTCCCTCTAACAAGGTCCATGTCTTGCTTCCATACGTCAGGGCAGGGATCACAGTATTATCATGCAGTGACTTCTTAACTTCCATACTCACCTCCCTATTTCTCATCACTGCTTTCAGTGAACCAACAACCTTTTACCACAGTCAAAATCACTATACAACTAAAATTAACAGCCAATAATATTACCATGCTCAGAAAAAATAATTAAACAAATTAAATGGTTAAGAGCAAGAACAGTAATCTCCCTTTGTGAGAGTGTGTGCGTCTGCATAAGAATCTGACCACATCTCGATAGGACCTATGGAGCTTACAGTTGGTAACTGAGGCTCTCAGGATTTATAAAGCCACCGATAACTGGGGGTTTCCTTTCATCATGGTACGTCTAGAGATCTGGAGACCCGCTGCGAGAAGTGTGGCAGCAAGATTAACATCAAAACAGCCCACACCTGTGTGAAATGTCCAGGTTGTGAGCGATTCATCGACATTTATTTCCACCGATATCACAGACACTCCTGTTTACAAGGTGGGTAATCATAAACACTGACGAGTGAATACCCTATATACCTATTATTGTTAATGGCTACACATTATTAGGAAGAAACCTTAAGGAAAAAACACCGCTGTTCACAGGCGGAGTAGGAGGAACTTCAAAGCAGTTAAGATGACCCCATCTCCCTGGAAACACATCAACTAGCAGAGATAATGTGGCTACTGCCTCTACAAGCAGGGAAGATGTGGCCACAGCCTTTACAAGTAGTGAGGATGTGGCTACTCCCTCTACAAGCAGGGATGATGGACATACACCTTTATCATCTCTACTGAAAACAGTAAGCTCTACAGTAGGGCATTTTGTGATGGCCTTTTGCATGAGGTCAGATTTAGCCCACCAGGAGATAACACTCAGGACCCTGTTGTGTTCTTAACAGATTTTGGTACATTTTTCAGTCATCATATTCAAAATGTAAAGAGGCAGATGCAGGCACCATCTGTTGGTATATACTTAGTGCTGGCAGTTGTATTATGGCGGAAACCTGTTTTAGAGGTGGAAGATACAACCAGAACTCACTATATTCACACTCCACGAGTTATCATTACTCTCATCACTATAGGACAAACACTGAAGGAGCTGAAACAGTACATATTAAATCACATAGAAAATGTTCTTTCAGCCACCGAGGGGAGTGGCTTTATATTAGACTACACCAAATACATAGAAATCAATATTATAAAAATTGTTTTCCTCAGTCTATAAGTACAGTACATATGTAGAATTTCCCACAAGAGTAAGAGGATGCAAGCAGATATTTAATCCTCAACCTATAACAGGAGTAGATA
The DNA here is from genome assembly GCF_032717465.1 of Coenobita brevimanus. Lineage (NCBI taxonomy): Eukaryota > Metazoa > Arthropoda > Malacostraca > Decapoda > Coenobitidae > Coenobita > Coenobita brevimanus. Next base: position 16,915,405 of record NC_136980.1, read on the forward strand.
AAGATGCTTGTATAATACAGTGCTTGGCTGTTTATACGATATTTTCTATCCATAATAAATGAAGGGATATGCAGCGTCGAGAGGATTCATGGGAAAAATGTAGTACTTTGATAAAGTTTCCTCGAGGGAAAGAGATTTCTTGGTATTTGCTTGAACAGTTAGAAACTCAGAATCAATTAAGTATTAATATTTAATGCCTGAACGATAAACATCACAACGAACTGGCTATAGTCAGAATAGGGAGCACGAAGTATGAGGACAAAGTAATATTACTTTTATTAGACTACAAACACTGCTGTCTGATAAAAGATTTAAGGACATTTGTACATAAACGTCAACCTATGAGTCCTTTCTTTTGTGAAGTGTGCTTTTCGGAATTTACTGGGAAGGAGGAGAAGGTTTCACATTCACAATTTTGCTTCTCCCGACAGAAAGAAGTTAATTCTTGAGCCAGGTTCCACCATTAAATTTAAAAATTGGTGGAAAACAGTGTCCCCTGATGTTGTGTGTTTCTATGATATTGCAACCTAACTGAAGGATAGGGGTGATAAGGATCATTTTGTCAGCACACATCACGCAATAGCATAAGCTTATATCATTGTGGATAGAGATGATAATTTAGTAGATTCATATACATATGCTGGGCCCGATGCAGCCGTACATTTCATAGTTAAAGTAACCCTCTCATATGAGCGGTTACAGAGTCCCCACAAATTTCCCATCCATATGACAGACGAGGATGAGGAAAACTTTCAAAGGCAAATGATGTGTTAGTAATGTGAGTCAGCATTTGTTAACGGTAGTGACAAACACAGAAATCATCTCCATTATAAGCAATTTAACAATTACGTAGGGGCTCTGTGTAGGAAATGTAATATGAATATAAAAGACAACTCTACCAGAATAATTACCATTGCTCAATAATTTGACTTATAATTTAGGGTTAGTTCATTCATTCATTGCCAGACGCCATGTATCCCAAACGGGGTGACCAAAGGCTTAGAGTTAATTGTTTTACAGGGAGGGGCACTAATCCTCCACCAACCCCACTTGACACGTAGAGAGAACGTTATGCCAACAGGATCTGATATTCCCAGGCGGTCACCCATCCAAGTACCAACCAGACCTAATGTTGCTTAACTTCGCTGATCGGACAGAAAGCGGTGTACTCAACGTGGTATGGCCATATATATATATATATATATATATATATATATATATATATATATATATATATATATATATATATATATATACAACATATATATACCATTTATATATATATATATATATATATATATATACCATTTATATATATATATATATAATATATATACCAATCTGACATATTTAGCAGACGTGGGGTAATCGTAATCTGTAATCGTATTCGATTGTAATCGACTACAGACTTTTGTGTAATCGTAATCGTAATTGACTACAGTAGGTATGCATGGTACCCAGGCTCACAGTAAGTGAATTTCATTGTAAGCGAGGACCTATTTTTTATCGAATTGTAATGTATTTTTAATAGTATGTGAATTGAACTCGTAATACGCGAGACAGCAGGGAAAGTGGCTCAAATCCGGAGCTGAGAGCAAGAGGGCTGAGAACAGGAGACCGCAGCAGAACAGCCAGCACCACCAGTGATGGAGAGTGGAGACTTGTCGATGATGGAGATCGGCTGGGTAGTGTGTGCCCTAGATAAGTTCAAGGAAGAATTGAAGGACATCGAACACTGTCAGTTGGGATTGGTGGAAGTGATGACTTCACTGGACAGACCCTTCTGCTACTACACAGACAGATACAACCAGGTTAACAGACGGATCATTAAGGAAATGAACCAAGACTTCCCCATTAACCTGCTTTGCAAACGGACACTGAAGCTTTTTAAGGCTGATATTGGCAGTGGCTCACTCGGTAGAGAGGTGGCCTGCAGTTCTAACGGACTCAGGTTCAAATCCTGGCTGGGGCAGGGAACAGTTTAAGGATTTGATTTTCATTACATCAAACTTTACTGATCTACTAGAAGACCAGCCGACATGTCGTAAAAATACCCCCGCTCTTACCAAAATGCCAGTCCTGTATGAGACAGCCCTAGCATGTTTTCAATATGGACGGTGGGTATTAGCGCCGAAGTAGTGACATGTAGAGGTGTATGGTATGTAGGAGGACTGCTGGGCCTTGAGAGCAGGCTGTGAAGCCTATGTCCAGAATCGGACACATAAAAAAAAAATAGAAAAAAAGCTGAGATTCATCGATAGTTATGACTTTATGAGTGGGAGTCATGCTGATTTGGCTAAGGTACACATTCATTCCGGAAATTCTCTCAAATTCACTAAGGAAATACTTGGAGAAATGGATGAATCCTTAGAAGAAATGCTAATTTCTGGGAAGCAGGTATTTCCATATGAATATCTTTCTGAGACTGATAGGCTTGAAGATCATAGTTTTCCACCCATTGATGCATTTTACAGTTCATTAAAAGGAAGCTGCATTACAGAGGAAGAGTATGATCATGCATCAAAAGTTTGGTCAATGGCAGGTTGCTCTAGTTTGAAGGACTATCTCATGCTATACCTTGAAGCAGACTGTAGTCCAGTAGCTGATACGTTCACAAACTGGTGTAGAACTTTGCAGCAACAATACCATTTAGATATAGTTAATTATGTCTCCCTCCCTTCATTCAGCTTCGATAGCTGGCTGAAATATTCAAAACAGAAGTTCAACTCATCAGTGATAGGTCTTTGATTCACCTCATTCAGAATAAAATCCGATGTGGTTTGGCAACGGTTGTTCGCCGCTTCACGAGAGCTAATAGCGAATTCACCAACCCTAGCTTTGATCCCACAGCTGATACTTCAGTTTTTTAAGTTATTATGACTTTAAGTCACTCTATGCCACTGTAATGGCAGAATCGCTTCCCATTGGTGATATAAAGAAGCTTAGTGACAGTGAGATGAAAACATTTCTTGATAAGGGAAGTGAAAGGCAACCTACTGACGGTATGTTTGGGTACTGGGTTCTGTGTGACACTCTGCCAGTGTCTGCAGAGGTTGCTCAGTTAACAGATGATTTTCCTCTGGGATTAGAGCAAAAAAAACATTACTTATGATGATCTTTCACCCTATTCTAAACAGCTATTAGAAAAGGAAGGTGGAAAATATCCTAAATTTAATTAAAAACTTGTAGCTTCTCACTCAGCAAAGTACAACTATCTTATAGCTCTACCTGTGTTGCAGTTATATATTAGACATGACCTGTGATTAGCTAGAGTGATCTCAGTGTTCATTTTTAGACAGGGACCATATTTAAAAGACTACATAGAACAAAACATTCAACTAAGAAATAATGCCTCATCTAAGGACAAACAAGCTAGGTACAAGCTGATGTCAAATTCACTGTTTGGGAAACATTATTCAATCCCCAGAGATATGCCACAAAAACTAAAGTTTGCCAAAAGAGGAACGAATTTCTAAAAATTTTAGGAATCCTTTCTACAGAAGGATGATACCCTAATCTCACCGCATCCTGGCAGATTTTTCACCAGTGACCCCCCCCCCCCCCCAATCCTGGCAGATCAAATTTTTTTTTTTTTTTGCTAAAAACTCCGCTTTTCATGAGAAAAATAGAAAATTCAGAGACAAAGTGCTCACCTGAGTTTAAAAGTGCCCTGTGCAGGTGACTTTCCCCTTGTTTGGTACCACGTTCTCTGGAGCCATGCCCCAGAGAAGACTTTTCTATGGGAGGGATAACTATTCCAAATCACTCAGAATTGTAAAACATTTGTTTATTTGGTACGAATTTATATGTAATACAAGAGTATATTGGTTTTCACACAATAATATATATAGGCGATATAAACATTGTTTCACTCACCAAACATATCAACATACCGCACCATCCTTGGCGACATTACCTCCTCATTCCTTCTGCACGTCTCTTCTTCTAACGCCAGGTAATATTTGTCCACCACATCGGGAATCACTTTCGCCTTGAATTTCGTCGTCAGAGAGACCGTAGTGTGATATGTCTTTACTGGCCAGGTCACTGCTAACAGGTGAGTTGATGAGAAAATGGCGTGGGGGAGGGTAACGCCGGTCCAGGCAGTGTCGCCACCTGGCAGCAGGTAGAGAAAGGTCTCCCACATGTGCCTACCAAAAATCACCCGCGAAACTTGAAAAATGTGCAAATGACGGACCTTGCAATTCCAAAACTTGTAAACATGTCATTGGGAGTCACCACGACAAAACGTTGCAACGTGTATACACACTGATGGGACGCCTCAGGTTAACCTTTCATTGGCCAGGGGTTACCATGTTACACAGAAGGCCGATGGGGTCCCAGCGGACCCCAAACCTTAATGGTGTATTTCTGCCATATGCGTAAAGTTATATCTACTAAATTTGTACATATGTTGCCCAGGACACGGCACGTGGAACCAACCCACCAAGTGTCCCTTTTTGTTTTGGTTTTTTATTATTATTATTTTCACATTTTTTTTTCATTGTATAACAATTTTATTAACGTTTGAGTGTGGAAGTACTAATTCTACACTTATTTGAATGTCTGATTATCAATATTCTTGGAACAGGTTGTCATAATAATAACAAGTTCATGTGTGAAGTAAATTAGCATGATCATACAATAAAACTATCCCTATAATAAATTTGGTACGACAATTTCTTGTTTTATCCTCTTGATGAGCATCTTCTGTATTACTACCACCACTTGCATTTTCAGAATTATCATCAGCACTCACAGGAGCCTCAATACTACTCACACTAATTTCACTGTCCGATTGTTCAAGCACGTCATAATCATCAGCATCGGATACAAATAAATCACCATCTGAATAATTTTCTTCTTCTTCACCTTCTGCCACCACCATTGAGACATAAAACATTGCTACTGGTATTGACATTGTCCTAATGTTTATAATCTGAAATATCTGAAAAAATATATATATAAAAATTAGTCACACGAAAGGCCAGGTGGGTTCCTGGCGGACCCCACTGACATTTATTGCAATGTCACTCCTTAATCATGCAAGATTTTTTGCTCAAATATAATGAGGATATAAAATAACCATCTACAATTAAAGTCATGAGAGGCCAGGCTGTGAAAGTAAAAAATGGCTCAATGGCAACATTTTAAAAACATGCTGGGGTCAGTAGGGACCCCATTTGCCCACGAAGGGTTAAAAAGAAAATCGAATAGTAACCATCTCTCTGTCTCCAAAAACAGAACTGTCTCATCCCCAGTTTGTGGGATTTCAAATTCTTGGGTTGGGCAAGAGGAAGATGTATCATTTTTGGTATGATGTTCTCACAAAGCACTATGGGGAAAAAGTAAAAGAAGTGTACTGAGATACAGACAGTTTTGTATTTTCACTTGAGTGTGAAGATATATTCATTGAATTACAAAGGTATCCTCTTGTGGACTGGATAAATATACATCTAATTCCAGTCCCCAGCATCCTTTGTACAGTGATGCACGTAAAGGACAGTTGGGTCTGTTAAAAACTGAGGTAGGGGAGAAACTGATAGTTGAAGCATGTTGTCTGAAGCCAAAATTATACTCCATACTCTTGCAGAGATGATAAGTGGTAAGGGTATTCCTAGTTATGACAGGAAAAAACTTAAACATCAAGAATACAAAGACCCTCTTCTGGGAACCAATAAGATTCATTATGTTAAAGCTACCAGTACATCTAACCGCCAGGGACAGATCACCATGCTATCAGTAAACAAGAGAGGTTGAGTGAATTTGAAGATAAACGTTATTATTTGTCCCCCACTCTGTCAGTCAGCTATGGTCATCCTTTGGCTAACAAAGAAGAAAAAGAAGAAGAAAGAGATGAGAAGGAGCTTCCATCTCTGTGGGGGTCACGACTCATCCCCGTTACCTTTACATATCTCTTAGGGGAATGCCGCTATCTAGGTGATACTGATGGCTTTGAAGGTGAACCTCCCTGCAGTTACCTCAACAACAACAACAACAAGACCCAATAGTACTTCCAATGCGAATGAAATCAGGGTCCAGTGTCATGAAAAAGGAAAAAAAAAAATATGGGAAAGTATTTCCTAGATGGGGAAGCTACTTCATGATCTATTTGGATGTTTGTATAATTCTTTTCACAGAGAATTTGTATGCACTGTTTATACTGTATATACTGTACAAAAACCCTTTACTGGTAATTTGTAAATAAAGTGCCTGCAGTGTTCATGTCTTATATATTAGGTGAGGACAATTTAATTTTCTTTCAGTAATGTATAAATACCATGGAGAAAGTTCATACATCAGAACATACAGATATATTTCGTGATCCTGCCAGAATTATTGTGGCGGGGTTTTCAAACTCAGGAAAAACCCTCCAGTACACTTGTGGGAAGTATTTTCCCCCAGAGCGGTTGTGCTCTTTACCTTTTAATTTTATAAAAAAGTTGTCCCTGTTGAAAGCAGAGGAAAACCCGGAGAGCATTAATGACTAATTCAAGTGCTTTTGTAACCAAGAGATTACGTTCTGTTTAATAACTCTTGTTGTTAATAAATTAAATGCTTCTGCATTGAACCCTTGTTAACAACTACAGTATATTGTAAATACATGTAAATACAGTACTTAGGAATTTCCCATTGACCTAACTGTGCCTGCATGATGGGAAGATGTGCCCTCACATGAAAAGTGGATGAGGGTTTGATACATATTTACATAGATAAAGAGAATATTTGGCTTTAGTTTAATTAAAACTAAGATTAACACAAAGATGGAGAGAGATTTTTTTCTTTTCACCAGATGATGCCCTGGATGGTTATCTTCAAGTTTATAATAAACAAAAACATTCTTTTTTTTTTTATCACTACTCCCGTATGTAAACTTACGCATGGCCTTACGCAAAGACGGGGAGAAAAAGAGATTACTTTTTTTCACCAGATGATGCCCTGGATGTTTATCTTCAACTTTATAATAAACTAGAACTTAAAAAAAAAAAAAAAATCCTGTTTTTTTGCACACCACAGGGTGGGATAAAAAAAGATAATTGTGCAATCCACGGGTTAAATTAAGTTAGATTTGCCTTGTATATTTCATGAAGTAATTTAACTGTACAGTATTTAGCCAATTGTAATTAATAAATAGCTGGCATCTCTGAATCCTATGAGGGAGAAGAGACTCGCCATTTCTACCTCTCTGTTCCAAAAGCTTATTTAAGCTGCACGCTTTAAAATACGCACTAAGGACGCTTGAAAGCCCCAGGCAAACCGACGAAGACCTCAGGCCGATCGTCATCTGTTATTCTGACTTTATCTGGCTAAGTAACCTTTATGATTTGGCCAAATCGGGGGGAACTAGCTAGGATATAAGGAGATAATTACCGGTGAGTTAGAGTATTAATTATACACTAGTTTCCTAAGAGACTTATGTAAAGTTACTATTGGTCGTGCTTAGGCTAACACTTGTCAGATTTAGGAGTTTATAAAATTTCTGACATTTTTGAGGCCCCGAGTGAGGAAACAGATGTGTGCAGAGGCGCTGAACGATTTCAAGGTCGGGTTTGTGGGGCATGGTCTACTTTCGCGTTCAGTAGAAGTAGCGGACACGGAAATACATATCTACAGGGCTCCTGGTGGAAGGGCAAGTTCCTTTTCTGATGGTGAGCGGCTAAATGCCGTATTGGACTGGGAGCATGATCGCCCTATCCTTTTCCTGGGAGGAAGTGACATTTATGAAGATGTGGAAGTTAATGAAATCGTTGAAAACATTTTAGCCGTGGTAGGAGCCATTGAAGGGTCATGTAAGTTCTCGGTAACCATAATCCTTCTTGAGCCTAGAAACCTACCATATAGTTCACCAGTTTGTTACAGTAAGTACAAATTAGTTAGCAGGGCCGTAAATAGAAAGTTGCAGAGGATACATAAGGGAAAGGATTTGATCCACTTTTAAGGAAAACCCTTCCAGGCAACTCTAAAAGCCGATGGTATACACTGGACTCACCATGGCAAAGAAGCGGTTTTGGCGATATTTATAAATTACATTGAGTTATTGAAAGAACAATTCTAAGCTGTACAGGCTTTGGGTGGTGCTATGTTATATTAAGATGTTAATTGGTTCTGAGCTCAGGGAAATTTGGGTTATTTGGAAACCGAGTGTGGGGATAAAAACATAACCCTAGAGGTTTAACAACTCAGGGAGATAGGTTTAATGCCATAAACCCAATCCCTACACTCCTCAAAATTTAAAATGATTAATAGTTACTGAGCTCAGGTAAATTTTTGGCCGTAAAATTGAAATTAACGGTAAGTCAAGTAAATTAGAAATCAGTCAAAATGTCTATTTCTTTGATACAGAGGTCATCCAGTGGTAAGGCAGGATGGGTAACGAGAGCCATAAATGACGGTAGGCAATTATTAGATGAAGTACCTCAGACAAGGGAGAAATTAAGTGGTCTTTTGAATATACTAAAAGACAGATGGACTAAGTGTGAAGAAAGTTACGTAAATTTAGATGCAGCAATAGTGGAAGGTGATGATAAAGATCTTCGGGAGTCGGGAACTACCAAATTTGAAGGTAAATTAAGGGAATATAGAACATTAGTGAAGTTATTAGAGTCAAAATTGGCAAATACTACCGCAGAAACACAAGTTGTGGAACAGCGGGGAAGTTACACTACCACAAATTACACTTCCAGAGTTTGATGGGGAGCAAAGTTGGAAATCCTTTCGGAATCAGTTTAAGTACTTGGTCCATGATAGAACAGAGCTCCCCAATGTGAGTAAACTCTCATATCTGTTAAGACAGGTGAAGGGGATGCCTTACAAGTTGATAAGGGAATTACCTGTGGATGAAAACAATTATGAGGTGGCTTTGACTATCCTTAGACAGAATTATGAAGACAGGGAGCAGGTCAATACCCAGTTACTGAAGGCTCTAATTGAATTACCCATATCTAGACATGATTTTGATTCCTTGCAGAATTTTCGGATTGCAGTGAGTTGTAATTTAAAGGCTTTAGGTACTTAGGAAGATGTTAAAGCAGCAGATTGGGTGCTTTCTAGAATTGTGTCCTTAAAGCTTCTACCTGGAACGAAGGATGCTTTGTATGGTAGGTAACAAAAGGATGATTTCTCCTGTGAGGAGATTGAGGAAGGCTTAATGCAACTCTGTAAACATTTGCTGAAGCTTCTACCTAGAACTATGGATGCCTCGTACGGTAGGTACGAAAAGGATGATTTCTCCAGTGAGAAGATTGAGGAATACTTAATGCAACTCTGTAAACATTTGCAAGGAACAGTAAAGCCTGCTGAAATTAAACAGAAGGTTGAAATAAGGAAAAGAACCATTAACCAACTAACTGGAAAACCTAAGTCAGGGACGGCTAAGTCTGTACCTAAAGAAGAGATAGGTACTTTTCTTAGCTCTTTAAAATCTGAGGATAAAGCATTAAGACAAGGAAGGGACAAGATGAAAATAAGGAGGTAAAAATTTTCATGATAAAGGACAGGAAGGTCTGTGTGTTTTGTGGTGAACAACATTCCAATGCATCTTGTCAACATTATCCTGCTTACGCTTCTGAAATAGTGAGGCTTCAGGAATTGGGGTGTTGTATGATTTGCATGAATTCCGAGCACACTTCTGCAGACTGCAAGATAAAACTAAATCTTTCTTTCAAATGTAAGACAGACAATCATCACAGTGTTTTGTGCCCAAGGATGATGAAGTATGAGGTTCCTAAAACTGCAAGTGTCAATATGACAGTTGCGAAAGCGAATATTCCAGTAATAATGCCAGCTGCATTTCCAACTGCAGATGTGAAGGTAATGATAGAAAATAGAAACCTATTAGCATGTGAAGAAATCAATGTTACCTAGTATTGGCAAAGCAAATCTAGCCATTACAGGATTTTTAACTACAAAGGAAGCTCAGTCCTTTGATTTAGTTAGACCTGTGATACAACTTGGCAGATATAAATGCCGTAAAACAGCAGCCGTAATAGATAATATGGAAACAAGTATATATATATATATATCTATATATATATATATATATATATATATATATATATATATATATATATATATATATATATATATATATATATATATATATATATATATATAATGGACTGAAGGAAACCACTGATCGTCTACAGAGCTCAGGGATTAGGTTGGCTAAACAGAATGTGGAGTCAGATACTGTGGGTCCCATAAAAATGCTAATTGGTTTGGATTACTGTGGAAGATTCCTACACTGGACTTTCAAGAAAAATGATGTACGGTTGTTCAAGAGTCCAGGAGGTAACCTTATTATAGATCAGTTGCCTTTTCCAAAGCAAGCTAAAGTAGAGGGCAAACTGGCAGACTCAGTCTTTGTTACCCTCACACAGCCATTGATGGTAGCTAGAATAGGTGCAGAATTAGAACCTACTCAAATGACTTGTTGGATGAAAAAAATGAACCTGTACACAAATTGTGGGACCTAGACAGTGTAGGAATACACTCTGATGAACCAACCTCTGAAGATAACATAACTTTGGATTTGTATAACTAGTCTGTAGAATTTAGAGATGGACAATACTGGTAAGATTACCATGGAAACTAAACCATTCAGTTACCAACAAATTACCAAGCAGCTAAGGCTCAGTTAAGTTCTTTTCTAAGAAAGTTGAACAAACCAGAACATCTAACCATATATGATGAATATTATAAAAGATCAATTGAAGAATAAATTTATAGAAGAGGTAGAATTCCCTGTTAACCACAGAGAAGGACATTACTTACCACATCACGCTGTAAGCAAGGATTCACTAACTACTCCCATAAGGACATTTTTCAATTGTAGTAGCAATGCGTCCAAAGGATCAGCTAGCTTGAATGATTGCCTATACTCTGGACCTACACTAACAAAGGAGTTGGGGATATATTACTAAGATTTAGAGCAAGGATGGGGAACCTTTCTCCTATTAAGGGCCATTAGGATATTTTTAACATCATTTGCGGGCCATACAAAATTATCAACTTAAACACAGTACTTGGAGAAATAACTGACGATCAGTATGACATCAGAGTTAATGCCATCTGTCATATTGTGAATGCAGTGGGAGTAAGAAATTACGGCCTTTGTGCCGAAATATCTGAAAAGTACCTTTATGGTAATCTATACTCCTTTATAATCTTTACAGAGCCTGGGTCAAATCACGGGATAAAGTTGGGTCTGTCAAAATTTTCAGAGAAACTAGCACACCCTTTATAATTACTTTAGTAGCCCACTGGGGTCCTGGCTCTGAACTTGAGATCAACCAGTTTGCCCAAGAGTTAATTAAAAATATCTTCTATCATTACATTCAGGGTCTCCAACTGGATACTCTGGCTGGACGTGTGGGAAACTTAGCTCTGTGTATTGAAGAGCTAATACGTATCCTACCCCATTTAGGTATTATAAATTCAGTAATACCTGCAGGGATTGGAAGTGGTCTGGGTGAGGATATGTGGGCTTTAAAATATTTGCCTTGCTCTGAGAAGCTGGCAGAGTACTGCAGACATATCAACATAAATTGCACAGTCGTTGATAGCAGAAATGTCTCTGATCATAAACCCGCAGTCGGAGTATGCAAGTGGTATCCACCACAACAACCACTAGCACAGCTTCCTTCACAGCCACAGCCTTTACCACAGCTTCCACTACAACAATCACAACCTCTGCCACAGCCTTATTCCTATGAGGAGGTGTGGCTGGAGAATCCAATGTTGCTACCCCTCCTCCAGCATGACCCACTGCAGCAACAGCAGCAGCAGCAACAGCACCAACTCCAGCACCGGCAGCACCATGGACAACGAAAAGACCCACGAAAAAGACCTGCAGCAGCCTCAGATGAAGTGGAACCACTCGGTATCATATATATATATATATATATATATATATATATATATATATATATATATATATATATATATATATATATATATATCAATCATTTCCTGTGGCACCCTCGGGGATGCATAGGGCCTCGATGAACTCACACCACCACATCCTATCTTGTGCTAACTCCTCAAGATCTCCCCAACACTCATCTCCAGCTTCCCGTCTCATTGTCCTCACCCACGTCTCTTTTGGCCTTCCTCTACCTCTCCTACCAAGTGCCACCCACCCTGGTGTACCTCGTACTATTCTCTGTCTCCTATACACATGTCCTAGCCACTTCCATCGTGAGAACCTAACATATTCATCGACCGGCTGCACTCCCGTTATTTCTCTAATTCTACTATTTGGTATCCTTTCCCACCACTTAACTCCTAATCTTCTTCTAAGTGCTTTTTTTTCAAACACCAAGAATTTATTTTCCATAGTCACTGTGCTGCACCAAGACTCGTGTCCATAAATTAAGATACTCCTAACCATTACCTTATAAAGTTTGATTTTTGTATGCACAGAAAAATTGTTATTATTCCAAATATTTTTAAGCATTCCCATTGCCTGATTAGCCTTCTTTAACCTTTCCTCGAATTCAAAGTTCAAAGAACCATCCTTGGCTAAATAAGTACCTAAATATTTAAACCTATCAACTTGCTTTACAACCATACCTCCAATTACACATTCCTGCGCATTTTCCATATTCATATTGATTATTTCAGTTTTTCCACAATTAATAACCAAACCCACCTTGCGACCTTCACTCACCAAACAGTCCAACACTCTCTGCATCTCTTCTGGCCCATCACAAATCAAAACTATATCATCTGCATAATCTAAATCAAAAAGTTTCCTGTTCTCTCCCCAAAGTATACCTGCACCGGTTTCTGTTCCAACGCGTTTCATAATGTAATCAATGACCAATATAAATAGTAAAGGCTATAGAACACCACCTTGAATTACTCCGGACTTGACTTCAAACGAATCACTCAGACAACCATCAACCATCACTTTACAAAATGTGTCCTCATGCATGTTCATAATGACCCTCACAAACTCCTCTGGTATTCCATAATGTCTCATGATCTTCCCCATAGTCTCTCTCGAAACACTATCAAAAGCCTTTTCAAAATCAACAAAACAAAGACTTAACGGTACTCTCATTTCATTAACTTGCTGCATCAAATGCCTAACTATAAAGATCTGATCATTGCAACCACGTCCCTTTCTAAAACCAGCCTGTTCATCCCTCAGAATACCCTCAACCACCGGCTCCAACCTATTTAACAACACTCTACTGAAAACTTTCAAATGCTATCGGTGACAGAGATTCCCCTCCAATTACCACATTCACTCAGGTCTCCCTTCTTCGGAACTTTAACAATTACACCATTCTTCCAAACTGATGGTAGTAACCCCGTCACCCATATCTTATTGAATAGCTTGGTCAAGATCATTATTAATCTATCCCCCTCCACTTTAAACATTTCCGGAAATAAACCATCCTCCCCTGGTGCCTTATTATTCTTTAACTGTTTTACTGCTTTCTCCACTTCTGCAAGCCTCAACTCTCCTGTTTCTATATTTAAATCTTCCTGAGCAGACGGTATATCCTCTTCTGGTGGTATTGGTCTATTAAGAACTGTCTCAAAATGCTCTTTCCATCTATTTTTAATATCTCCATCTTTGGTCAATAAATTTCTTTCGCTATCTCTAACTGGTATTTCCTTGCGTTTACCTACATTACCACTCAGTTCTCTAATCGATTCATATGCTATTCTTTGACTCTGTCCATCATTTTTGTTTATTAAGATTTCAGTCTCTGCAACCTTTTCATCCACACATCTTCTTTTATCTCTCCTAGCTAACCTTCTTACTTCTGAATTCAAACTCCAGTACGCAGCTCTTGCTAATTCAATCTCTCGTTCATCAACGCATTGCATCTCACTCCTCAATTTAGCCTCACCTCTCTTTTTTATCATATCCCACGTTTCCTCTGATATCCATTTCTTTCTCCTGAATCTATGTCTCCTTCCAATCGTACATTCAGCAGTCTCATGCAAAACTTTGTTCACATCCTCCCACATCTCATCTACACTTCTCTCCCCCTCTTCCAACGTTTCCAACACCAAAAACCTATTTCTGCATTCTAATCTGAATTCCTCCTTTTCTTCTCCTTCCCTTCTAAGCTTAACAATATCGTATCTACCAACACCAGATTTTTCCTTCTTCTGATTTTTAAGTTTAAACCTTATTTTTGCAATGCTGAGTTGATGGTCACTACCAATATCCGCTCCCCGTTTAACATGAACATCTAGCAGAGAACTTCTATGCCTCCTACTGATAGCGATGTGATCAATCTGATTTTTATATTTTCCACACGGCGACACCCAAGTTGTCTTGTGTATATTGCAATGCTGAAAGAGTGTGCCCCCGATGACTAAGTCATTTGCTAGACAGAAGCTTCCAAACCTCACTCCGTTTTCACTCATCCTACTACCAACTCCCATCTTACCCATACATGCTTCAAATCCCTCATTTGAACAGCCCATTACTGCATTAAAGTCTCAAACGCAGATCAAAACATCATGTCTAGGTACCCTTCCTACTCCTTCTTGCAACTTTTCATAAAATGTGTCTTTCCTTTCATCGAGTGCATCATTAGTAGGTGCATAACACACAAACAGACTGATGTTGCCATGATTTGATTTAAACCGTGCGTATAACAATCGCTCATCTATAGGATCCCACTCACATAAAGCCTTATTTGCCTTACAACCCAGCAACAATCCTACTCCCTGATAATGCATTCCGTCCTGTCGGCCAGATATCAATAAACGTATACCATCCTCCAAATCCAACTTATCGACTCCAGTTAATCTAGTTTCTGTCAGAGCACAAATATCAAGTCCGTAATTTTGAAAAACCTTCACTAACTCATCGATTTTACCGTCATGATTTAGCGTTCTCACATTCCAGTTACCAATTTTAATTGTATTTTTTGCATTAACAAAGGAATTAGATTGTAATTGAGGCAACCGTGAGATTCTTAGCACCCCCTGCCCATTTAAGGGCTGCACGGGACTGGGGGCCATTATTGTTCTTTCAGAGTCCATCAAGGTTTCTTTGGCTAACTTCCTGAACACCTCGCCATTGTGTTGCAGTCGCAGTAGGCAGCTAACTTGCCTGATTGCCCACACCCGAAAGACCCAGCTATGCTGTAGCCAGTCACGTGCCGGCATGCTTCCCAGCCATTTCACTCTCAAGGAGTTCCTCTGCCTGAGAAAGCAACCACCCCCCTGCTCCCGAGGGCTTTTGATCTGTGTAGGTAGAGGGCGATCACTCCCTCACTAGCCATATACAGTGTATATACAGTTTTATATATATATATATATATATATATATATATATATATATATGAAACTGTTACCATATTAAATGTATATGAAGATTCCCCTGCCTGCCAAGAAGCCAGAAATGGAAGCTGTTATACAAAAGAAGACATTGATCGATCCAGATTTAAAAGGAAAATTGTTAATATTCAGAAATTACTTACGCCAATAGTACTTACGAAATTAATACTTATCAAAACTAAGCATACCCAAATTTGATTACTAATAATAGTTTGTATGATGTTTTGGGGAGATGGTATATAATTCTAAGTACTGAAACACAGATTTACTTAAGAAATTAAGACTTGTCAAAACTATTGCATATCCTTTCTTATTACTACAAGCATCTCGTCATAATAGCCTGTATGATGTTCCTGGGTATAGTATGTAATTCTAAGTACTGTTATTTATTTATTTATTTATTTTTTTTTTTCTTGAAAGATATTCGTATGTAAGTTGTTAATAAAGTAAAAAAAAAAAAAACAAGATTTACAAATCACCAGTTTTCTTAACCTATAAAACAATGGTATATAGTATTTTTCTGTTAGTATATATTCTACAAGGGAACAGGCATGTCACTGAAAGACACTGATGACATATACCTATATGTCTCTTCCATTTCGAGAGGAGATGTTTACCCAGATAATACCACAACAACTTTCAGAATCTCATTGTCCCACTGCAACTAGATCCAAGTCATGAATATGAAGTTGGGTTAAGTAATATTTTATTCCCAAAACATCATTACTGTCTCAGAACTGGCGATCCAGAGTGTAAAATTGGTTTTCATGCATGAATAAAGAGATCTGAAAACGAAGACTACGAGTACAATTTATATAATTATATACCTGAAACAAATATTGTTTCCAACTTAAGCTCTCGTAATTTAGTATCTATAATCGAATCCATTACCTGTCAAATGCTGAAAGAACTTCAGGATATTGTTCAAGAAACGTATGCTGAATATTTCCCTTACCAGCAGATATTACACTACTGTATGACTATAACAGATAGGGCTGCCATCCAAAAAATGGTAGTTGGGCTGATGAAGGTCGTATATACACCGAGTTATCAGTGGAGTTTGCTCCTCAAATTGCCATGGTGCTGGTGTTTGAGCCAAGCATTCGTTATTCAGTATTTAAAAAAATTTAAAAGGAAAATCCCTCATCCTCGAAACCCAATCCTGTTAAAGTTATAGGTCCATATCCACCCAGATCTGATGGTTCCAATGATTTATTTATATGTGTACTCTGACCTGGTTAACCCTTCGCGATGCGGGGGACAAATTGTGAATATCCTTGATGCTATACCCCTACCGAATGATGTGACAAGTAAGGGTGTTAATCCTATAATGTACAAAACAATTAGTAGTTCAACCATAGAAAGTGTTGGCATAAAAATTACTTGTCAGAAGAATCAATATACTCTGAAGACAATCACAGTGTTATCTGTGTTTTACATATAAGACGTAGGTAAAGATGTTTACAGACTCATTACTGTTTTTGATACCATGATGCATCCTACTCTGATTCCTCCTTCCAAAGACGAATTCTTTCTACTATTCAAAGACCCATTCCTACTCAAACGAGGAGGGGCTCTTTAGGAGTCCCATATACTACCAACGGGGGGCTGGTATTTTTTGATTTTCTAAGGGGCATAGGGAATTATTCCTTTTTTTTTTTTTTAATGAAAATTGTAGTTCCTGAAGCTCTGGGTATGGGACGAGGTGTACTCGAGGATGTATCTAGTGGCAAGGCAAATCTGAAGGACTCTCTGAAACAGAGAGGTATTACAGCCCTGAAAGGTGTCGCTCAATGAGTTAGCATGAAAGGAGCATGTAAATGAAAGTCAAAACGAAGGCAGACTATGGAAATGTTTTAAAAGGATGTATTTGAGTTAATATAACTTAGTTAGAATAGGAACTTGATTCCGGTAACATGTCTCTTGATGTAGCTTCGGGAGTAGGGGTAAAATCCCCCCTCATCAGTTATTCGGCTGCCATGTCAGAAATGTTTCCTCGTCCTCACAAAGTCCGGATGATAGAATCATCAATTGCTTCAAAGCAGGATGTGGATGTTCTACCCATAAACACAGGCTTTGATAAAAAAAATAAAAAAATAAAAATAACTGATAAATATGTAGAATTTCACATACCTAGAGCTGATGGGTCATTCATTGATATGAGCACTCTAGCCCTCGAGTTGAAATTACGAGTTACAAAAGCAGACGGGACTTCCGCACATGTAGAAGATAAGATGATGTTTGTGAATGCAGTATTACATACAATATTTAAATCTGCATCTGTGTTTTTAAATGGGATTCAGGTTGAAAATAACTATATGTATAATTATCCGGCCTTTATAAAATTGCTTACAACACTTAGTCCCTCCAAAGTAGGGACTATTGGTAAAAACTGAGATTTACTTGATGATGAAAATGGTACTGGGATAGGATATACCTGTACTTTTACTGAAGACCATTTTGTTGGGCTCAGTGATTAGTTTTTTTGTTCATTTGTTTTTCCTTCCTCTGTTCTGTTACTAAAAAAAAAAAAAAAAAAAGGACAAAGGTTTCTTACTGTAACTAAGGAACATGGACTGCATCTATGTGGTCCACTACTGATGGACTTAAATGGGTTGGATGGATATTTACTTGATAACATTGACGTCAATATTCGACCTGAATTTGCTAATCCGGGTTTTATTATCAACGCTCATCAAGATGGGGGCAATTTGAAGCTCCACATAGATTTGTGTAAACTATGGATTACTCGTCTTTCCTCAGCTGGCGGCCATGGCTGCACTTATTGCTTCGTTATCTGATCCAGGGTCGTTTGTGGACTATGTGTTTAATAAACAAGTGGTAAAATCATACATCATTGCTCAAAATCAAAGTTCAGTGTCTGTTGACAACCCTTGGGGGAACTGTATTCCAAGTAAACTGTATTTGTGCATAGTTGATATGGAAGCTTTTTCTGGATCGTATAATAAGAATCCTTTGTATATGACTCATGCTGACTTGTCAGGGCTGGCTGTAAGTGTCAATGGGAGAAGTCTGTATAACTTCACAGTCTCTTTTCCTTACCAGTTCGCATCATTGGACTGTTATACCTTGAAGGCTCTAGGTCTCAATCGAGATCACTTACTTAACTATGAGGCCTGTACCAAGAAAACAGTTATTTTAGTTTTAGACCTATTACCTAAGGACGTTAAAGATGCAAATGATCATGAATACACAGGAAATTTGAGAATAAATATAACATTCAAGAAAGCCAGTGGGTCTAATCGTGTCCTGCTTATGTTTGGAGACACTCAAGGAATTCTAAGAATAAATAATGATCGGCAGATATATTCTGATGTGAGAGCTTAAAGGAAAATGAATGATCAAGAACTCGAAACTGTGATTCATAAAATTTACCCCCTCACTGTGTTAAGCAATTCCGGGAGTGTGTCGCAGCTAATGAATTGATAGATGTGAAAATACCTGACAAACTTAAGCCTGTGTTTATCACCACTAACATATTACCCACTTCAAAATCTGGAGGAATGGATCACCGGGTTTGTTTGTTTTTTCATAAAGGATCACAATAAATATATCCTTGATTCATATGGTCTTCTACCTAACCAGTACTCAGAACATTTTGTAACTTTTTAAAGAAATTATAAAGAATTTAAATTGTGCACACAGCTCTACCGCTTGCTGAGTGTTTCTTCTTATGTTTGCAGGGCCTATGAATTATCTTTCATACATGTCATATGTTCAGAGGGTGTAGGTAGATTGATGATGATAATGAAAAAACAGTTCTGCAAACATAATTATGTCGAGAATATAAAAGGGTACTAAAATATGTGTATAAATACTTTCCTGTGCTTCTCCCTGACTGCCAACGCACTTTCTGTCTGAATAAATAAACTTACAATGAATGTGAAGAATGTGTGTTTTACCTATGCAAGAATCTTCCCTGAAGAGTGTAGTCACTACACACTGGTAAGTATCAGTCCTTGCAGTTCCATAATAGGTGATGGGTGTATGACAGTACTTGGTAATAATCTAGAGATGGATATATAAACCTCTGGAGGTGAGACTCCGACAGACATCTATGGAAAATGGGAGAGCTGGGTGGGTAAGGTATCTTTGATGGGGGACTCATGAAATGTTTGTTTTACTGTATCTAAGAATGATTTGTTGGACATGTTTATTTTTTTTCTTTTCCTTAGGTACAAGCCCGGGATGTGACCTATGGATGGACATCACACTCTAGCGTACCTTTGGGAAATCACCCTTAGCTGAACTGTGGTGTGGTGAACATTTGGAAACACTATGTGACCCACACAAGATACCCATGATATTTTGCTTTAAATGTGCAGACCCACTGTACCTGAGTGATGCACAGTGCCTGATATGTCCAGGATTAGGATGCATGCAATAGGAAAACATTATTAATTAATGTCTTAATATGTTTCACTTTGTTTTGATTTGTCCTTTATATGAAAAGACGTCTCCTGAAACAGGTAATAGTGGTCGTGTTAATTCCAGCTGATAGTGATTTTGACTGTGGTAATAGAGAGGATAAGAGTATAGGGAGAAAACAAAAGAGAGAGAGAGAGAGAGAGAGAGAGAGAGAGAGAGAGAGAGAGAGAGAGAGAGAGAGAGAGAATTTTGCTAGGTGAAAGTTACTCGGGAATGAAAGTTGGGCAAGGCCACTCAGACTCAACTTTCCCTTGGTCATTTACTCAGTAGCCACAACACGAGGTGGACATGTGTGCTCTCGTGATTAAAAGATCTTCAGCCTGCGTAGATTTGGACAGGAGGTATGTGACCTAATAATCATAGGGGGGGGGGATTGCTTGCGGGCATGCCCAATATTACACAGAAATAATATTGGGCATGCCCAGTACTACACATGGGTGGGAGGAGGAAGGGGAAGGGGAGGGATTGCTTGAGAGCATGCCCAGTACTACACATGGGTGGGAGGAGGAAGGGGAAGGGGAGTATTGCTTGAGGGCATGCCCAGTACTACACATGGGTGGGAGGAGGAAGGGGAAGGGGAGTATTGCTTGAGGGCATGCCCAGTACTACACATGGGTGGGAGGAGGAAGGGGGAAGGGGAGGATTGCTTGAGGGCATGCCCAGTACTACACATGGGTGGGAGGAGGAAGGAGGAAGGGGGGGCATTGCTTGAGGGCATGCTCAGTACTACACATGGGTGGGAGGAGGAAGGGGAAGGGGGGGGATTGCTTGAGGGCATGCTCAGTACTACACATGGGTGGGAGGAGGAAGGGGGGGGGGGATGGCTTGAGGACATGCCCATGACCAAGCATGCGAGGTCATGGGCAGGGTTGTACTACTGTCTTTGAACTGAATTACTTTTTCTTCTTCTCTGTGGGTCTCATTCAAACCTACAATATCGCAACTAATGTTTTCCAGTTCAGTCATTAAGTTATCAAGTTTGTAATCTTCTGTGAGGCTTCTTACGTTGTATGCATAGATCTTCATGGATTTCAGTTTGTTTAATATCCCAGTCATTAACTTGCCAACACAGTGCCTACTCACTTCCGGTGGCACACTGGCCAAAAGCACAGGAGGCAGCACGGCTGGACCTTTAGTAGATGATGATCCAACAGGAACTCGCATTAAATCATTTGCAATATAACTCATGTTTGGTTGTGAGGATTGTGGAAAATAATCTCACCTCCCTGCCACGTAGTTTTTGGAGAGATGTAATTTTTGTGCCACTATATTTATTATTTCGGTGGAGCCCTATACTGTATATCTACGGGGGGTCCCATGGTCCGCGCCGTCTAAGACCGTACCCCGTATTTATACAAGGCCTTCCCAGGGCCTTCCCAGGGATGTGCCAGGTAGCAGTGGAATCCTGCCCCTAGATATATATATATATATATATATATATATATATATATATATATATATATATATATGGTCAGGCGATGGCCACCTGGTCGTTACATCTTACACATTATTACAAAATGCCAATCGGATCTAAGATATACCTTGGTGTGTAGAGGACAAGCAAATGCATCCAACTGCTGAGAAGATGAGAGAGGGCATGACCTACCGGCTACCTTTATTACTCTAAGGCGGAAAATACAGAATTTATAGTGCAATAATTCGGTGTTAGCAGAAACGTAGAAAGGCAGATTAGACAGTTTCAGGAGGAAGGCGCAATGGAAAACTGTCATCGTTCAGGATAAAATCACAACATGGAAGGAAGCACCTACAGGCAGTGCTTGCATCGTAAGTAAAGAATTGCACCTACTGTAGAATGACGTACATGAATAGTTGTGTGTAGACTTAGGTCTTCTGGGTTATGTATTCGAACCCCAGCCTGTGGGATTAATTTCGCCACTCACAAGAAACCATTCGATATGGATAATAGTTTAGACAACTGTCATAATGCTGACAGATAATGACACTCAGAGCTCACAACTGCAGCTAAGTAAAATATAATGAATGAAAGAAATGCATTCCGGAGCCGAATGCTAATCACCCGCCAGAATATGCTGTTGGCCAAGTAACGAACTACTTACAAACCAAATGCGAAGAAAAATGGCAAAACTCTACGGAATTCAGTCACCGCGTTTCACAAAATCAAAGTCATATTAAAACAAGAAGCGGTGCCAAGGTACAGCAAACCCGTTCCAGGCAGTCATTTTACTGCTGACGTATCAACACAACAGGATATCTGGTCAAAGATCTCACGTATAAACTCTGGAGTAAATCAGGTGAAATTTGGCGATTCTATACCCATTTGAAATTTTAGGCTTGAACCACCTGACAGTGACTCCCCTACTGCTAACTGGTGGGTGACCCCCCTGATGTAATGAGGCATGCTACAGGATGCAGATTTGACAGATGCACCTTTAGGTTTTGGGTTCATGTCGATATGATGAATTTGAAAGGAGTTATAGCGATTTTTTTTTTTTTTTTTGGGGGGGGTCCTACAGCCTGGGTCTTGGCCCAGTTTGGCCTAAAATTTAATCAGGTGATCAGACGGTCATAGCCCATCATCCCTGTAATTTTAGTCAAAACCGCACCAGTAGTTTTCGCGTATAGTCGTTAACAGACCGACAGACAGACAAACAGACAAACAAACAAACCGAGTGACAACAATACCGGTCCCCAAGCCCCTCCGGGACGGGAACGGGGAACTAGTGACCTTTGGTAGCCATTTTGGTGACCTTGACCTTGACCCCGAGTGCCTATTTTCGAACTCGTCCAAGATTTTGGGCACATCTTGATACCCTGAATGTTTCACGTTGATAGCTCAAGCGGTTCATGATATATAATGGGAACACACACACACACACACACACACACACACACACACACAAGGGCAAAAGCATTATCGCTTCGCCTTGGTAAAGGTGGGCGAGAATAAAGGAGAGCTGATTTCAGCATAGTTCTTAGCTAGTTGAATTGCAGTGGTGCTGACATGGCAGTGAAAAAGAAAGCAGATGAGAAGGTTCGTCACCTGGAGCATGATATGGCATCTAATGTCAGTGCTGCCAACCGCTCGTGTGACATAAAGCAGAGCGCAGCAAAACTTGAGCCTTTCCTATGTTTTCACCAAATTTAACGACACGACTCTTGTATTTTATTGTACCTAGGCCAATGGGTTAAGAGACAGGTGCACCGTAAACCTTGCAGCTGAGTACTCCATTTGGTTTATTATTCAGCTGATAGCACCAGGCGATTTTATTCAGCTTTGTGGAGAGTTTTTGAGGTAGAGACATTAGATATACATTCCTTTATCAGTATCCATCCATATGTGGTACACTGCGGGACCGGATCATCATCAAAGAGGGAGAACGATAACCAGAATTAACCTTTCCCCATGCTGGCGAAGTACGATGGGGAAGATATATCAGTGGGAAGAGTGATGCACCTGAACATCCGAATATAACGAGATCACAAAACGTACAAAGTGGAGGGAGAACTAGACTCTAATAGAAGCTGTTAGTGATGTCAAGAAGGTACTGTACAACTGACCCAAGGTCTCTCTCTCTCTCTCTCTCTCTCTCTATTTTATATATATATATATATATATATATATATATATATATATATATAGTATGTGTGTGTATAGATAGATAGATAGATAGATAGTATGTGTGTGTGTGTGTGTGTGTATTTATCTAAAAGAGGAATAAACTGGACAAGGATAGTGGTCGTGGTAGAACGCCACTTAAGTCCACGGCAACCCTGATCAAGATTTGCAAATAAGAGAACAGTTAACTACTTTTGGCGCATCCTTTAACAGGAAAAATTCCCTGGTCTGCGGCAGGTCCAGGTGAGGCTACAACACTTGGCAATGAGACCGTGGCAGTGAACCCAACAATTATCTGTCGGCCATTAAGAAGTTTGAATGAGGGCAGGCGGGGGGTGGGAGTAGAAAAGCAAAGGAGTTTTAACACAGTACAAAGGAAAGCAAACAGCAACATACATAATGGTGCTTTCAAGGCTGTTTGCTACAGAGATGACTATGATATCTAATTCTGAAAGCTGATAACAAGACAAGAAGGCGATCAACTGTGAAAAGATAACTGAATTCCTATTTTTCACCAGAGATGACACACAGTTGTCTAATTTACGAGTTCTCACATTAAGTTTATATACAAACAACCTTTAGCACAGAAGACTTTGCCCAGCCGCAGATATGACAAGAAGATTCCTCCATCCACCCATCATCCAATCCTACGTTGCACCATGAGGAGCGTAGGAGCCCGGGGATAGGCAGTTGGTCCTGACATTTAAGATGAGAGTGACCAGCCTCACTCATCCCTGAGTGGCAGTACGTGAGCAATCAACTCCAACCACCCCTTGGATACAAATCTTCACCGGCTCAATACAATTGGAGTGCAATAATTACCCACTAAACCACCAGGCGCCAAAATTTGGTTATATGGTTACCACCCAGCATAGTAAATGGTTTACTGGTGTACAGGAAACCATTTGGCTTGCCACTCAGTGTAGAGTCACCCATAGGCAGAAGGAAGAGGAAAGAATGAAGGAAAGACAGACAGAAGAGGGAGTGTAAAGTCACCCGTAGGCAGAAGGACGAGGAAAGACTGAAGGAAAGAAAGACAGAAGAGGATGGAAGGAAAGAAGTATGGAGGAAAGGAAAGGGCAGACACCCGAAGAGCAGCACTACATCGAGTGAGTGGATGGTGAGCGCCCCCACCTACCACAATACTAAGATTCCTATTTATATTAATTCTGGCTAAATAAATGAAGGCAGTGAATTGTGTATTGCCCATATATCTGTGCATCACACACACACACACACACACACACACACACACACACACACACACACACACACACACACACACACACACACACACACACACACACTCTCTCTCTCTCTCTCTCTCTCTCTCTCTCTCTGTGGGAGAATGAGGGGAGTAAAGACAGCAGGGGAGATGCTGAGGATGGAAAATAAAAAAAGGCAGAAGCTGTGATAGAGAAGAAAATCGAGGTGTGCAGGTGTTGCAATGGAGAAGGAGAGGAGAGAGGGGGAGGAATGTGTAGCCGGAGCAGAGAGAGAGAGAGAGAGAGGAGGGGGGAGGGATGTGTAGCCGGAGCAGAGAGAGAGAGAGAGAGAGAGAGAGAGAGGAGGGGGGAGGGATGTGTAGCCGGAGCAGAGAGAGAGAGAGAGAGAGGAGGGGGGAGGGATGTGTAGCTGGGGCAGAGAGAGAGAGAGAGAGAGAGAGAGGAGGGGGGAGGGATATGTAGCTGGGGCAGAGAGTGAGAGAGAGAGAGAGAGAGAGAGAGAGAGAGAGGAGGGGGGAGGGATGTGTAGATGGGGCAGAGAGAGAGAGAGGGGGGGGTTGGGGGGGTACAAGGGCATGAAAAACATAAAAATGGAGAAATATGTGAACCGAATACGTACAGTAATAAAAAAAATATGTACATAATTTAATTATCCACTTTTAAATATAAACACTTAAGAAAACCTGAGTTTCCATTATAGGCATCTCTCGCCACTAAACAAATAACAAGTGACTATAGTGCAATGGATGAGGATCAAACCTTCCTTCTGGTATACCAGAGTGTATGTTATTCAGCGTTAGTTTAAGTATTGTGTTTCTGTTTTATCAGTTACGTATTTTTTCCCCGTTATTTCATTGTCCAAATCCACTCATTTGATGTAGTGCTACCTACTTCTTCCTTGACCTGTATCATTCTTTTTCTGTATGTGCCCCCATATTTTCCTATTTTTTCCATCCTCCTTATCATTTCTTACTATCCTTTCCACTTCCAGTGGCTCTACACAGTGTAACAAGCCAAATGGTTTCCTGCAACCCAGGAAGCCAATTACAATGCTGGGTAGCTAACCATATAGCCAAGTAACGGGATGGCTTGGAGACAACTATGATGCTCCTGTAAACCTGAACAGAAATATGCAAATGCTTCGTCCACCCGGGAAACAAACATTCACACTTTCCCCCCACACCAGGCGGCGTCTGCCGCAGTGGAACATGGGTTCGTTCCTCTGGATGACCCTACAGGGAAGGTTGCTTTCCTACGGTTGATGGGTCTTTTCGGCCAGTCACTTTGGGGTAAGTCAGTACCAACAACTGTTCTTCAACTGAACACTGCCTGCTCCTAGTGAAGATACTTGCATCTAATGATGATTTGTGATTTTATCCTCTACTTTTAGTACTGACAGAAGGAGATATCATCACCATAATAAACTAAAGCAGAAAGGGTATGGGCTGTTCCTGTCTTTCATAAAACAAATAGAAGATGAACAATAACGGTACATGATCAATAGCTCAAAGATACAGTGTAAGGCAGAGACATACAAAGACCAGATTAGAGCTGTGAAATTCTTAGATTTGGGGGATCTGTGAGGAAGAAAATAGCAGGCAATGGCCTCACTCATCTTCTCACTCGTAAGTGAATCTCGTTAATCATGTTCAGATCACGCCTCACGTCCTCAACCCCGATCATTCCTCATTCTTATCGCAAATAACCTGTTAGTCTGCCCAGTTACCCGTCCCTCTGCCTGTAGACAACTTTGATTCTATACCCTAAATGGCACGTCATCCTGAGCCCATCTGCCACCGTAACTGACATCTATAATGGCTTCTGCCCTTAGCAATAGTCTCACTCTATTCAGATTTTATGTTTACGTCCTGTAAATCAATTATCGATCCACCCGAGCACAATGCCTCTGTACCTATGCACCTTCAGCTTTTGATGGAGTTTATTTATTTATTTATTTGAGGATCTTTATAAAATCGTTTTTGAAATTCGCGATAGACATAATCCTTTGACACTGTCCATCTCGTTACTCAAATAGCTTTTGATAATGTTCCCCACAGAAGACTCCTTCAGATACTGAAGTGTTCAAGTGTTCAGAATCAGTGTGATCGGGTGGTTCGATAATTGGCTTCCAGGGAGTTAAGAGAAAGTTGTAATAAATGGAAAAGAATCAGAGTACATTGATGTTACAGGTGGAGTGCCACAAGGCACAGTGCTGAGTCGTATTCTGTTGTAATACAGTATATATAGATATAAATGATACTGACCAGGGTTTGTTTTGTGGAATATCCCAATTAGCTGATGATACCAAAAAAAAAAAAAAAAAAAAACTGATAACCAGAGCAGACATCTCCACAGTGGGCAGCAATTTAGAATGACCTTGGTGTACTCTATAATTGGGCCCAACAGGGTAGATAGATTCTAATATTAGTAAATGCAAAGTGCTAACCGTTGGAAGTAGAAACGAACAAGAAGCGGTGCCAAGGCACAGCAAACATGTCCCTGGCAACCATTTAAGTGCTAACGTATAAACACAACGGGGTATCTAGTCAAAGATGTCTCATATCAGATTATGGAGTAAATCGGGTGAAAATGACGATTTATACCAATCTGAGTTTTAGGCCTGACCCACCTGATAGTAACCCCCATACCGCTAACTGAGGGGTGATACCGCTGATGTAATGAGGCATGTTATAGGATACAGATTTGAAAGATGCACCTTTAGGTTTTTGTTTCATGTCGATATGACGAACTTGAAAGGAGTTATGACGATTCTGCGATTCTAACCCCGTCCCCCCCCACCTTTTTTTTTTTGGTACATTTTTTGGTTCTACAGCCTAGGCCTTGGCCCAGTTTGGCCCAAAATTTAATCAGGAGATCAGAAGGTCATAACCCATCATCCCTGTAATTTTAGTCAAAACTGCACCAGTAGTTTTTGCGTAAAGATGAAAGATGTTAATAGACAGACAAACACACAAACAAACAGACAAACCGAGTGAAAACAATACCCACGAACCCCTCCGGGGCGGGGACGGGTAAAAAGCCAATTACACTATGAGCAATATTCAACTAGATCATGTGTACCATTAAAAAGAAAATATATAATATAGTAACAAGTCAGCCTTAAAAAAAGAAACATTTAATAGTAAAAAGTGAACTTAAATTCAGTGGAGAGTGTACGGAGGCTGTTATGAAAGCTAACAAACTAACTGGATTCACTGGTGGAGCATTTGAATGTTAATCAGAAAATATCAGCCTCACCTTGTATAATTCTCTAGTATGCCACACTTAGACTACTTGACTTAAACCTGGTTGCCTTAACACAAATATCATAGACTTGACATTACAACGAAAGGTGACAAAAATCACACCTTGATTGAGAAACAAAACATAGAAGGAGAGTTTACAAGCACTAACTCTTTGTACCTTAACAATATGCAAGTTAGGAGGAGATTTAAGTCAAGTATTCAAAGTACTGGAAAGACATGCTACTATTTCTATTGATAAATACCTCACAATGAATGTTCAAATTATACTAGAGGTAATGGGCACAAAATTATTGGCGAACGATTCCAGTCACACGAGAATAAGCATATCTTCTTTAATGCTGTAAGTATATGAAACAAACTGCTCTCCATTATAATAAACTGTGACATAATACTAACCTTGAAACGTCGCTTGGATAAGTATCTGTCTTCTATTGCCAGCTAAGTGTGTTCACTCCTGAATAATTAATTTCTCTCGTGCATACACATATGAGTTTTACGCCGTGTCCCTTTTTTGATGAGGGATAAGGCGTTTCCCCTGGGTAGAGGACTGGTTTAGTAGAGGGTTTTGGTTTTATTTTATATATATATATATATATATATATATATATATATATATATATATATATATATATATATATATATATATATGGTATCTATCTATCTATATAGATAGATAGATAGATAATAGATAGATATAGATAGATAGATAGGTAGGTAGGTAGATATAAATGATAGATATACACACACACACTTTTTTTTTTCAAAGCCTGCTTGATATAACGGGCAGAACAACGCCGGTAAGCGTTGTTAACTTAATGCTACTTTCTTTTTTTAGGTACATAGTGTAAAATGATATTTCCTTTCTTCTCTTTCCTATGAAATTTCCATAGCAGCATTTCTCTGGTACGTGGTGGTTCTTCTTCCCTGCTGACTTCGGATGGAGAGTTTGGTGAGAAGCCTTCCTGCCTTCCTCTCCATGTCTTTAGCTGGTAGAATAGTTATGTTACTTATAACCTTCCCTACACCAAGCCCTGAAAGGTCCTGCAGGTCTGTTGCTGTTTGCTTTTCATTTTACTCCTTTGTATTCCTTTGTACTCTTTGTACCCTTGTCCTCCAGCATTTCTTTTTTCTTCTTACGTCTTCCTTTGCTTCTCTTGTGTTCCCTGTCTCCCTCACGCTTTTCCTCACTCATTCTTTCTACTTCTTACCTTCTTTCCATGCTTTCCATTTATTTCCTTTAGTCCCTCTCTCTTTCAATTCGCTTTCCTCCACTTCATTGTTGTCCTGCTTTCTTTTTTCTTTATTTCTATCCTTTTCCTCCTCGTTCACTACACACTTTCTTTCACGCACTCCAGTCCTTTAATTTTCCCCTCCATTCCTTCTCTTTTTCCCTCCATTCTTTTCATCACTTCCAATCCTCCTTCCACACTTTCTCCTCAGTTCTCTCTTACCCACGACTTGCACGTTAATGGCTTCCCAAACTTTCACCAGAGAAGTATTAAATTCCCCATCTGACACTAATCTGATAATTCCCGAACCGAGGCCACTATAATGCATTAGGCTTTTAAATCTATGGTACTTTTATTACTGGCTCACAAAAGTATTATTACAGTGTATTTTTATTTTATCAGTCATAAAGTTAAATAGACATTATTCTCTGTTCCGATACCATTTACATGGAATTTGATCCCAGATTCCAAATCACTCACTCTTTTTAATATATGTATCAGTATTATAAAAGCTGCTGTGCCTCTCTGTTTGTCTGTCCGTCTGTGTGTGTGTGTGTGTGTGTGTGTGTGTGTGTGTGTGTGTGTGTGTGTGTGTGTGTGTGTGTGTGTGTAATTTTCAATGGTGATTGTATTTTATTAGCAGCGATGTGATGTTTTTGTTAGCAATTGTGGAGGTGTTGGATTTGGTTGGATTTGACCTTGACCTTAACCTTACCAGATCATTTACAACATTAGTTTTCACAGGGTATACTTCCCCAAGGTCATTGCACCAAAAGCCCTGATGTCTGACAGATGTCTTGATAGGCATGACCAATATTCATCTAAACTGTCCTGTACTGCTAGAATGGACCACAATATACCCTGAAGAACCAGATATGTCATCGCTGCATCAATAAGGCACATTTCTGGCACAAGCTCTCAGTGGCTCGATCTAAATCAGTATTAATTGACCTGACGTGATATGATGGGTCAAATGACCTGAAAGTTCCTAAAGCCAACTAAACAGACTGAAAATCAGTGTTAATTTACCCGTCTTTATATGATGGACCAAGTGACGTGGAAGGTCCTAAAGCCAGCTAAACTGACTGAAACAGACCTGAATGAATCTGTTTTGGACAAAAGATGTGGGGAATGGAAAGAAATTACTAGAATGGATATAATAGGGTCTGAATGGATATAAACGAATCCAAAGTTACGTGCATGGACCTAACTGAACCTGCCAAGCCTTGAATTAGAACTTATATGGCTGGACCCAACTGGATGTGAGGCCTGAAAGTGTCTGAATAGATGTGAAGGACCTGAATGGACCTCCTATCATAAACTGACCCGAAATCTTATTATGAAACATCCTAATATTTGCTTGCTAGACTTAAAAACCATTATTATTAAGAAAATCATTTCACTTATTGCTACCTATATATGCTTTGTTTCAACAGGAAATATCGATTCTCTTCAAATATCGGTAACAACCTGTTTGCAATAATTCATCTTGAATTCATCACTGATTTTTCTCGGAGGGTGGTTGTGCCGAGGGATCTCCCCACCTTGCCTCGGCGACCAGAGGTGGTTGTTGCCTGGTTTTGCAATGAGAAGTCACGGCATACTCATGGGTTCCTAATGTGTGGTGGGACTCAGCCATATTGTGATGACTGTCTGGTTCCCCTTACTGTGCGTCACTTACTGATCGAGTGTCTGGGTTTGGGGAGTCTGCGTCAGCGGTGTCTCCATAGGCATGGGGGCAGATGGTGCTTAGTGTCTGCCTTTCATGTTTGGAGGAACCTTTGGCTATCTGAAATACAATTTTTGTTTTTGCTTAGGGAGGCGTACCTCCTCCACCTCTTATGCTGTAGGTAACTGATATACTTTTCGATTATTTATTATTCTTTTTTATCATTGGCAGTATATACTGATTTGTTACATGCTGGTTATGACGTTCTTTTGGCGCCATATGACCGAGTTGTTATTATTTAATAATTTAGTTCAATTCATCATTACTCATGTCTGTTTGAAATGCATGATTGATGAACAATGACCTCTCTAATTTTGCCACAGAACATCTTGATAACTATTTACTGTCATTTCTCGTTGCATGTAGAGGATGTTTCAGTTCATCCACTTTTTTTTTTTTTTTTTTTAATACAAAAGGTACTGCAAATTTGGGTAAACTGGCAAACCAGTAGTAGGTTGCAGTTTATAGAAAAAATATTTTGTAATTTGCTGTGGATTACTATTAAAAAAACATCATCAGTATTGTTCAACATCCAATATGAAATCCCAGCACCCTGTGTACTTACTTGACTGACCCCTTTAGTCTCTGTCTACTAAGATGAACCACGTCACCTGTGTGTAAGGCAGTAAAACCATAAAACTGGCTCCAATTGTCGTTGAATGATGATGTATTCATTCTGCAATATTTGTCCAGGCAACGAATGGAACCATATACAACAAGGCCTCTTTATGATTCAAGGTTGTATTCCTTATTATCACAACTTTTCCCAGACAAGTGATACTGTATAATTGTGGGAAGCTGACAGACCATGTTTATAAGTAACAGAAGAACTTTAATAAACATTTTGTTTTTTCTGTTACTCACTATTGAGTTGGGAAAGAATGTCAAAAGGGAAATTTATGACCTTATTCACCTTACAAATAAACCCACTGCTATCTTACTTCCTGGCAAATTATCACATGTACCAGGCCGCAACCCTTCCACTTTCACCCTTTCATGGTTGTCTTAACTCTAGTATTTTACTTTGACACATGACGGTATCATTTAGCTGAAGATGAGATACACAAACCTGAGTGGTAATACTGTGTCCAGGTACTCTCTCTTAGTCGTGTCAAGACTATTACATTCTAGGTAACAACAGATATATTTAAAGCTTTTGACATAGTGTCTCACCATTCCTGCTATCCAAACCCCCTTGCTACAGGCTATCATCTTTTGTTCCATTGATTTCCTCATATCTCAGCGACAAAAAAATTAAAGTAAATGTAGATGACGCATATTCCAATTTCCACCTGATTCGTGCCGGAATGCCACAAGGATCAATCCTTGCTCCAACCCTTTTCCTAAATTATGTTAATGATTTCTTGTCTCTCTCCAATAATCCCATTCACTCATATGCAGATGACTCAGTGCTTCACAGTTCCTTCACACTTAAACACCCATGCACAAATTTTGATACCTCTAACTCCTAACTCAGTACAGTAATATCCATAAACGAGGGTTATCTAAGATTACTGACTGGAGACAAAATAACACACTCTCATGTAATACTAGGAAAATCATTTAATATGTACAGTTTACTTACAGATACTTCCTGATATCTATAGTACCTTCAGTACAATCAATATTCCTATCTCTAAAGATATTGAAATTCTTGGTGTTCCACGTAACAGTACCCTCAGTCGTGCCTCTCATTTTAGCTCCCGTGCTAAAACTGTTCCAGAGAATCTTGAATAATTATGTAGAATCAGCAACTTCACTGACAAGCAATTGGCTATAATTAGCACGAGTCGTGTGAGCTGTCAGATCGAATAATGTTCACAATTGTGGAGTGGATGTCGAGAGGTGGCACTAAATCAACTTGAGAAATTCAGTTTAAAGCTATAAGAATTGTTAATAACCCTGCAGTCATAAATAAACTACCTACTCTACAAGTGAGAAGGAATGTTGCCTCCCTTGCATTATTTTACAGACACTTTTATGGCAAATGCTCAGATTAAGTTGTATCCATTGTGCCACCCCTCCACGCCTTCCCCCGTGCTACACAGACGTCTGGTAGCACTCATGACTGGACTGTTACACTGCCATATTGCTGAACTTTTCCTTACTTAGAATTATTTTATTGCCCGAACTGCTTCTCTTTGGAATTCGCTTCCCCAGAGTTGTTTCCCCCCAAACGTCAACCTAAAGCTGTTCAAATCCGTGTTACAAATTATTTATGAATGGAAAACACGTATAATCCGGATTATTTTATAAAATTTTATTTAGATTTCCATCCTCTGTTCACTGTTCCCCTTCTGTAAGAAGATTTCTATTTAGCTCAGGCTGAGTCAGTGAAACTAATTAAACTTACTACAGTTGCTCTCTTTTTACACCCATAAATATCATGAACTCTAGCACTGAGTCGGAAAACGATGCTAAATCCAATATCGCCCATGACTTTGTTATTGAAAACACACTTCCCTGCACACGCTCACGGTCTCTCTTTTTCAACCCCTTCGCTGTTGCTGGTACTTTTTCTATACTCCAGCAACAGAGGAATTTTGAATTAGCAGGGAATCCTAGTAATCAACAAGTGTAAGTTATTTTATAATTAAACCTTTCACTTTAGTTGATGTACCAAGTGATTATACAGTATATAGGTTAACACGGGACTGATTTATTCAGCACATAAAAATCAAAGGCAGTTAAAGAGTTAATTAAATTCAAGTCATTCGTATTATCAAAATCATTACTGCCCTCTATGGCATATATTATTATTATTATTATTATTATTATTATTATTATTACCGAGTACCGGACACCTTGAATGAAGGTGATGTCTCGTTCAGTATATTCTTGATATCACGAGACGATCAAATTTAACATACGAAGGGTGGCTAATGCTGTGGCTTAAACAACGTAACATTAGCTAAATAACTTGAAGGTGGTCAGAACACGAGACATCCCTTGGCTCAGTGAATTAAACTCAGATTACTTATATTTGTCTGCAACATCTGCTATTTGTTTATGCCTGTTGTACTGAAAAGAAACACACTGTATATCAAAGAACTACATTTATTATGCTTTTGTTCAAAAAGTTATATCTCACAAAACATAGACTCCCCCAAAACGATTTCTCTCAGATTTGGAAAGCTCTCAATTAGAAAAGCCAAGTTAGATTTCTTTCTTTAATAACAAATCAGTGATAATTACATCACTGGTACTTAGCAATTTTGAAATATTTACCAAGTATATATATTTGAGAAGCCACAAAATTGTTTTAATTAAAAGTAAACCTTCATTCCTTCTAACAAACATTTATCTTAAGGAATGTGGCTACACTTGCGCTACTCTTTGTTGTAAAAATTTTTGTTCTCCCTCTCTATACACATAAAAGTATAATTTAAATTAATTCCTGATATAATCTGCGGGTTTCTTCATACTGTAAGCCCCAGGGTTTGGTGCCAGTGAACTGATCTCCCGTGTAAGCAGTGAAGCCAGGTAAATACTTGTTGCTGGAGGCCTGTTGGGAGGCAAATGCAACAATATTATAATTATCTTTAATGCAAGAAGCAAGAGTAAGTTATGGGTAAAAACCATACTGTTATGTGTACACAGTACAACTAGAAAGCACTTAGAGAGCACATACCTCTGCCAATGCCATTGCCATTAAAAAGTATCCAGTTCCGGATCTGTGGAGATATTGTGTGGAATACATAGGATCCGGATAATCCTACAGATTTAATCAATTCTTTCTTGGCCCATGGCCCACCTGTCCACAAAGTTTATCTGAAATTCATTGAGAACTTTTGGAAGTAAGTTGTGGACAAACAAAGAGACAAACATGGGTGAATACATAACCTCCTCCAACTTCGTTGGCAAGGATAATAATCTTGGAAAAAGAAGAAGTCTCACTCTCTCTCTCTCTCTCTCTCTCTCTCTCTCTCTCTTATTATCTAGGCATATATATATATATATATATATATATATATATATATATATATATATATATATATATATATATATATATACTGTATATACGTACACACACACACACACACACACACACACACAAGGAGCTGTAGCACAAGGAGCTGTGGTACTCCCGAGGGGGATGGCAGTGCTGGTGATAGAGAGTGCTGCAGCTCCTGTTTCGCTAGCCATAAGAATATCCTGACCACCCCCCTTTGGTGACCTTTTCAGTGTGACACTAACCTGAGGAGTAGGTCAGCATCCTCTCCGAAACACTTTTCTCTGACTCATGCTCTACTCTGGGTTGATAACATACGAGTCTGGAAGAAATAGTAGGCAGAGAGACTATTTCCTGATCAAGAGGGCTGATAGAAGATTGGAGAAGGATGTTAAAGTTAAAAAGGCGAAGTGAGTAGCAGCACTAATTACTGATATGTAACATGGTGCTTCAAGAGTTTGTGGTGAAGAAGAGGACCAGTGCACTTAAAGGAAAATATGGACGTTGAAAAACCAAGCAGCAAGGGATGTCTTCTATAGCGAGATGAGTAATTTGGTGGTGAACAGGGAGTTGTTGACAGAAGTGTCAATGATGGATACCAAGCACTCAAGAATAATCTCCTGAAACTTACTGATTCAATGCATGGATATATACCGGTATATATATATATATATATATATATATATATATATATATATATATATATATATATATATATATATATATGTATAATCACCAGTGTAAACGTTTCACACCCTACATATAATAAATACTTACAGCATTCTCTGCTCACTCCTCATCATTTTCAATCTTCCAATCGTTCATCTTGGGGGTTGTGCCTGCCAGGATCAATGGCGTGTTCACTGGCCTAAACCACCTCCTCGCTATCTCCATCCAGGCGCCAGTCGCAGAGCAAATCAGCTGTTCAGCATGTCTGAAAACAGTGTTCAGTACTATGTCCAGTTTTGTAATTCTGCGTGAATATATTTAAACGTGGCCATTAACACTTACTTATCTCGTTATTCATGCTCTCTTTAGACGATTTTTCACATCATTAAAGTGACATCTACCTGAGTGAACAGACTTAGCCTTAATTCACTTCCACAGTCCCTACCTTGAGTACAGTTGTTTGGAGACAGCAAGAACCAAAATCTAATGGAATGTACCATCGGATTTACTGTATTAATACTATGAGCACTGATGCATAAGTAGATAACAAAAACTGACGATGATATCAGGTAGCTTTGTCATGGTGGAAACATATATTCTATTTGGGCGTACTTGGGACGAATTTATCAGCCTTCACTGAGTCATAGGAGGCCGGGAGTACCAATAACCCTCATATAATGAAGACAGACCTGCTAAACTGACCCATCTTACACCTGGCGTGTCTGTTGACTGTAAGGGTCCATTATGGTGTGGTGGTGTAGATGGTATTTTTTATCCTGTGTTAATAGTTAACAGATATATTTAACCAACGTGTATGTACTGCACTTTACCTGTTAGACGGCCCTACAGAGTCAGTTATGGTTGTCGAGTCTGGTCAGTCAGACAAACCAGGATTAAACAACAACAACAACAACAGCAACAGCAGCAGCAGTCCCAGCTCGAAACATTGTGTACGATGGATGACATCGTGTGAAACATAGCCGGGGCAAATTCAAAATGACGTCTCTTTAGTGAAGTGGTTAATTACTACAAGCACTGTTTTGATATCACGATAAAGACAGAGGTGGAGGTCATATGGCAGTGCAATAAACCACCGATCGGATGGACCTGAGATTGATTCCAGGTTGCTGCAGTAAAGAACGTTCAGATTAAAATTTCTTTAACCCCTTAACCACAGGGCGTCACTTTCGTGACGCTTGGGAGCAAGGGATCATACCGCGGGGCATCACTTTTGTGATTCTGTGTTATTTTGAATTCGCCCGGGCTTTCAAGTGGTGGCCTGTATCATCTATCAGTACTGCCAATGTCCAACACTAGTCAGCACTCCTAATCTCATCTGTACACCCATCCATTGTTGACAATTTAGCCATTTCTCCCCGTTCTTGACTCCCCTCCCTACCTCCCCTCCATTACCCTCTCCTTTCGCCTGCCTGGCCGTGCTACGCTAAGTAAATCTTCCCTGGAATTTTCCACTGATTTCATCCATTGAAATAAGCCCTATGCCCTATTCTTATACCAAATATCTATCTATCTATCTATCTATTGCCAGACGCCTCAATCCCATTTGGGGTGGCCACAAACAAATCGCCTCCAAGTCGCCCTGTCCCCCGCCATTTCACTGCCCTGCTCCCAACTCACACACCCCTCTCTCATATACCTCTCCACCCCATCCCTCCATCTCATCCTCGGCCTCCCCCTCCCTCTTCCCCCCTCCACCTCACTCACATACACTCTCTTCGTCAGTCTTTCACCCTCCATCCTCTCCACATGGCCAAACCACCTCAGTGTGTTCCTCATAACGCTTCCTATCACATCCACATCAACACCACAACGCTCCTTTATATCCTCATTCGTCAGCCTGTCTCTCCATGTGACTCCACAGGCTCCTCTTAAATAACTCATTTCCACTGCTCTCACTCTTGACTTGTGTCCTTCCAACAACGTCCAAGCTTCACTTCCGTACGTTAGAGCTGGTATCACAATACTGTCATGTAGTAACTTTTTCACTTCCATGCTCACTTCCCTGTTTCTTATCACTGCTTTCAAAGAACCAGCAACCTTTCTTCCCTGCTGTACCCTTTCAAGCACTTCACCCTCCAAACCTCCATTCTTACTCATCACACTACCCAAGTACTTAAACGTACTCACATTTTCCAATTCCTCACCATCCAACCTCGCTGTACATTCACTGACTTCACCTCTCTCAAAGACCATCACTTTACTCTTCCCTACATTCATCTTTAGATTCCGTTTCTTACACACTCTCCCAAACTCATCCACCAAGCCTTGCAGCTCCCCTTCGTCTTCACTCAAAAACACAGTATCATCTGCAAACAACAGTACAGGGAGTTTCCAAACACTATCCTCTCTCACCAGGGCCACTCCAACATCCACTACCCTACCTTGTACCTCTTTTATTACCCCATCCATGTACAGATTGAAGAACCATGGAGACATGACACATCCCTGTTTCAACCCAACTTTCAAAGAGAAAAATTCACTTAGTTCACCATCCACACGCACTGCAGCCTTCGCACCATCGTACATACTCTTCACAGCATTCAACAACTTCCCATCTACTCCATATATTCTTAACACTTTCCACAATCCTTGTCTATCCACCCTGTCATATGCTTTCTCCAAATCCATGAAAGCCACATACAACTTCTTTCCCTTCTCTAGAAACTTTTCCACTAAAGATCTAAGAATGAATATCTGATCTACACAACCTCTTCCCTTCCTAAAGCCTCCCTGTTCTTCTCCAACTAATTTCTCTGTTCCTTCTCTAACTCTGTCAATAAGTATCCTACCATACACTTTTCCTGTTATACTAAGAAGACAAATGCCCCTATGATTACTACACACTTCTTTTTCCCCTTTTCCTTTGTACAAGGGAATAATTATACCTGACTTCCAATCCTCCGGGACTCTACCTTCCTCCCAGGCCAATCTGCACATCTTCCACATCCATTCTACTACTATCTCTCCCCCATGCTTCAGCATTTCACCAAACACTCCATCAATTCCTGGGGCTTTCCCCGATTTAACTTTCTTCATTGCTTCCACAACTTCTATCCTACTGATTTCTTCCTGTCTTCTCACCTCCCTCCTTCTCCCAGCCATTCCCCAGCCACTTATACTCGCATTACTTCCATCCTCTACGTTCAACAATTCCTTAAAGTGTTCTCTCCATCTGCTCACTTTTTCTCCCTTCTCCACTAGTAATCTACCATTTTTATCTTTCACTCCCCTGCTAACTTCACTTCCACCCTGTCTTACTCTTTTCACCTCTTTCCAGAACATTTTCTTACAGTCCCTCCACTTTACACTCAAATTCCTTCCAAATTCCTCATCCACTCTCTTTTTACTCTCTCTTACTAATCTTTTCACCTCTCTCTTTCTTTCTACATATAACTCTCTCTTCCACCTCTCAACTTCTTCCACGCCCCTATTTCTCATCCATTCATTGTATGCTTTCTTCTTTTGTGCCACAGCCTGTTTCACCTCTTCAGTCCACCATGCTGTTCCTTGCACCCCCCTCCGTCTTCTCTTCCTTCCACACACCACATCACATGCTGCACACATTTCTTTTGTAAATATCCTACACGTACCTTCCACATCTCCCATCCGCTCCAATTCATATTTGCCCAATCGTTCCTCCACTTCTCTCTTATACTCTGCCTTTTTCTCATCCTCTTGTAACCTTTCCACTCTCCTTGCAACTACTCCTTCCTCTCGTCTTTCCCTTCTTCTATTCCTCCATCTTACTTGAATTCTAATTCTGGCCACCACCAAGTAGTGGTCAGAAAGTCCACTCCCCCAGCCTCTATAAACTCTTGCATCCATTACACATCTTCGCATCCTTTCATCCACACACACATAATCAATCATTGCCTTCCTTTCATTCAGTTCACCACCCACCCTTCTCATCACTCGCCATGTATACCTGTGGATCATTTTATGCCTGAAGAGGGTATTGGCTATCACCAACCCCCTCCCAGCACAAATGTCCACTAACGCACTCCCATTCTCATCTATCTCAGCAGGCACACCCCACTCACCAACTATTCCATCCACCTTCACATTCCCAACTTTACCATTCATATCACCAATCAAAAACACTCTCTCATTCCTTCCAAACTTTTCCATGCACACTTCTACATTTGTCCAGAACTCTTCTCTCACTCTTCTAGCACGATCTTGCGTTGGTGCATACACACACACAATCGCCCACATTTGTATTCCAACTTTCAACTTTACCCACACAATCCTTGACCCAACTGATCCATTCTATCTTATGCTCCTCTTCCATCTTTTACTCACAACTATACATACTCCTTCCTTTGCCCTCTCATTCTCACCTACTCCTGCACATATACCCCATCCATACTCCCATTCTCTCACACTTTCTCCTCTCCATTTTGTTTCAGTTATTCCACATACATCCACTTTCGCACCCTCAAGCACCTGGACAATCTCTCTCTCTTTCACCTCATCATTCGCTCCCCTTACATTCCACGTTCCGATAACCATGTCCTTTGTCCGGTCCTTGGTTGTCATTGTTTGGTCAGTCCTTGTCCGAGGCTTATTGTTTGTTTTATTTAGTTAGTTGTTTTCCAGGGAGGGGCACTAACCCTCCGCCAACCCTTTTAGTCGCCTTTTACGACACGCAGGGATACTGGGGGAGTATTCTTGAAAAAAAAAACCCTACCCTCTGGTAGGAAATAAAGTGATAGTGCCATACACCTGGAATTGGCTAATTATCACCAGACAACACCTCACGTGCACTCGTTCTCTAATTTTTGCTGCTTATTCCCCCTTGCAATATGCCGTATAATCTATTCTTGTAATAGAAATATATATAAGAAAGGAAGGGAGAAGCCTAAGTGATATTTACATTCACCTGGAACTACCTAATTTATTACGTATTGTCTAGATTTCCTGCCAATCATTTCATAGCGTATACATTAGCAGCTGTTACCAGGCTGACATTGGCAGCACTGCACTCCCCCTTGGCAGGCCACCACACCGTATTCAGTTTACTGTCGTCTTTCAAGGTGAAAGCACGTCGGATTCGCGCCAGTCCAATTCCGCCGCTTTTTAGCCCCATGCAAAGGGCCCTGTGACCTCTACCACCTACTAAACCTTGTGTGGAAAGGGGTAAAGGGCTAAGTGACTGCTGTGGAACGTGAACTGGCTAATTTGTCAATGAAAATGATAGACAGTGACTACGATCTTTCTGGTGAGTAAAACAGTGCAAGTGGAAATGTAAATAATGTGTAAACAGCAAGTGAAAGCAATGAATGTAAATATAAGTGAACAGTGGAAAATAGTTTTATAAGTTACTGCAAGTGACAGTGCAGAACACAGTGTAAATAAAATAGAAATGTAAATAATGTAAATAAAATAGAGAATGTAAGAAATATAAATGAGTAGTAATATAAGAATACGAGTATATATACTAGGAGTAATGAAAGTGAAAGTTTCACTCTAGCATGTATGAATACTATGAGTTATGAAAGTGAAAGTGACAGATTCACTCTCAACGCTAGTATACAGGACGAGAAAGTGAATGCTACGTATTTTCCTGAAAGAGAAATTGAATGCCTACAGTGACAATAAACTACTATTACTGAAGGAAACTTATGGATAAAGACTGTAGATATATATAAGTGTTATATAGTAATAGAAATATAAAGTGTGAGTGTTTTTATGAATAATAAATGACAGAACACCAGCGGCGAACGATCACAAGTGGGAAGGTCATACGCACTGGTAATTTTCATAGCTTTCACAGTGTTTTTTTTTTTTTTTTTTTTTAGTATGGATTCCAAACTATTTGAGAATCATAGAATAGTGTTTCTAGTGATAATATTAGGCTGTGGTAATCATATTACGGGTTGTCGGGAAGTGTTAAGTGGAGACTTCGTTACCCAACTTCAGAGGTCTCCACAAGTCCTACGGTACTCGACGATGGCTCAACAAACATCCAAGGAGAAAGCTGAAGGTATGTGCCATAAGCATATGTAATTTTAATATTCTAAGACTAATAACTGATTTTTGGCAAATATTTTTAGAGAGTCTGTCGGAGCGCGAATGAGCCCGCGGGACACGCAAGTCAAAGCAAAACAAGCCTGCGGTTTAGGGATTAAAGCAGTCGTCATATTGCATCTTTGATACGACCCACTTTTTATACAGACTCGTTTGCGGGGCTAATACTATCATACCAGTCGAATGAAACAGCCCTAATTTTTTGTCTGTTGGGACGTTGGGTATTTGTGCCCAAGTGGCGATAAAGTGTGCACGTAGGTGAACGGCTTGATGCTGTAAATGGATTGTGTCAATTATGAACACAGTCGGCTGCATAAAAACGAACTATAATGCATGTAACATTGCTTCAGCAGATATCCCTTTAATGACAATAATCATTCCCAAGTTTCCTGAAACAGCCATTGGATATCAAGAATAAAAAAAGTCAAAGTTCAAAAAATGGCTGGTAACGTTTGTTTTACTCATTCAATAGAAGTAATTATTAAGATGTAAAATATAAATATAAAGGCAGATAGATTTGAAATTAAATTAATTAATTATCATAATACGACTTACGGCCGTATGCTTAAAGCTAATGTAGGGCCTTTCCTAAGGGCCTAATGTTAAAAGAGTGTGCTAAAAGTTTAAGTAGGGAAAGACTTCCCTCAAGTTCATAGAGGTTGTTCCGAAATTTTTTTAAGGGGGAGATGCTATGCTTTTCGCAAACCTTATACTCAAATATATTTATGAGCCCTATACATGCAGAATAATGTAAACAGTTTATGTGAAAATACGTTTGCATGCTAAAAACGCAGTGCAATGATATAGTGGATCTACACTGTTAAAATCCGCGGGCTGTACTTGGCGGAGTAGTGAGTCAAGGGCAACCTCGGGCCTTAATTTGCGCTAGAGGTGACATGCACTGTCATTTTTTTTCTTTTTAAAGAGGACCTAGCAGTACTGTAGGAGAGATTCTCAATTTGACATGTTTAAACCACATTTATACACTACCCATGTGATTTAACTGAATATAGGACATTCAGTCAGAGCCACAGGTAATTATATACGTTAATAGCTCATATGTAACGAGAAATTTACTGTTTTCAGCACATAGGCCAAACTAGGAAGCGTCGTGGCAGCATCAGATCATCTTTGCATTTTGGTCTGTCACTGCAAACTATTTTTTTTTTTCTAATACCAATTTTAAATATTTACCAGCAGCATCCTATTTATAATTCTTGATAATCCTTAAGAAGACACAGGACCAATTTCTCTCTCTCTCTCTCTCTCTCTCTCTCATACCTTAGCACTTCATGGAGTTCTTCAAGGCATTTTCCGTTTGCGTTTTCAAGTTTTAATGCACTTTTCTTTCTTTGAAAAGTTGTAGAAAGTATTTTAAAAAGCAGTGCTTGTGTACCACTGAGCTCTATAACATGGAGAGCCTTTCTCATGACTAACACAGCGTAATTTACAGTATAAAGCCGCCGCCAGGGCGGCGCTGATGTTGTGGCAGCCATGTTACACCTCGCCTGATCCCCACGGTTTTTGAACTGAGGTGTTCGTTGGGTTTTTGAAAGCAGCCGATGATTCCGTAACATATAGTGCCATGGTCAGCTGTGCAGCTTCTGGATGCAAAAATGGATACAGTAATTCATCAGAGAGAGATGGCATTACATTTCACAAGTAAGAAATATATCTTGTTGCTAATTCTATAAGATTATTGCCCCCTGGGGTGGGGCGGGAAGCTTCTTCCCCGGTATCCCTGCATGAATGAGGCCACTAAAACGGGCCCATTAATCTCCAGTCTTTCTCTCCATGTCCTCTTCTCTTCTGTTCACACTCACTTGTAGATATTTCCATGTTTCTTCCGGCCTTTATCAATCTGGACATTCGGTTTCATGACACAGATAGTGCCACAAAAGGTAAGTTTTGCACTGCAGCAACCTATGGCGTTGTTTTGTACTCATTGGCTAAATGAACCCGATATAATTTGTTGAACTAGGCAGAAAAAAAAAATCATAATCCATATACTGTATGTTTTTGTATTAAAATCGAAGAGTGTAACTTTATTAATAATC
This sequence comes from Coenobita brevimanus, assembly GCF_032717465.1. NCBI lineage: Eukaryota > Metazoa > Arthropoda > Malacostraca > Decapoda > Coenobitidae > Coenobita > Coenobita brevimanus. Next base: position 16,958,946 of record NC_136980.1, read on the forward strand.
AATGCTTAGTGGAAAAAAAAAAAAAGTATTTGAATTTGAATTTGAGTGCTTGTGTTTCAATATGGCGGCCAAAATCACACGCCCACAGCGGAGATAGCCTCTCCATACTATACAGCTCAGTGTTCCGTACAGACGGACACTATCTTACGGTGTGTGAAGACAAACGTCAACTTAGAACGCCACTTTTCAGCAAAATTTCCCGTATCAGTGCCAGTTTCTCCAAATCTGACCTAAATTTTCGTAACAACCCACATCAGGTGTGGTTGGGAAAACGTGTCCTCACCTTGCATATAAGCAGCTTCTCAGCATTTGTATGTACCACTCTTGGTCTGTAGATCCACTGAAGAGGGCGACAGCTGTCGCCGAAACTGTTTGGAATACATCTATTTTCGTCTGCCAGTGTGGGTTTTTGTATCCTATATCTTACTTATCCTAACCTTACCTAACCTATTTTAGGCTAACCTAACCAATTTTATGTTAACCTAACCAAACTTTCCCCAACCTGTGTGCGAAAACAGACGGACGCCGTCTTAGAACGCCACTTTTGAGCAAAATTACCCTTATCGTGCCCATTTACTCAAACGTAACCTAAATTTTCGTAACTTAACCCTGTCTTATTTATACTAAAATAACCTATTCTATGCTAACCTAACCAAACGAATCCTAACATAACCTAACTTATCCTGCATGAAAGGTAATCACATTTTCCTTGTTTATTGATGGATCCTCTTCATACTGGACAGAGCACTTTTGTACACCGGTATTAAGTCACTGAACCAGTTAATAGGTAGATCCTTTTTTTTTTTTTTTTTAATTAAGAAGTGGTCCTACTGTACTTCTCCTTAAGGATGAACTAATTCGTAACTCCAGCGCTTGCTGCTATGTTTTCAACATAAGTATTTATTGAAAAGTTTGTTGTTGGAAAGGTATATAAAGTATCACTACAAGCATGTGGTAATATAAAGAAAAAAATGACGGGATATCGTCTAGTTTTGTTGTAGTCGGACATTATCTTAACACAGAAAAGTCACGGCGACTCCCACTGGAGAGCTGGCGACAAACCAACTGTTGCTCAAGCAGGTAAGAATAGTCACGCTGGGCTACCTACCGTCCCCTTTCCCCTAATGTTCTCTTAGCATACCATGTGAGAAATGAGGGCTTGCTTGTGCCTTCCTTGGTGAGTAAAGTAGGAACCAATGTAGGGCCACTCTATTTGTATTTAAGCATACGGCCGGTAACCCTTTGAGCACGCTCACGTTTTATTAAACTCAGATATTATGTTGTCTTTGTAAAACTAGTTATAGCTATGTGAAGAGTTCACAAAGTTTTAATAAAATTCTTTATCAGACCCTTCCTAAGATGTATCAAACTGTCAGGTGCATGCAAAAATAAAACTGATACCCTGAATGAAAAAGAATTGAACGATAAACAATTCATCTTAACACTTACGGTACGATAGATTCTTTATAGCGTTGTTCTTGTGACGCTCGCATGATTGTATTCAGCTTAGGAGAAACAGAAGGTCCCAGTTATTACCTATATGAGTGAACGAGGATTTGATCAAGTGGTTAGAGAAGTTGTTGCCTGACTGAATTAAAGTGAGTCCGACCCACTGAGCTCTATACTAGTATGGAGGGGCTATCTCCGCAACAAGCGTGTGACTTTGATTGCCACACTGAAACACCCGCTCTCGTCGCCTCCACTATGGTAATGCAATGGGGTGCTTCTGAAACTAGTATTCTTGTAGATGTCACCACCACTGGGACCAACACAGTCCCCGCGCTGTTTAAAAGGCCTATTTTTCTTTGTTAAATATCTACACTGTTGTGTGAAACTGTGAATCATGGTAATGTCATATACCGTAATATAAATAATACAAATAGAACACGTAAAATGTTGAGTCCCAGTATTTACTCAACATTACAGTAAATTTCTGCCCACATAGAGCCTGAATGAGTCAAGATACCCACTAGGCGTAATTTACAGTCTGAACAAACTATTTATTAAGAACCTAACTTGCACTAAATGTAGCAGAAATTAAATAATATAGGACCACTGAAATGGCGGGTTGACATCACATGCCATCAATGATATCTTAATTTCCGTTTATGATAAATATAAACAATTCACGCCATGTTATATATACGTATTCTATTTGTATTATTTATATTACGGTATATAACATTACTATGATTCACTGTTTCACACAACAGTGCAGATATTTAACAAAGAAAAATATGCTTTTTAAACAGCGCGGGGACTGTCTTTGTCCCAGTGGTGGTGACATCTACCGGAATACTAGCTTGCTGTTTCTGTTTCGCTGTTGCTTACATGGGCTGAGCAGTGGTCCATGGCAGTATATTTTAGCTGCGCAGTGAACAGTGGCACTATAAAGTCTGAATTCATTGGCTAATTTCAAAAGGCCCGGGCGTCGGGTGTAGTGCATAAATCTCATCAGCAACGCCCTGGGCCCCTGGCGGCGGGCACATAAACTACACGGCGCTACCCATGACAAAGCCTCTCAAATCTCAATACTATGGAGCTCAGTGGTCCGATCTCAGGCTGGGACATGGGACGGTTAGGTAGATTGAAAATATTTTAAAATATTTTCTTGATCTTCCTGCAATACATTTCATTACTATATTCCTAAATAGACAGCCTCGAATGTATTTAATACGGACGATGAGTATTAGTTCCAAAATGGTTGGATGTAAAGGTGTGTGACAGTTAAAAGGCATGCTTGGCTTCTGGAATAGGATGTTTGTTCTATGCTCAGAATAGATCACTTACAAAGAGAGAGAGAGAGAGAGAGAGAGAGAGAGAGAGAGAAGAAACGAAACGAAATAAAGAAACTATGGCTCATTAAAAAGCAGCTGCAAATGGGTGGTTGCAGTCTACTTGGGTAACAGATAAAACTCCATGTCGGTGACATACTGTGCTCCACACTGCTGCATTTCTGCAGCACCTCTGCTGTGGACTGACTAAATGGTGTGGTTCAGGACAGGACACACTGGCACAGCAGTATTGCCGGGAGGATGAGCACAGTAGGTGTGGCTGGGTGGAGGCTCAGGCTGCTGCTCGGATGCTGCATGGCCGCTGTCTCCTCGTCTCCTTAGGGGGAACATCAGTATTACATTAGCAAAAACAGTAAGGGTGGTGCCAATATTTTATTTAAGCCGGGCATTTTCAGTGGGATAGAAACAGGGTTACAGTCCTTAATTTCTTCTTGTAAGCTGTCGTAATGTGTTTATTTGCCTGATACACGTAACAACCTCTACATTGTTACCGATGCAGTTTTTTTTTTTTTTTTTTTAACGATGATGCATGAAGACTGGCAGGAACCGTTCCAATGGTAGTTCTGGCGAGACAAAGCGACATATGCGACTAGTCGACATCCAATGCTGGGAACAGCTGGGGGTGACCAGTCTCGATTTCTCCACGTGGATAACACTGCTCAGTAACAATGGGTAACAAGGACAGCCTACAGTTTTCCATTGCTGAGGAAAAGCAACCGAAAGGGCAAATGCCAAGGACGTAATGATATTACAAATACAATTATAGGATAAAACATATATGAAAATGTAAATTAGCAATCAGTTAGGCCTAAACTAAAAAGCAATAATTTATTTATGCCTGTCGTAAAGACGTAGCTATGTCTAATGAGGTATGCAGTGAATGTGAATGTCCATGGACTATTATAAGGTAAGGTAAACAGAAGAAAATATCTTCCACTGACAATCTCTCAGGCATGAGTACAGTAACCTAGGGTGAAGGTAATTACATTTCCATTTTCGGAACAGCTTAAGCTAAACATTTACTTCACTGTATGACATTGTAAGAAACCCATTATCAGGAATATTAAAGCCAACTAACTGTTGATGTTTTTTCTTACGTTATAGGAATTACAGTAGAAGCAATTGCACTTCCAAAAGAGTGTTGTATGGTGATTAGCTAATTTAAGTAATTGCCTCCCATATCGTCTGTTTAGCAATTCATCTGATTTGTCCATGATTACATCCGCTCAATCCTCCCGTCAATAGTGACAGGATTCAGAACGATACCAGTGTTGGACCATTCTTGGGGCATCTAGAGAGGTTCAGCAGCTTTGATCAGTCTAAGCTGATTCAAAGCGTCTCGTGAAAAATGGGTATATTAGACACAGATAATGTATAGCAAAGCAAAAGCTAGAAAGCATCAAAGAGCGCATAACTTGGGCAACGTCAATAATATATATGATTTACTGTCCCTACCAGACGAGTATTTTTACGGTCTGCTGCTGTTAATTAATTTTATGGTCTAAAACCTGCCCTGTTACACAAAGTCATGGAGCGGATACCTCCTCCTACGCCAATAACATCTATGATTTAACTCTGCATACGGATTGTCATCCACAACAAACTGTAAAAAATTCTACCTACTAGCCCATAAATTCATCACATTCCACTGAAATCCGAAAACAACTTCTTGGACGTCTTGTACACAGAGAAACAGACTGACAGGTGAATACATAACTTCCGTCCTACTTTGTTGGCCGAGATAATTGTTAATGAGTAATTATGAACTTTGCATCACTAAGAAGTGCCATGAACTCTGCTAGGCCTTTGAAAAACGGCTGTATATCTTAGGTGTCAAAGTCTTACCCAGGTTATCCGAGGATCATCCCACTGGCCACGGGGGCCATCTTCTCGCGGCTATAAGAGGCTTCGTAGCGCATTTCCCTGACATGTTAATTTCTGCACTGGCACGTTCATATTTTCTTCCATGTTATTGATGGGAGGTAGGACAGTACTAAAAAGTCACTGATAAATAAGCAGTTAATAAGGTCTGGCATGGAATTTTAACTGACATGAAAAAAATTCAGGGGGGCCTTCTACACTGACGAGAATACAGAACCAAATGGAGGTCTGATGTATCTAACAGTAATATGCTAAAAAAAAAAAAAAATTGAGGCCATGAGTCGCACTTGACACTAAATGATATGTTAAAGTAAGCTGTGAAATTCACATTTCTGGGATGTCACATTGTGCAAGCAGTCAGTGCAATAAATACTTGGGAAAAATGCAGCACAAGAAGGTTCTTCACATTCGTTGTCAGATACAAATAGCATAGCGATATGCAAAAGAAAAAAAAAAAAAGTGTTTTTGTACTGTCACACTTACCAATCTCATCCTATGCCACAACTGGACTAAGCATACCAATAAATTGTGTAATTCACTTGTGTAAAGCGTCGTTCCGAAAATTGTGGAATGCTACAATTTTTGTCTAAACATACGACCATAAATGCCAATCTATATACAAAACATTAATTAGGATAAAATATGGTGGATTTTGTCGATAAATGTGCTACGGGGTGCTACCCAAAAGTTCCCGAAATTTTACTGAAGATGGGAAAAAATGACTTATATTAAGCCTTACTCACTCCTGTACCCTTAAAGTAGTCTCCTTGGGAATGCAGACATCGATCCCAGTGCATCATCCACGATCGGAATGCGTTCTGGATGTCCTTGACCATCCGCTTGTTTAGGACCCTCTGCAGATACTCCTGGATTACCTCACTGGTGCCAAATCTTAGCCCTTTTAGCTGGATTTTTATTTTCAGAAAGAGGAAAAAATCACAGGGGGCCAAATCTGGTGAATACGGACTTGGGGGACAACTGGCATGTTTTTTATTCCAACAACTGCTGGACAACAAGGACTGTGTGTGCAAATGCACTGTCATGGTGGCTTGTGCACCACTTTCCTTGGACGTCTTTACCTCACATTTTCCCTACGCCATCTCAAAACTTCACAGAACTTTGCATTGATGTCTGTCCTTGAGGAATGAATTCCTTATGAACCATGTCCTCCATATCCAAGAATGTGATGAGAATTGACTTCACATTGCTCTTGACCTGATATGCCTTCTATCGTTGGAGCGAAGCTGAGCTCTTCCACTGCAATGATTGTTGTTTGGTTTCCGGGTCATACCCATAAACCCAGCTTTCATCACCAGTGATGACACTTGAGTGGAAGTTAGGGTGTCTTCTGGCGCATTCCTTGAGCTTCGTGCAGACCTCCACACGATGCTCTCCTTGCTCATCAGTCACGAACCTTGGGACAGACTTGGCGGTGATTCGTCTCATATCGAGGTTGACATATGATAAGCTAACAATGTCGCAAACTTCGTGCATTGTCCTCCTTCGATCTTCAACGATGGTTGCACGAACTTTGGCCACATTGTCCGAGTTGAACTGGTAGGGGGGCAGCCAAAATGAGCATCGTCACCTGTTGACGTTCATCAGTTTTCCAAACGCTTAAACCCGTCGTAGGTTTGTGAAACCCCTAAAGCATTGTCATCAAATGGTTGATTTAATATTTTATGAATTTCTGCCACGTTCTTCCCGAGTTGCACGCACGTAGGTCTTTCACATCCTCCATTTTTTTAAACACAAAATTCGCAAACTAACCCAAACACAATGATAAAAAAAAAAAAAAAAAACACCCATGCAGCGAATGCATCCACCCTGCAAAATTCTACTTGACACATTAATAAAGGATGCAAGCACTAACACATATCCTCCGCGCACCAAACAACAAGCAGTTTCCGCCCTGCTATCAAATTTCGTGAACTTTTGGTTATCACCTCATATGTTAGTATAATTTGGCAGGAAGGGATGTACTAATTTTAAGCCACAAAAAACGAGACTTTGGCGCAGGCCATAGCATATACCATAATATATATATATATATATATACCTAGGCTGCTTCCCCCAAGGAAAGGGAGGTAGCCGAGACAGGACGACACACTCCCCATTTACTCATCTATTCAAACACATTCATTCGCATCTTAGCCCCAAAGGGGAGAACGGACAGATCCTCACCGCACCACACCGCACAAGGGTCAACTGCGCAATGCAATCAGTGACATCCGCAGCAGGGCCCGACAACAGAGCTGGTTTACCCCTGCCACATCATAACAGACTCATCCCCTTACCCGCACCTGACCTGAAATAGCTGATCAGACAAAATGCGGGAGAATACCCCCTCAGGGCTGCGTCATCACTTATTCATTCACAATTTCTCTCCATTTATTTCTGTCACGCACAGCCACTCTTCCTTGCTCAACAGACATCCCTCTCGCATCCAGCGCTCTCTTCACACTGTCCATCCATCCTATTCGTGGTCTTCCTCTCAGCCTTACACCTCTCACATCAGATCTAGTTATCTTTTTCACCAATCGCTCATTATCCATTCTCTCCATATGCCCAAACCATCGCAACACCCTCTGCTCAACTCTACCAGCCATCTCCCGAACAACTCCAGTTCTCCTTCGCACTTCATCATTCCACACTCGATCCATACGCGTCACTCCACACATACTCCTCAGACACCTCATCTCCATTACATTCAAACTTTTCCTCTCTGCTACACCCATATTCCATGTTTCAGCCCCATGTAATGCAGTTGGTACCACAGCACCCTCATACAGCCTTCTCTTTACATCCATTCTAAGCGAACGACATTTAAACACTTTTTTCATTCCTCCCAGCACCTTTCCTACTTCATTTATTCTAAACTTCACTTCTGCATCTATTCTTCCATCCACAGCAACATGTGACCCTAGATATTTAAAACACTCTACCTCCTCAAGCAACTCGCCATTCAAAACTATATTCATCCCCCTACCATCTACCAACCTCGTACACTTCATCACTTTACTCTTATTCTCATTTACCTTCAATTTCCTCCTTTCACACACCCTTCCAAACTCCTCTACCAGTTATCTCAATCTCTCCTCTGAATCAGCCACCAGTGCAGTATCATCTGCAAACAGCAGCTGCTTCAGATTCCACTCTCCACCATCAACATTCACCAGACTCAGACCTCCACCTATATATATATATATATATATATATATATATATATATATACGAAATAATAATAATTGGCTTTTTAGTTATTATTGTGAGGCCGAGGTGCTGCCAAGAGGTTCGTCAATGAGTAGGGCTAGTTAAAAAAAAAAAAAATGTAAATCTGTCTCTGAGTCGTAATGTGACATCTTTTATTCTCGCTGTTGCCAGATGTGCAAAGGCTGTTACGTGTCACTATTAAGTGTGTGTGTGTTTTTTTTTTTTTTTTCTGCTTGAGTTACCAACATTCTCTTACACATCCATATGCAAATAACGTCTAAAGTAAAATGATATAAATAGGAAGGAGCACTCAGAGAGTGAAACACCCAAGACCACACATTGGTCAAAGATCGAATATTTCACTTTGAACTGTGACCCTGACTTTCTTCAAATTACTCTCGAAATCAAAGTACTTCCTTCTTGTCTAACTTAATCCTTCCACCAACTGATTTAAATCAGATCAAATTTGTTTGACTTGACTGCCCAGTGACCTTGTGTTTTGACTTAATCCTGCGACTTTTACTTATGAGTGACTGCTCAAAATCCAGTCGCGCCATCCATGTTTTAACCTGAATCCTTCTTCAGAGCTTAGTTCACATGAAATCAATATCTCTGAGCAGAACTTTGACCTTTCCTTGTTGCCTTGACCTTGAACAGATTAAGATAATAACTGAATGCTTTCATTTTTGCCTGATCCGTAACAGTTCCACTAAATTTGGTTCAGTTAGGACCATAACTGTTTGAGTGGAACTTGCCCTGTAACCTTGTCCTTTAACATTTTCCTGTGACTTTGACCCTTGACTAAATGCTCTAAAAATAAAAAATAAAAATCTTTCCTGATCATAAAACACTTCCCGAACGGTTTGTCTAAATCAGATAAAAACTGCTTAGGCTGACCTTGCCCTATGACTTTGACCTTAAAACTTTTGTTCCAATAATATGCAGAAAAAGTGCATGTCTGAGGATATCATCTGAGGTGCAAGGCCTGGAAATGTGTACATATCAGAGGACGTCATCTTGGGTACAAAGGCTACCACTGTGTTCATATACAGTATGAGGACGTTGTCTGAGGTGCAAGGGCTAAGCTGAATAAATTTGCTCTGGGGTAGCAAAAATAACTTAAACATGAGTCCTCGAGATTAGAGGATGAATTCAACTTATGAGAAAGGTGTAGTCCGTTTGTTTAATCTCGAGATGTGATGTACTCCCACGACTTGAATACTACATCGTAGTTGCATGAAATTAGATGAGCCTTAACCATGAATTATGAGACACTAATATCTTCAGTTACTAACCACATCGACCCTCTAATCTGACTAAAGCCGGTCATCAGCTGAGCCTGATGAAGTTAGGGACCTTCGGTAGGTAAAAACGCGCTACAGTAGTGATGTAATTAAGCAGAACCAAAGGATATCATAAAGGCGAAACAATGTATTCTGTCCACGTTAACTGATCCTAAAATTGCCATCTCTCTATTCTGAATGTTAACTAGAAGTGGTAGTTACCGGGAAGAAGCAGAGAAACTTGACAGCATTATCTGATTGTGCCACTGACCTCTGGGTACTTACCTGCAAAATGAACGAAAATCGCCGTCAAAATAGGGTTGTGTATGGTGAGGCTGATGGGTGTGCAGGTGTTGGTACAGGTGTAGGGGCCAGAGTGGTGGGAGGAGGCTTTATGACAACCCACCTGATAGTACGTGTAGGGTGAGGTTGATGTTGGGTGTGCAGGTGTTGGTACAGGTGTAGGGGCCAGAGTGGTGGGAGGAGGCTTTATGACAACCCACCTGATAGTACGTGTAGGGTGAGGTTGATGTTGGGTGTGCAGGTGTTGGTACAGGTGTAGAGACCAGAGTGGTGGGAGGAGGCTTTATGACAACCCACCTGATAGTACGTGTAGGGTGAGGTTGATGTTGGGTGTGCAGGTGTTGGTACAGATGTACAGGCCAGAGTGGTGGCAGGAGGCTTTTTGGCGCTTTAGGGTCACTCTGGCTATGGGCAGACCGATGGGTGTGGGGGTGGTGGTACCAGGCGTGGGTGGGGTTGGGTTCGTCCCCCTTCTGCCCACAGTTACGGTAGGCCTGACTTGGTGTTGGTGTGTGCGTCGCTTGGGTGGAGTGAGTGTGGGAGAGGGCGTGAGGGAAGTGATCGCCGGAGAGGAGTGGCCGCCAGACTTCTCACTCACACTACCCTCGTATAGTGTCGTGCCTTCCGTCACCTGAGAGGGAATTAGAAAGAACATTAATGAAAATCGTCAAACTCGTAAGTGTGAACACTCAGTCATATGTGTCTCGCGGCACCAAGTGATCTGGAGGCCGAATCTTTGATCTGGCTAGCAGACCTTGATCTTTGACGGATTGTTCTCAAAATCGAATCCCTTCCTTCTTGTTTTATCGTGAACACTTCCACATGATTTCCACTACATACGAGTGAGAAAAAATAGTTGGTCTTGTCATGAGACCCAGTCCATGAACGTACTCTGCTTAGAAACGAAAAGTCAGTCCCTTGACCGACCCTTAACTTTTCCATTAATTTGGGGTCAAATAAGGTCAGAACTGTTCCAGTTACTTTGTTCCCACACAGACACATACATAAGTCGATCTTTTACCTTATATTGTGACCTTGACCAGTGACTGATTGATCTTAAAATCAAATCCGTTCGCTCTTGCCTTACCCTTACCCCTTTCATCAAGCACAGCTTGTACTGGATAAAGAGTGTATAATTTCACATTACTAGGCGACCTTAACATTGTACTTTTCCCACTGACCCTGAACCCTTCTCAATGCTTAGTCAGTAAAGGATATATCTTGCTACATTTGACCTTGTCATGTGGCAAGATGCTGTCAACAGCAAGAGGTCATTCCCTAGGCTGATCTTCAGTGCTTCGTGTAAGTTTCGCCAAATCAAGGCAATATTGTCTTAAATATTATGTTCATTCACAGACACACGTGACAGTATTTGACCTTCCATCATGGTGACTTTTGCCACATTGTTTTCACAATCGAATCCCACCGATCTTGTGTGACCCTAAATCCTTTCACAAGGTTTGGGCTAAATTGGTTAAAACGGCTAAAGCTAACCTTGCTTGGTTATACTTTGATCTAGCCCTGAAACCTGCACCTTTGATCTCTTTTTAACAAAAACACTTCATGTCAATCCTTGGATGACTTTCAGCCTTTCCATCAAGTTTGGTGAAAATCGAGTGAAACAAGTCTCTCTCTCTCTCTCTCTCTCTCTCTCTCTCTCTCTCTCTCTCTCTCTCTCTCTCTCTCTCACACACACACACACACACACACACACACACACACAGAGTCCAATTTAAATTTAATCCTATATGGGATATACGCTGCTACCGTAGCGTGGGACTTACTCTATTTGTATTAAGATCGAAAGACCTGCAGTCGCAACTTGTAAATCGATCCACTGGAAGACGTCTGGGTATTTCTAACCACTAGGCCACCAGGCGCCCTATCATGGAAACAAAGGGATGAGAAAAGTGTGGAGGGGCGGCAAAAAACAAACTAGACTAGTGGTGCCAGGCACAACAAACCTAGCACGACAGCAGTTGTTTTATTACTGTTAAATATTGACAATGGACTGCCATTTAGTTTCTTTGTGGTGCACAATTAAAGTCTAAGGTAATGGCACAAATGTTTTCAAGTTAAGCCCTCTGATATCCATGGTCTTGCGTTTGATCTTTGAAGGGCACTCAGTGTCAAAGGTCATGGTGCCAAATAAAAGCCCATATGAGATTTCCTATGTCTTGGCAATAGTACATATCTCTAGCTTGAACGAGTTTCGAATTATAGCCTTTTGAATATGCTTGACCTTGAGTTTGACCTTTCACGTTCACCTGCGGTCAAAGGTCATGGTACCAATCAGAAAACCATATGGGATTTCCTATATGTCGATAATAGTAAATATCTCTCCATCTTCAGCCAGTTTCGAGTTTTAGCCCCCTGAATATCCGTGACCTTGAGTTTGACCTTTCAAGGCTATCCAAGGTCAAGGGTCTTGGTGCCAAATGAAAGCCCATATTACAAGTTCCCGTATGTTGCAATAGTAAATATCTCTATCTTCATCCGTTTTCAAGTGATAGCCCTCTGAAAATCCGTGACCTTGATTTTGACCTTTCAAGGTCACTCGATTACCTCCAAAATTTCATCACATCCTTTGGGGACCAGTGCCCACATATCCTGAAATGTCATGCAATTTCATTCAGCCGTTTGCCGTAATCTTGATAAACAAACAACCAAACAACTACTCAACCAAAAACAATACCTCGTCGGACTCCGTCTGGGAGAGGTAAAAATCTTAATGCGTTCTCATGCAGGACTTTCCAGTATTAAAGAATATTTGGGAGGGAAAGGGAGAGCGTGGAAAGGGAGACGATAGAAAGCAGAGTGGATGAAAGCAGAGGAAAGTGGAGGGGAAGAGAGTGACGTGGAAGCAAGAGGAAAAGGTGAGTAGGGATGCGAGAGGACACACGAAGGGAAGGGAGGGGATGGGGGGTGTAAGCCGGAGAGGCGAGAGGTGTGAGAGATAGGGGTATGGAAGGAGAGAAGGATTTAGGAGAGAAGGGGAAGTCAAAGGAGAGTGAAGCGTAGAGTGAAGGGAGAGGGAGGGGTCGATTGCGAGTGTGAAGTGTTAAGTGAAATTAGGTCAGTGGGATGGAAGGGGAGAGAGAGGCGAGAAGAGAGGGGGAGTCATTAATTTGTTTACATACCAGTATTCACATCATCAAACCTGTAGCTCATTATCATAATGGTAATGATTGCGGTAGTAGCCACAGTTTTCTATTGGACCTGAATTAATCCGTCATGTAACTGTAACATGTTTATCTTACAAATTAGACAAACAGATTATTTCTTTTGTAGTCAGTCAGAGATTAAAGCAATCTTTGACAATCTATAGACAGAGGCATGGCACTAAATGACCACAACGAGAGACAGAGTGCTGATTTACTAGGAGCCAGAATGCTGACTATATGAAGGTATTAGGGGTTCACATATGAAAGTGAGAAACATGTGTGAGCGAGCAAGTTTGCTAATGTTATTATTATAGATAAGAGTCCTGCCATCTCACCTGATATTAATGCACAGTTTGTAATGATCCTATACAATTGAAGTGAGTTAAGAGTAAGTACTCTGCATCCTTTACCCACACTGTCTGATTACCCTACACCCGTATCCCAGGTCGAAAGTCGTAGCCAGGGCTTCAAGCCCAGCCAAAACCTATTGTAAGCGGCATGAAATTTTTCCATACTGCACATGTAACAGAGTCATCGCCAGCTGTTCCTTTTTTATTGAACCAACCTTATCCCTGGATGACAGGTGTCGCTGTGGAGTTTTGCTGAGTGAGACTTCACTCCAGTCACTGGCGTGGGTGGAGGGTGAGCAGTAACTATGGCTCTCGGTGGTATATACAAAATACCGACTTTAGCTTTAAGAACAGATTTAGGTATAACATAGCTCCCGTTTATGGACTGTGCAGTAATGATCCATTTTTCTTTAGAAATGCTTTATTTAGTATCAGTCGCTGTTTCCTGTCCCGTTAAAACTGAAAAGACCAAAATTGGCCAGGGTCAAGAAGGTAAAAGGAAATATGGACCTAATAACTGGTACGAATAAAAACGTAATGGTAACCTAACAACATAGCAATACTATATCACATGAAAACCAAGCAGTATCCTTAGTATGGTACTTAACGGTATAACAAAACAACCACATCTAACAACAAGAGGTTCGTTACACGCCTGATGCCCTCGACATACATTGAGATGATATCCGACAGTGAAGTTGCCATGTAATTACATCCTATTATTACACTGGATGACATGGTATGCACTGTGACACAGTTATGCCTCAAATGACAGATCAGGACAGAAGTCGAACTAATTCCTTCAATCTGATGATGTATTCTTTATTTTTATTATATCACATGAGGTTGTTCTACTCAGAAGAGAATTTTAGAAGTGGAGAGAAGGCAAATAACCTTCATTAACCCTCTGAGGTTATGAGGAGGATAGATGGTGAACTTGTTGAACGAAAGGCAATGATAGACTACGCGTGTGTGGATGAGTGAATGAGAAGACAAGTGTTGGATGCAAGAGTGTGGAGAGGATGGGGGAATGGAATCTCGGACCATCACTTAGTGATGGCCAAGGTAAGGCTGCAAAGAAAATGGTTGAAGAGACGAAGGAAAAGACAGGAGGAAACAGCTACTGTGAGAAGAGTGGAGAAATTGCAAGACAGTGAGAGAATGGCAGAGTATAAGAGCATAGGGAAGAAAGATTGGGAAGGTATGAGTTAGAGCAGATGGAAGAGGTGGAAGACGTATGTAAGATATTCACGGAAGAGATAGGCGCAGCATGTGAGGTGGTTTGTGGAGTGAGGAGGAGATGAAGGGATGTGCAAGGGACAGCATGGTGGAATGATGACGTAAAACGAGCTGTGGAACAAAAGACGGCATATAGTGAATTGCTAGCGAGTAGAGTTAGGGGAGAAGATGAGAGAGAGAAGAGAGAGGTACATGTGAGCAGGAGAAGGGAGGTGAAGAGACTGGTGAAGGAGAGTAAGAAGAAAGTGGATGAAGAGTTTGGGAGGAATCTGAGTGTGAAATGGAGGGAGAGTAACAAATTGTTTTGGAAGGAGGTAAACGAAGTAAGGCAGTGTAAAAAAGGAAATAGTAGGGGAGTGAAAGATAGGAATAATAAATTGTTGGTGGAGAAGAGAGAGAAATTGAGGAGATGGAAGGAGCACTTTGAGGATTTGTTGAATGAATGTAGAGAGTGAGAGCAATGCGAGTATAAGTGGTTGGGGAATGGCTGGGAGAAGGAGAGATGAGAGGAGGGAGGAAGAGATCAGTAGGGCGGAAATAGTGGAAACAATGAATAAAATCAAGATGGGAAAGGCCCCAGGAAATGATGGAGTGTGTGGTGAAATGCTGAGGTATGGGGGTGAGATTGTAGTGGAGTGGATATGGAAGTTATGTAGATTGGCTTGGGAAGAGGGAGGAGTTCCGGAGGACTGGAAATCAGGTATAATTGTTCCTTTATACAAAGGAAAAGGGGAGAGACAAGTATGTGGTAACCATAGGGGAATTTGCCTTCTTAGTGTGACTGGAAAAATATATGATGGAATACTCATTGATAGGGTTAGGCATATGACAGAGGAACTAGTTGGAGAAGAACAAAGGGGATCTAGGAAGGGAAAAGGGTGTGTAGATCAGATATTTGTTCAAAGATGTTTAGTGGAGAAGTAACTAGAGAAGGGAAAGAAAGAGTATGCTGCCTTCATGGACCTGGAGAAAGCTTAAGACAGAATAGACAGACAAGGTATGTGGAAGGTACTGAGAATATATGGAGTGGAGGGGAAATTGTTGAGTGCTGTGAAGAGTATGTACGAAGGAGCTAGGGCTACGGTGCGAGTGGATGGTGAGCTGAGTGATTTCTTTGATCTCAGTTTGGGACTGAAACAGGGTCGTGTGATGTCTCCATGGCTGTTTAATATATACATGGATGAAGTTGTAAAGGAGGTGCAACGTAGGGCAGTGGATGTGGGGCTGGCTCTAATGAATGAGGGTGAGATTTGGAAGATTCCGGTGATGCTGTTTGCTGATGATACACTATTGTTGAGTGAAGACGAATGGGAGTTGCAAGGTTTGGTGAATGAATTTGGGACAGTATGTAGGAAGAGGAATCTGAAAGTTAATGTAAACAAGAGTAAAGTAATGGTGTTTGAGAGGAATGAAGTCACAGTATGCACGGTGAGGTTGGATGGCGAGAGTATGGAAAATGTGAGTGCATTCAAGTACTTGGGTAGTGTGATGAGTAAGGATGGAACTTTGGGGGATGAAGTGCGTGAAAGGGTACAGCAGGGAAGGAAGGTTGTTGGTTCACTGAAAGCAGTGATGAGAAATAGGGAGGTGAGTATGGAAGTTAAGAAATCACTGCATAATAATATTGTGATCCCTACCCTGACGTATGGAAGTGAGGCATGGACCTTGCAAGAGGGGAACAAGTCAAGAGTGAGAGCAGTGGAAATGAGTTACTTGAGAGGAACATGTGGAGTGACATGGAGGGACAGGTTGACGAATGAAGAAATGAAAGCACGTTGTGGGGTGGATGTGGATGTGGTTGAGAAGATTAGGAGAAATACACTGAGGTGGTTTGGACATGTGGAGAGAATGGAGAATGAAAGACTGACTAAGAGGGTGTATGTAGGTGAGGTGGATTGAGGGAGAGGGATGGGAAGACCGAGGATGAGGTGGAGGGATGGAGTTGAGAGGTATATGAGGGAGGGATGAGTGAGTTGGGGGAAGGGTAGTCAAATGGTGGGTGACAGAGCGACTTGGAGGCGTTTTATCTGCAGCCACCATTTGCAGGAATAGGGCGTCGGACTATAGATAGATAGATAGAACCCTCTAAATATTCTAAGCCGAAGAAAATAAAGTGGAGGTAGCCAGAAAAAAAAATCGTATCGTCTTTTGTGTGAAACTTTTCCAGGACATACCCTTAGTAGGTATCTTACTGTGTGAAGGTAAAACCTGGTATCGTGTGTAAGCAGTGTGTCACATACCTGGTGTTGGCGCTTGTACCATGTTGGGTGTGCGGGGAAGGGACAAAACCTGGTATCGTGTGTAAGCAGTGTGTCACATACCTGGTGTTGGCGCTTGTACCATGTTGGGTGTGGGGGGAAGGGGCAGCCCCTCACCTCACACACCAGCACCACCTCGCTGCCTTCACGCAGGAACACCTCACCACCAGGATACACCCTCGCTGTCGCCTCTGTAGGCAGGGAGAGAAGGCATTTGTTTGTACGGTGGAGATATCAAGGTGCAATATGCGGAATTAATCACTTGGAAGCCTGCGTTACGAAATCGTCTAAGCCAACAAGAGTACAGTTGCACAACTTCTCCTAAACTAAGCTAGTTTTACTCATTATTCCCAGACTCATAATTAACCAGTTCGTTTTGATAACATTTAATTTATATCCATAATACAACTTAGGAAGGATCTCTCTCAGTACATGGGTAAACTGGTGCCTATATGCATACAACATTACAAGCGTTAGTTACTACCACATTTAACTGATATCACAAATACCTTCACTTGTACGCTTAATGGCTAAATACACAAACCATCCCAGAAACAAATCTCATTCATTGATTTTTTTTTTTTCTAGTCAATCATCGCCATCTCTCCAGGAAATTTGTAATCGGTGATCACTTTCATGAACAATAAATTCGCAGCTCTGTTATCAGGCATGCCCTCTCCATATCTTTATTGATATCATCTAGCGCATACTGTCTTGCATTACAGTTACGATTTGCTTTCCTGATTATTTTCTATCATTGCCGCCTTTGCCAACTTTACTCTCCACTGCTTCTCTCCTCCCCTTTTATTCCATCACTTTCTCCACCATTATCCACTACTCCTATCCACCATTTTTCTCTATTTCTCTCCAACACTTCTGATCCTTCTCCCCACCACATCTCTCCTCGTTTCTTTCCAATATTTTTCTCCATCCTTTCTTCCCATCACTTCTCTCCACTATCTCTTGTCACAGTATACAGGACTTCCAGCATTTTTCCCCATCATTCTCGCCATCCCTCTCCCGACCAATTCCTTTCACCTCAGTAAACCAAGGGAAGCTGTTTACATGGGCGATATTATTAACAGCTTCAGCCCGACGACACCTTTCCCATATGGTTCTAGCTGACATTGGGTTATTTTCTTTACCTTATGAGACCCTACGTGTTCATATGGGCATTATTAATTCTAGGGTTGTCTTCTGAAATTAAATACATCTTTTCAAAGCTGAATAAAGTCGTCTGTACATAGCAAGAAATTATATCCAAGGCGTTATTGTAGTGAAGGGGTTAAGGAGCGGCCATTATGTCCACATACATGGTGCTGAATCATTGGGTATAATACTGCAACATTAAGCACTTCAATAGGCCTATTTTACTCAACAGTTTATTCCTGCAAGTACCACATGATTATATTAAACGTGAGGGACTATCTGAACTGAAGTAGGTTAGTTACAGGATTCTTTAACTCCATCAGGATGGCAGACCTCTACAGGTTGAAAAAATTTCGTTCGCAAGTATAAAGGTCAATTCAATAAAATTCGTCATCTCAAAGGATTTAAGATTTGGAAGTCATGAGTTATATTTCAGGAAATAATATAAGACGGTCTCAGGCAATCTTGATTAAGCTGCAAGATCATAAAAAATTTTCCACCGACATGAACTAAAATTAAAGTTCCAGTGCATATCTGTGGTGCTCGCGAGCACAATTACTGAATGGGCAATGGAGCACTACCAGACTGTCAGTGAGCACAGAGGTGCTGGCCAGCAACAGGTTGGTAATCCCTGGTGGAGGGGATTTACAGGCACGAATTAAGGGGAGGGGGCCGTGGGAGGCGCACTCCTCCACCCTGTTTCTGGATGGCCAAGGATTACTTATAACTAAACAAAATATTATTTACCAAAATATGTACAATAAATAGCTTAAACCTGCATTCGTATCTGTTTTTGCACTCCAGTGATTACAACGAATAAAATGAAAGTGTAAAATGACTTGTTTGTTTACCAGGATTAAATGGTCTTTCTACAGGGAAACACGACCCCCACTCCCTCCCTTTTCCAAAGTGCTGGCTCTAGCTCAGATTTAGACATTAAATATGAGAGAGAGAGAGAGAGAGAGAGAGAGAGAGAGAGAGAGAGGGGGGGGGGTTATACCATTAAATTATGAATGTACTCAGGAAGTCAAGGAAGAACAGAAATCATGTGCTTGAGGGAATGAGTGATGGAGCTGGAGAGACGACAGAGGAAAATGGTCGAGGGAAGTGGTAGAAGGAAGAGGTGGAGAGAAGTGGTGAAGGAAAGTGTTTGAAAGAAATGGTGGAGGGGAAAAAGTGACGGAGAAAAGCAACAGTGGAAACAAGGCGGAATTGGCAGAGAGAAGCAAGTGATGAAAAGAGGTGTGGAGAAGAGATAGAACGCTCGAGAGCAATGGTAAAAAGGAGAACAGTGCTGGAAGAGAATAACTGAAAATGGAAAGTAGTGGAAACCAGGAACGAAGTGAAGAAAAGAGGGAAGTAGTGAAGATGCGAGTGTTGGAGAAATGTGATGAAGAGATATAGTTGACAAAGATGTTTTGGGGAAATGACGAAGATGCTGGGTACAAGGAATTAGTGGAAGGGTATAAATAGAAAAAAAAATAGTTTGAGAAGTGATAGAAAGAATCCTGGAGAAAATTGCATGGAGAGAAATGCTGTAAAGAAGAGACGTAATGAGGAGCTATGATGCGGAAATTGGTGGAGGGAAGTAGCAGGGATAAATGGCGTAAACCAGAGAAGTTATTGGGGGGCAGATGATGGAGGGACGTGGTGTAGGTAATAGAAATTGTGGATACGCTCTGGCGGGGAAGGAAAGCAAGGGGAGGAGAAGATGACGATGAAGAAAATTTTGCCAAAGTGGTGGAGAGAAGGAAAGTAGGTAAAATGATGACAGGGGAAGCGATGTAAGGAAGAAGCCTTTATCACGAAATGTAAGAGCGAGAGACGACAGGGAGGGAATTGGTGTGGAGTGTAAACTAGCAAATGATATATAGACAAGAGGGGAGCCATGTGAGGGAAAGAAACAGGACAAATGAGAGAGAGAGAGAGAGAGAGAGAGAGGCTACGTACTGTTAGAAAAAAAAACTAATAAAATACACGTTTGAAGCATAGATATATTTGAAATGTTAAATGTGACATTATTTTACCACCGTAAACAACAATGTAATAATGAAGTGCGACATATAATATTAAAAAAATGTATAACAAATATAAATCAGAGACATTACAGACAGTACAGAAATGTACCATGGAATACTGCAAAGAAAGGGAACCAGCCATGAAAGGTCAACCATCACATAATCATTTAGGCTAGTCAAACTTAACACCTTCACTACGATAGTGACTCCTTTTATTTTATCTTGCCTCCTTCCACCTAGTTACCTAAGGATATTCCTTTGACTAACATGTCTGGAAATTACCATAAGGATTATTATTTTCTACCTTCGCCAAACGATTGATTAGTTTATGAGTCTATCCCTGCTTATTTATTTGTTTGTTTGTCCACAAGACCTCAAAAAGCAATTGATGGGTTTCAATGAAATTTTGTGTATGTGCAGGTTATGAGCCAAAGAAAAGCTGATTCAGTTTTGATGGTGATCTGAGCTCGAGTCCCGGTTCAGGACTTTTTTGCTTGTCCAAAAGATAGCTAAAGAAAATTAATGACGGATTTCGATGAAATTCTTTTTTTCTACATATACATGATTCCTGAGCCAAGGAAGAGTTGATCAAGTTTTGGTGGTGATCTGAGTTGTCTGGTACTGAGTTAACGGAGGTATGCGCTCTCCGTGTGCATTTAACATGTTTTTCTTGTTACCTCCACTCGATTTCATTCAGGTCGATGACAGCCAACTCTAGTAAAGAAAGCATAAATGTATGTAAACGAGCAAAGGAACAGAAGCTATAGGCAGAGTTTAGAAATTATCCAAAGAAACAAGTGGTGTCAGGCACAACAAACCTAGCCCGACAGCAGTTGTTTTATTGGTGTTTCATACTGAAACGAGACTGCCATTTAGGGTCAGTATGGTACACAATTAAAGTCTAAGGTAATGGCACAAATGTTTTTAAGTTACGCCCTCTGAAAATCCGTGATCTTGCATTTGACATTTCAAGGTCACTCAAGATTACAGGTCATGGTGCCAAATAGAAGCCCATATGAGACTTCCTACATGTGATTATAGTAGGCTAAATATCTATCCTCAACAAACTTCGAGTTATAGCCTCCTGATTATCCGCGACTTTGAGTTTGACCTTTCAGGGTCACCTACGGTCGAAGGTCATGGTACCAATTAAAAACCTATATGGAACTTCCTATATGTTCATAATACTAAATATCTCTACCTTCAACCGGTTTCAAGTTATAGCCCTCTGAAAATCTGTGACCTTGATTTTGACCTTTCAAGGTCACTCAATTATCTCCAAAACTTAATCACTTTCTTTTGGGATCAGTGCCCACCTATCCTGAAAGTTTCATGTAATTTCATTCAGCCGTTTTTCCGTGATGTTGTTAACAAACAAAGTAACTCAACCCTAAAAATACCTAGCCGGACTCCGTCCGAGCGAGGTAATCAATGAGAAAAGCCATTTTTCATGAAGCTGTTTGTTTTCCAAGACATCTATTATTATTGACTTGATGGTCACCGGTTGTTATATCATATCTGCAGCTGAATAAAAACATTTGAATGAATCTGACCAAATAATAGAACTTTCCCGACCATATCAGGGTTAACGGTTCCACCATTAACCCTCTCCGACTCATGTGACTTACCGGTTGAATAAAATCTTTTGACTATGGTTGCGATAGAATGCTAGATATCTCCTGATATTGACAGAATCAGAGAGTAAGTAACTACGAGTATTTTAAAAATAAATATACCAGCATCTCAATGAAGGAAAATGCACACAAAAACACCTTATGAAGAATACTGTTGTTCCCCTACTTCGCGTAAGGACGTCACATGTATGTTCGATGTTAACTACCATAATAATTATTCATATTTGGATACCTCTCCCAGTCAACGGGATAGGAATCATCTTTATTTTTTTTAATGCAAGAAAGAAGGAACCAAAGCCCAGAGCCTGCAAACTGTTCCCTCCAAGAAAAAAACAAAAACAATACAAAAGAGAGCTAAAATCAAGATCCGTTCATTTCGAGATGCCTGGACACACTGCGTTTGAAAAACTGGAGATCATAGTAATAAGGAATTACAGACAGAGGGAGACAGTTGCAGAGTTGACCTGTTGCATTAATGAAGGACTGGGAGTAACGGTTAACTCTTGCATTAGAGAGTTGGACAGAAAAGGGATGAGAGTTTGCTGCTAGACGGGTGCTATGCACCCGTTGTAGAGGTGGAGGGATGCAAGCAGACAGTTCAGAGAAGCAGTGACCATGGAAGTAACGATAGAAAAGAGATAAAGATGCAACAGTGCGGTGAAGAGACAGAGGTTGAAGGGAGCCAGTAAGAGGAGGAGAGTTGATGAGACGAAAAGCCTTTGACTCCACCCTATTGAGAAGAGCTGCATGTGGGGAGCCTCCCCATTCATAAGAGTTGTACTCTAAACAGGGGCGAATAAAACCCGTTTATAAAGTCAACAACTGAGCAGGGGTAAAGAAGGTATGGAGTCGGTTTAGCACACCTAATCTCTTCGAAGCAGATTTTACAAGAGATGCAGTACGATCTTTCCACGATAAGTCCCGAGTGAATGAAACGCCAAGTATGTTCAAGGATGATGCAGGATTAAGCTGAATATTATTAAACATTAGTGGGTACTCCTGTGGAAGATTGTGTCGGGTTGATAGGTGTAAAAACTGAGTTTTTGATGCATTAAAAACAACAAGATTATTTTTACCCCAGTCAGAGATACAAGCCAGGTCAGACATTAGGTGTGCCATAGCTTCATCCCTTGTTTGTTGAAGTAACTGCTGAGATGGACGTTCCAGGAACTGAATGGAAAGGTGAAGGGTGGAGTCATCACCATATGAGTGGATAGGGTTAGATGTACAGCTTAGAGGGTCATTGATGAATAAAAGGAAGAGAGTTGGTGATAGGACAGAGCCCTGAGGAACACCACTGTTGATAGATCTAGGAGAAGAAAGATGGCCGTCTACAACAGTGGCAATAGAACGACCAGAAAGGATGGTATAGATGAAGGCACACATAGAAGGATAGAAACCGTAAAAGGATAGTTTGGAAATTAAAGATTTATGCCAGACTCGATCGAAAGTTTGAGATGTCAAATGCAATGGCAGAGCTTTCGCCAAAGTCCCAAAAGGATGACCAGGAGTCTGAAAGGTAGGTGAGAAGATCGCCAGTGGAGTGCCCCTGACTGAACCCATACTGATGATCAGAAAGAAGGTTGTGATGGGAAAAATGCTTAAAATTTTTCTGTTAACAGTTAACTCGAAAACTTTTGAGACACAGGATGTTAAAGCAATTGGGCGATAGTTAGAGAGTTGGGAATGGTCACCTTTCTTTGGACTGGCTAAATGAGAACAAACTTCCAGCAAGAAGGAAAGGTGCAAGTTGACAGACAAAAGTGAAAGAGTTTACCTAGGCAGGGTGTAAGCACTGAAGGACAGTGCTTGAGGACAACAGGAGGGACTCCATCAGGCCCATATACCTTATTAGTATTAAGGCCAGTGATGGCAGAAAATACATCAGCTGAAGAAATTTTAATGTCAGGCACGAGGAAGTCAGAGGGGGGAAGTGATGGAGGAACAGCACCGAAATCATCTAAGGTGGAATTGGAGGGGAAAGTCTGAACAAAGAGATATACTTTATCAGTAGAAGAAATATCTACAAAGCCATCAGAAGAGAAAAGAGGAGGGAAGGATGATGAGGTAAAGTTGTTAGAAGAGTTTTTGGCAAGGTGCCAGAAGGACTGGGAAGAATTCGAGTTGGAGAGTTGAGAGCATTTAGTAATGATGAAATTACTTGTAGCAGAGCGAAGAACAGCCTTAGATCGATTCCGGGCAGAAACATAAACAAGATGTGATTCAGGGGTGGGTTGGCTCCGGTACCTTTTATAAGCCCTCTCCTTGTTGCGGACAGCATTAAAACAAGCGTGATTAAACCAAGGCTTTCTCGCATTAGTCAGAGGATATGAGGAGGAGATTGTATGCTTCCATGCCAGAGAGAACTCTGTAATACAGATGGCACACTCAGATGGCTCCCGGCCATGGGAGCAATAATCATTCCATGGATAACCAGAGAAGTACTGCCTGAGGGCCTCCCAATTTGCAGCTCCAAAGTGCCACAGAAGACGTTTCTTTGGAGGGTCTGCTGGCAGTACCGGAGCGACAGAACAGGTTAAGGTAATAGGGTTGTGATAGGAGGAGCCCAACTGAGAAGAAAGATTAACAGTGTAAGCAGAAGGATTAGTTGTAAGGAAGAGGTCAAGTATGTTGGAGCTCTCTCTAAGGTAGTTAGGGATACAGTTAGGGTGCTGTACAAGCTGCTCTAGGTCATTAAGGATAGAAAAGATGTAGGCTTGTTCGCTAGGCAGATCAGTGAAGGGAGAGGAGAGCCAAAAGTGGTGGTGAACATTAAAATCTTCTAGAATGGAGATTTCAGAGAAAGGAGAAATGGACAGAATGTGTTCCACTGTAGAAGTAAGACAGTCGAAAAATTTTTGATAGTCAGTAGAATTAGGAGATAAGTAAACAGCGCAGATATATTTAGTCAAAGAATGACAGGATAGCCGAAGCCAGAGTGTAGAGAATTCAGAAGAATGAAGTTCAGGAACACGAGAGCAAGATAGGTCATTGCGTACATATACACAACAGCCACCTTTGGCTTTAAAATGAATATAGAGAAAGCAGGAGGAAACAGAAAAGGGTTTGCTGTCAGTTGCCTCAGACAGCTGAGTCTCTGTCAAGAAGAGAAGGTGAGGTTTAGAGGAGAGGTGGTGTTCGACAGAGAGAAAGTTAGTGGAAAGGCCGCGAATGTTGCAGAAATGAAGAAGTGAATCAGACAGTGTTTCCAGGCATCTCTCAGGGTCGTCACCGGGAGAGGGGCGGATGGTGGGGGAATTCATGGTCTCCCCCCCTGGGGACTCCGAGTCATGATTTATTAACTCCTTTTTTCATTTATTTTTTAATTTTGAAAAGGTAGTGTAGTGTGTACTGTGCATATAGTTTGCTGTTGACAGTTAGAGAAACTTGTATTGTAGAGCATGCTGGCCTACTCTCTGTGTTACTGAAATAATGAAAAATTTCAGCAAAGGGAAATGGGCAGGAACTAGTCCTGAGGGATGATGAAACGGGAGCTCCAGCTCTCCCAGTCATTAGCTTTCCATCCACCTTGGGAATACTGCCCGGCTCGACTGGTGCTACAGTCTACTCCTATCTCCCTATAACCAAATACCTTTATCCAAATGGGTGGGGTGGGGGTGGCCAACAACATATTGCCTAAATATCGTCCTGTCATCTTCCATCAGCCGGATATCTCTTCGTCCCACATCAGCTTCTTTCATATACCGCTGCATTTCCACTCGGCCTCATCCTCTGTTACTGCCTCCACCTATATTTTTGTAGCCCACACACATCACTCACATAAACAACTTCAATAAAATACGTGCACTGCCTCCATTTATCCTAACTTTTGACTATCAGATTACTTAATCTCACATATTCTTTCCCCTCCATCGTCGATTGTTTCCTCAGACCGCAAATTATAATGACAAAGTGATGAAAAACAGCAGTTATTTGGGTACTCATAGACCACTCTTTGGTTATTATACAGTATTCTCCATTCTATCTATCCGCCTGTCCATCTACAAATCTATGAATGATTCCTCTACATAAATGCAGGGTACAGGTATTTGCTCAGTCTATCCTAATTTCTGAAAGCCTCTGTGTCTGCAATGGGAGGAAATAATTTTAACCTAAACTCCACCATACCAGTGAATGGCTGATAAGAATTGTTTTAAGCCCTTTGGCTGTATGTAAAGCTATATCGCTGGTGAGAATATCAAGAAACAGGCGCCCACACCACAGGGGTGAAACATAGTCGTGCGAGCAAGGTTGTATTTTTTTAGCCTTTTTGGCAGTTTGGCTCTTTCTTTTTTTGGGGGGGGGAAGGGAATGGTACCACTGGAAGGCAATTCCATGACATTAACCCATAGAGTGTCAACTTTGTAAATGAACGTGGTGGCTGATTTGACAGTACAGTGTCAGATATTTACCTTTGATTCTACTGCCATTCTGGGTGTCAGAACTGTAAACGTCAGAAAATGAAAGGTGGCAACTTCTGCTCTCCCACCAGAGGCCACTAGGCCCCCAGTAGGCCCAGATTGTAGGCCTCCGTATCAATGTTTCTTCAAATATTCCAATTTCCACTCAATTAACGCCGGCGTGCCGCAAGGATCAGTTCTGGCACCAACCCTATTTCTGGTTCATATTAATGATCTCTTATCTGTCACCCACAATCCCATTCACTCATATGCAGATGACTCAACACTACATAGTTCATTCACACTCAGACACCCATTTACAAAGTCTAATATCTCTACCTCTCAACTCAGTACAGCCATCTCCATAAATCAAGATCTATCTACGATCAGTGAATAGGGACAAAACAACCTTGTCTCTTTTAATGCTAGTAAAACTAAATATATGCAATTTACTAATAGACAGATATTGCCAGATTCGTACATTACCTTCAGTGCTACTAATATTCCCATCTCCAAAAGTATTGAAATTCTTGGAGTCTCACTTAACAGTGCCCTCAGCTGGACCTCTCATGTCAGATCACTTGCTAAAGCCGCCTCAAAGAAACTTGGATTATTGTACAGAGTCCGTAACTTCTTCGCCGATGAACAGTTAGCTATAATTTATAAGAGTCATGTGCACTGTCAGCTTGAATATTGCTCAACCTTGTGGAATGGTTGTGGAGAGGTTGCATTAAGACAACTAGACAAAATTCAGAACAAAGCTGTTAGAATCATTAACAACCCTGTCCTTACATATAAACTACCTTCCCTGCAAGTAAGAAGGAATGTTGCCTCCCTTGCATTATTTTACATATATTTTCTTGGCAAATGCTCAGACGAAGTTGCGTCCATGGTGCCACCTCTCCATGCCTTCCCTCGTGCTACACGGGCATCTGGTAGCGCTCATGACTGGAATGTCACTCAGCCATATTGTAGAACTTCTACCTATCAGAATTCTTTCATTCCCCGAACTCCATCTCTCTGGAATTCGCTTCCCCAGAGTTGTTTCCCTCTAAATTTCAACCCACATGTTCAAGTCTAACTGTTACAGACATTTTATGAACGGAGGACGCCAGTAATCTGGTGTATGGATTGTTTGTTTTTTTTCTCATTTGTCTTTCCTTCCGTTGTTATTTATAAAATATATATTTATCGTAGCCAAACATTTATGGTGAGCAATTTATAATAAAAAAATAATATAAAGTAGTATAAGAGATAAAACATTCAGCAAAGTGCATTAAAACGTAACGGTGAAAAAGAAAACTGTTTACAGGCAGCATCACTAAAAGACTCATCACCACTCCAAGCATAACTCAGCTGCCAGGGCCACGTGCCCAACTAAATACCACAGGAACTCCGAGCTGGTATGTAAGTATTCATTTTTTTTATTTCCTTGGTCAAAATACACGTTTTTACACAATGAACCAAATAACCATTTTTCCAACCTGGGGTCGTCCCATAAAGGTATACAAGCAGCCTTCTGCCAAGGTCACGCAAACTTTTTCCAATGATGAACAGACCACATAGCAAATGGTTGGCTCATACTAACTCTTAAACCCTAAAAACTAGATTTCAGTACATCAGAAGTGAAACCCATAGAAAACTGCGTGACATATAGAACAAATGATGGACTGAAAAAGCAAAAGAACTGCAAAGACTGGCTGATATTAATGACCAACATGAGTTCTATAAGTCCACAAAAACCATCTATGGGCCAAGCAAACACCACATACTGTCATGCAGCATTTTCAGAAGACGGGTGATCGCTCCAAATCCTCTTATTATCTCCCATTTGCTTTAACCCTCCTTCGATGTGTCATAAATGACTTTGTGTCATAAAATACTTTGTGGTTCTTTGTGCTTGAGTTGTAGTTGAGTTATATATATATATTTTAGACTTGTGGTCGAGCGGCTTTTATATCTTGTAGTAGCTTCCCCATTTGTCATGTAGTGACAGGAGAGGTAAAGAATAGTATGGGACTATTTTTATTTGTCTTGGAAATATTAACAAGTCTCTCACACGGAACGAAGTATAAGTCCCGGGTAGCTACCTCCCTGTCTCGCTATCTGTCTCTCTCTCTCAAATTGCCAAGCCCTTCTCCCGTGACCTGTCTCTAGGATCGCTTGTCCCCTTCTCTCTTGCCTGTTCTGTGGCTAACCTCCGTCTGCTCTCTCTTTCCTAAATTCTGGTGTAGCAGGGGTGTGTCACGTGTGTTCCTCGTGGATGGACTAGGTCTTTGTTCACGAGAGGACTGCTGACAGCTAACTGCATCATCTCCTTACTGGCCGCTGTCGTCAGCTTTCCTCAGTGTAACTTGCAGACACAATACCTTCTCATCATCTGACTCCCTGCTTCTATCTATCTATTTATCTATCTATCTATCATGATTTGCAATAATAATATGTAGTCCCACATACTGCTCGGCCGCGCGAAAATGGCGTACCATCGACAGTCAATAGTCCTAACATATTAATATATATTATATACACATTATAATGAACTTATAAGCTAATTAAGTGAAATACATAATATTGTAAAAGTAACATAATTGTATGAATATTGTATACATATATTATTCATAGTAAATAGTGATTATTTAGTAATATTACATTTTAAACAAGTTGTATACATATTTGAATAAATGCATTAAAGTAAATTATTTAACTGTAATATAGTATGTACTTGGGTTATTATAGTGAAATGCATACATGTGTTGGCCTTATAATTGTAGTTACATTTTGTTAATGCAACTATTACATAAGTGTCTTGGCCTTATAATTGTAGTTAAAGTTACATAAAAGTTACATCTTGTTAATGCAACTGTTAATTGGCAAAGTGTAACATAATGCAATCGTTTGTCGTTACATAATTGTTACATATCGTTTGTAGTTACATTATTGTAGTTAAGGTTACATAAAAGTTACATCTTGTTAATGCAACTGTCACATAAATTGGTACATATTGTTTGTAGTTACATAATTGTAGCAAGTGTAACATAATGCAATCGTTTGTCGTTACATAATTGTTACATATCGTTTGTAGTTACATAATTGTAGCAAGTGTAACATAATGCAATCGTTTGTCGTTACATAATTGTTACATATCGTTTGTAGTTACATAATTGTAGTTAAAGTTACATAAAAGTTACATCTTGTTAATGTAACTTACATAAATGGTATATATTGTTTGTAGTTACATAATTATAATATGGAGTAACATAATTGTAATAACTGCAGTCCTAACATATGCTGCGGTCGATGATAGTGATGATGTGCCATGCCACTTGTTTGTGGAGACAACAATTTGCTTTTTTGTTTGTAGTTTATGTGGTATTTTGGCATATGTAGTAACACTTACACTTATTTTCATTTGTTTGTTATGTGATCTTACTCTATTTCTCTTTTTTCTGTTTTACTTTTTCTTTCTTTCTTTTTTTTTTTTTTTGTATGTATTGATTTTCTATAGTTTGTTTTTCTTAGCTTGTGTACGCTTTTTTCCATGTTGTTCATGGTTGCATAATTACTGGCTAATTTCCTTGGGATACCTTTTTAAAGTTTAGTTTATATTGCACAGAGATTATAAAATGATATTATATAGTCCCATATTTTGTTATTTTATATAAAAAAAATATATATACATATATACAGTATTAACTATACACACTGACTTGTTGTTCACCTGTACCTATCGTGAGTAATAAGTGTGTCAGCACTGTGTGGAAATCATTGTCTTCACGATTGTGTTGAAGATGTTCACTCTTGCTAACGGCATTTGTGTTGGCCATTTTTTTTTTTCTAGTTTACCTTGTAACTTAATTTATATGTTTCCACTAGGTAGCTTTAATTAATAAATGTTAAATACAGTTCTTTTAATCGCTCACTGAGTAACTGTGATGGTATATTTTCTTTATTACTTGTAGATGTAATAATGTATAGCTGTATGTATGAAACACGTATTTTATGTAGGTATAAATGGTAACACTCGTTGGTAGTAAATAAATGTTATAATAAATGAATGAATATATACAGTGTAGAATATTTATTGTTGGTGCAAGTATTTAATGATTGAATTATGAAGATAATTGAAGTAGGTATATGAATTTAAGTTGTAACTATACAACACGTTTTATATGTTTGTGCAGAAGTTTATTGTCTATCACTGTGTATTGTATAATTGAAGTAACTCACTAATTTTTACCGTGGTGGAAATGGTGTGAGTGGTGTTGCAGGTGGTGTGTTGACTGACGTGGCGTCTGTTCAGCAAGCACGCATGATGACGTCGACTTCCCACACTGGTAGCTGTGGTGAGTGAATGAGTAGCGATGAGTAACTTGAGTGAAGATGAGTAAGATGAGTTATGAGTCGTGTCTCACTCTTCGTTTGTTTGTTCCGTTTTTCTATGTCGATGTTTTCTCGGTCCTTTTCTCTAATGATTTACTCGTGGGATGAAGACTGCCGCTACTTGTAGGTGCGTGTAGAAGATTATACAGACGACGTAGAGTTGTTAATTGTAGTTGATTGTAGATGGTTGTAGTTCGCTGATTCGTCGTAGAAATTGCAAGATCGTATCAATATTTTGTTAAACTACTTGCAAGGCGTCGTGTGATCTCTTGACCTCTGCATCAGCATGATGATCTGGGAGACGGAGGGGGCTGGTTGGAGAGAAGCGTCAGGAGCTGGTTGTGTTGTTGGTTGAGAGAGAGATATTCTTGTTTTCAATCTTGATATTTTGTAGGAATTTAATGTTGATTCGTAGACGAGGTTCGTATACGTTCGCTGCTACCAAATGTCATCAAATGACTCCCTGCTTCTATCTATCTATTTATCTATCTATCTATCATGATTTGCAATTATAATATGTAGTCCCACAGATGTTCCTGGATCTGAAAGGCCCGGCAGGATGTTGGTGTTACTGTTTGTTTTTCGATTACTTCAGTTATCTGGTCCCCCTGTAGTACTCTATGGTTACCTAGCTTTTCTACCCATACAAGGACGACATGGACCCGGCCTGATAATGCATTTCAGTTTCAGGGTCCGTGAGTTACCTGAAGAGGCGGCAATAGTACGGAGATAATGACTTGCCTAGGGAGCATCCTACACACTCTGGGGTAAAGAAGTGTGAGACTTATATAGGGAAGACCCTGTACATGTGAATAAACTGCCTGAAGCTAGTGTGTCTGGACCACACCCATGCAGTTTGCATACACTGCAAGTACACCAAGGTAAGTGCATTTACAACAGTTATCGTTACAACTCCATTTCTTTTTTTGTTTTATAATTCTTACTCTTCTTCGCAACTGTGGATACATTATATGGGGTGCTGTCTTCACACCATGAAGAATCAAAACTATGTTAGCTTTGACGCTAGTCCAAAACACATAATCTGATTTTTGTTCACAGCAACATAAGTAAAACCTAAAATCTTTTAGCAAAAAAAAAAATATATATATATATATATATATATATATATATACACATTATGGAAAAGTGTAATTTGATATCTGTTGTTACTGAATATCCCCCAGATAAATTGTATTTTTTAAAGCACTGAATGAGAGCATGATATATTCTTTACTTTATAATATTCCCGGATCATGAAATGTAACGGGAGATGGGGGGGGAACTTTATCTTATTTACCCCCTGAGTCTCTGAGTTATTACTAAACAGTAAGATTCTGCAACACCTCTCTTCTCAAACTTGTACACCTGATTGCCAGAATGGGTTCCATAAGGTGCACTCCACCAACATAAATACATACTTCCCTGCACATCCCCTGCTTACCTGTGACGAGCAGCGTGACAGGGGTGGATATGGGTGGAGACAGAGACACCTGGCAGAGGTAGGTGCCGGCGTCACTGGCCCGGGCGTGGTGGATTCGAAGCACCCACCGAGATCCGCCACCAGGATTCACTGACACGAACCTGTGCGAGTCCAGAGGTGAAAAGGAAGACCTTAATATTTTCGTGTATGCCATGTACTGTATGTCTTTCTGATATGCACGAGTTTGCATTAATATCATACATAAAATCACTAGCATGTGGCATGCAGACAAGAAGCTGAGATGGAAGCGTTGCTGGTGAGCCTTTTCGTAGGAAAACAATATGGCACAAAAAGACGAAGTGGGGTTTAATAACAAGGGGGTGACAAGGAGGTAAGCTACAGAAAAAAAATAGAAACGACAGTAAAACAGTATGTTTTCATGGAAACACTTCTTTAAGCACAAAATTAGAGGTTACTACTGGATCTGCATAGAAACAATGCATGTATATACCTACATCTATTTTTGGTCAGGTGATTAAAAAGTTGGCTGTTTGTATGAAAGTACAAAAGTTCGCTGCCATGCTATGGCAGAGCATCCAAAGACCCACCATCATGTCATAATTACTCCATGGCTAAAACTATTACCAGTCTGGAAGTGCGAAAAATGTAACATGTAATCAGAATGGACGGTGACTCTTAGTGCTGAAGTTGAGGCATGTAAGGGTGTGGGACGTGTATGAGGACTGTTGTATCTCAAGAAACGGACGATCAGATGTATGCCTAAAGCTGGGAAAAAAAATGGCACTTAAAAGTCTCCCAACACAAGAAAAATGCTGATATTAAACGCACATTCAAATCCAGAAACTGTCCTCCTGTTGCCTTCCAGCCTCTTTTCCTGGATCCCTTCACTCTTCTTGTTTCTAATTAATCCTGCCATCACCATCATCATCATTAGCAGCAGCAGCAGTATGATCATTATCATTATCAGCATGAGAAGCATCAGCAGCATCAACCAAGAAACCAAGTAGGAACTCTTCCCATTCGTCGTCATATGGACCAGTCATTTGGCTGGCCACTCCGGATATGCTGCATTGGCCTTGTACTTCATTCTCACTTTATGATCACTTCAGATGTTTTCAGGACACACCTGTTTCCTCACCAGACACTGATATTGAATAACACCAATCACACACACAATGCATTCACTTTTCTTCTGGTAGTTCAGTGACAATAGAAGACAATTCTGTGACAATTGTGCCTTTGAAAAACACTACTTCGTAAATTGCATTGTTCCTATTTAATCTCAACATATGGAGAGATGGCAATGATTAGGTGAAGCTTAAAGACAGAGAATCTAGTTGTCTTTTAATATGGTGCCATGAGGTAATCACTAGTGCCTTACCATCACACTATTATAGGCCTCCTCTGACGGCTGCACCTGTTACATACCTCTGGCGGATCTGACATATGTCCACCATTATAATGTAAACTCTACCAGTTGTACCGCAGAATTTAGAAAACAGGCAAATCTCTTTGCAGGGAAAATATTATTATTATTATTATTATTATTATTATTATTATTATTTGATCAACCCCGGTCTACCTACTCGAACAGACCCATCAATCGCAGGTAAGCAATTACCCCTGCAGGGCTGGCCTGTGCATGACCCGACGTTCTCCTGCCGTGGCTAGAATTTCACCACAGCGAGGTTCGGGATGTTTTTGGAGGTCTGGTTACTGGATGGATGTCTCATTTGCATCTCCTTACAGTTAACACAGGCACCACACTAGGTTTCACATCACCCCGTTGTTTAGACCGGGAGCCCGTGGGGGTCAGGGTAGGTGAGAACCGAACCAAGTTTCTCATGCATCATGATAATGTATGCACATCCCAGTGCATGAATACGGAAGTCTGCCAGGCACCTGGTGGTGGGTGTGGCTGCGAGCACCATGAGAAAGGGTTGAAAAAGATGAGCCAGATCAGCTCAGAATCGATGCCTGTGAAACAAATGTCAACATGTCCCTCTTGCCCCAAGCTATTATGTATGGGTACCGCCAGACATATTCAGTGGCGGGGTACCCCCGACAGAGTAATGTAATTAATGCACAAATAGTAAGCTAGATGAGCTCAGAACCGAACCCAGTGAAACCAGTTGTAAAATGTTTAACACCACCCCGGGTATCATGAAATGACACTGCCAGACATTTTCAGGAGTGGGATGCCCCCGCCAGATGCCCCCCAATAATTCACCCCCTAAAAGTAAGGTAGATCAGCTTAGAAGTGAACCCAATGAAACCAACTGTAAATGTTTAGCACCACCCCAGGTATCATGAGTTGACACTGCCAGACATTCTCAGCAGTGGGGTAACCCCGCCAGACAACCCAGTTTTATGCAATAGTTTAATACATAGAATATTGTTCAAGTTGAATATACTGCCAGAAAGAATGGATACAAATAATTCATCTTCACAGTCTAAAGAACTGCGTGAGCTTTCGGTTGTTGAACCATCTCACATGGAGAACCAAGAGGTAAGGAAATTAAACTCATCACTGATATTCATATTCATATGAGAGCCATTAATTTTTGTCCTTATGTCCCGAATACTCTTGGTGTGATTTATCATATGGATAATATGTTAGTTTTTCCTGAGTTTCTTTCTCTGTTGTAATTTCTTTCCTATTCTTTTCCAGAGCAATGAAAAACTTATTTCCCACTGCTTCATCTGTGAAAAATCAACTGAAGAAGATGGTAAACTAAAAACTCTGGTAGGCAGTATCTCAGCAGTGAAAAATGCAGCTACTATGCGTGAAAACCTGACAGCGGACAAGTATCATGGCGTCACAAGAAGGATATTGGGTGGTTGTGTTGATGGTGTAAGGTACCACCCGTCGTGTTACAGGCAGTACACAGCAGGGAAGCGCTCGAAAGGGGCACCATATGATGAAGAACCTTCTAACAAGAAGACACGAATTGAGACCGGACAATGTAGTGCTCTGCCAAAATCGGATCAACAGGGTCTCCTGAGAGGAAAGTGCATTTTCTGTGGGAAACAAAGAAAGAGGAAAAAATGAAAAGAAGAAACTCTTCTCCAAATTGCAACAAAAACTGGTTGTGAGACTCTTATACAGCGAGCTGTTCTGTCAACAAATGACCGGTTGAAGAGTTTGATACGCAGCGGCGTTGATCTTATTGCCAAGGAAGCAGAGTATCACAAATCTTGCAGAGTAGAATTCATGCACGAGACTGAAACTCAGGGCTGCAAAATTTCAAGACATTCAGTCACACCACATAATCACCATAAGAAGGCGTTTGAATCACTGTGTACTTATATCCGCCAGGAAGTCATACAAAATGAGAGATCTGTGTTGGTCTCATCTTTGTTGGAACAGTACAAGGCAGAGTATTCCAGCAATGGAGGTGATCCCCAGGATGTTGTCTCGTACAAGTCCCAAAACTTGGTAAGGAAGGTCAATGACAAATTTGGCGATGAAGTCTCTGTAAAACTTGCTGACAGAAGAAGGGGGAACTACCTGTTTAGCACGTCCCTCACTTAGGAGCAGGCAAGAGCACACCTATATGAAGATGCCAAGGGGCATGAGGAAAATGAGAAGCTGAGATGGGCTGCTCTCCACCTTCACTCCCAGATCATGAAATTACCAAAATCAAAGATTCCTGATCCAGCCACAGTGCAAAATTTGAAAGAAAGTGCACCAGAGATACCACAGCAGTTGGACTTCTTTTTCAGAACACTCCTAGGTGGCCTTGCACCAACTTCCCAGGGTGCAATAGATTGCAAGTTACAGCAATGGCATCTGATGCCATTTTCAATGTAACTAGAGGAACTGTAAAACCATGGAAACACACTGCTATGGGACTTGGTTTGGCATCACTGACTGGATCAAAATTGTCCATGCAAATTTTGAACAGGGCAGGACACAGCATTAGTTACAGTGAAACGAAAGGCCTTGAGACTGAATTTGCCTATTCCGTTGCATCTGATGAACGTGATGCTCCTGATGGTATTCGCCTCCGTCCAGATCGTGCAACTGCCTGTGTCTGGGACAATAATGATGCAAATGTTGAGACTCTGGGCGGAAAAGCAACACTTCATTCCACAGTCGGGCACACATTCCAAAACGTATTGCAGCAGGACAAGGAACACTTTAGCAGCAATCACTTCCACTTTCTGAAGGGAGAAACAGAAGAACGTATGTTGGAAGCCAAAGGGATATACTCCCGTTCAGAAAACCTCAGAAAAGGGAAAAGTTTACCAGCACAGCAGAAACAGCTGTCAGTGGAAGCAGTGGTGGTACTTCAACTGTAATGCCATATGAAAAACCAAATCTGCAACTGAGACCGTTGGATCTGTATTGGTTCTTTGAATTAAGAGAAGGTAGCACTCCCCTGCATGCGGGGTTCATCAGCAAGTTTATAAATGACCCCTTTCCTATTCAACGACTCTGCTACATGGACCCTATATCAAGATCACCTACAGACAACGCGGTTGTGAGGGAAACAATGATCCGCACAAAGAATGTGGCCAAGGAAACTGGACAATAGTGACATATGATTTGGCGGCAGCAATAAAAGCATACTCCATCCAAGCCTTTGAAACCCCACTATTTGACAAACTTCTGATCATGTTGGGTAACTTTCACGTTGAGCTTGCTTTCTATGGGGGAGTTGGCACAATGATAAATGAAAGTGGAATCGAATTCATTCTCACAGATGCGGAGGTCCTGGCTGTAGGATCGATGCTGGGATTCATAAAGGGAAAGTATTACAATTGATGCACACGAATACATGAATTGCTGGCCAATGCCTTGGAGCAGAAGCTATATAAGCGTTTCCTGCTAGAGCATCCAAGTGAGGAATACCAGACATTCCAAGATGTCATGCAAGCTGTTCCCTCAGACCCTTGCCAAGCAGAAGTCTATCTTACAGATCCTGTCATCAGCCACCATCTTCAGAAGTATGAGGATTTCTTCCACACAGTCATGGATGGAAACCTCGGGCCAACACCTCAGTTCTGGGCAATTTATGTATTTCTCATCAATCCGCTTCACAGAGAATTCTGGAGATGCATCAAATCAAATGATGTCAATGGTTACATCAATGTATTGCCAGAAATACTTGATGTCTTCTTTTCCCTGAATCGACCCAACTATGCCAGGTAGGGAACACTCTTCCTACGAAAGTTATCTTGTAACCCACAGTTGCGTGAACTTCTTGAGAAGGGAGCATTTTCAATTTGACGCACCAAGAATTATTACAGCAGGTCAGCCGTTGATATTTCCTTGGAACAGACAGTAAATCGAGATGCAGCATCAAGCATGAAGGGAATTGTTGTATTTAGAAATTCGGAAAATGCCATTTGAAGATGGTCTTTGACAATGACCCAGAGGGCAATGGCTGTCACTGAGCTAAGAGCATTTGCTGGGCTTGAACTAGGAGAAACAGAAAGAGCTCAGTGCCGTCCTTCCAGGATTAAGAAGGACAACAAGCAAATGGGAGCTCTCAGTGCAAAAATAGACGAGTTTTGCAACCCGTTCAGTGATCATGCTCCGGGAACGTTAGTGAATCTCGCGACAGGTCGAGCTGCAAAGAAAGCAACAGAAATTTATCTTCTGGAGACACTGAAGAGGGGCCAAGCTTCAAGGAAAAGATTCCAAGAAGAATGGGATCAAGATTCTACGAGATTTTTGAGGCCAGTGAAAAGAAGAAGGGTGGACAACTTTGCATCTGAAAATGAAAAGAAATGGAAGTTACAGGCCGCACAGACTGCTCATGTGCATGCTGAAAGCCAGAGGGATATGTTTATTCGAATGATTATTGTGGTTGCTGAAAACACCAATTTTAACCTCAGACATGTTCTTTCTTACCCCATCACTTCATTTCCATTGTTGCTTGCACATTCTGATGGAACTTTCTTGAAGACAGAGAAATCTGCCTTTCTGAACAAGCTAGAAGTATTTCAAACTGAAAAACTGGCAAACTTACCGGATAGTTACGTCAAGGTGTACGATGGTGGACTTCTCATACATTCTGTCATATCTCAGGTGAACACTGGGGCTTCATATGGCTCAGTTGCTAGGACAATATTATCGACAGGTCGCTCTGGAAGCGGAATGGAAATCCATGTCTGCTTCGACAAATATGTAGAGAACTCAATAGATAGAAGGATAGAAACCGTAAGAGGGCAGTTTGGAAATTAAAGATTTATGCCAGACTCGAATATTACTTGGTGCAGTAGATTCCATATATGTGATCACAGGACCAGACCAAACAATGACGCAGAGTGGACTGAAACTACTGAACAACGGCATGTTCAAAAATGAGCTTGGAAAGTTCCTTTTAAAAGAATGGACAAAAGACCACTATTGGAACCTCTTTGATGGCAAAACTCTGTTAGTTTCCCATGGTGGCGAATGCTATCAGTACATCCCAAATGAGCTCCAGAAGATCTCAGTGACCAGCCCAGCTCATCTCCAGGCCAACCATGAGGAGGCAGATACACTCATTGCCTTTCACATTGCCAACATCACTGCAGGCACAGTCCTAGTAAGGGCGTCAGATACTGATATTCTTGTGATACTGATAGGTATGCTTGGACAGCAATGTCCTGAAGTCAGGCACGTGGCAAATATAATTATGGACTGTGGCAATGGAAACAACAGACGGTACATAAATGTAACCAACGTAGCTAATGTCCTTGAGGAGCAAACCCAGGACTTTCAAGGGCACTGCCAGGTTATCAGGCCTTCACTGGATGTGACTTTACATCAGCATTTTACAGGTAATACTGAATGACTGAGCATAGGATCTGGCAATAAAAGATCATAGGAAAATAAGCATGTTGCAGATTATTGGAAGTCCTTTAATGTTTATCAGTTTTTAGTACTGGTTTCATATCTTGCTCTCTGAATCTGCCAAAGATAAGGTATTTGTTGATACTTCCGTACATTCAAATGGTTTTGGTTTGGTTTTGGTTTTGAGAAGACTTTCCTAGTGATATGCTCGTGAATTGTACATTTGCTCATATTGAATGTGTTAAAAGTAGCCCGATGGTAACACTCATAATTTTTTCTTAATGTCCAGGAAAGGTAAAGTAAAGCCCCTGGAGATTGTCGAGAAGGACACGACCGGACGCATCCTTCAGCTGTTCACTAGCATGGGTGAACTGGATGGTGATGTTGACAAGGAAGTTGCATCAGAGTTTGTGTGCCACATGTATGGTCAAACCGGTTCAGGAAGTCGATGAGGCACGCTACATTAAGTTGAGGCAGATGACTGGCAAAGTAAATCATGTAAGTACATGTGACCTAAATACTTTTACAAATTGTCTTTCATCCACAAGTAACTTTAGTAAATACCCAAACTATTCACATGAACAGCGGAATTCATTTGCAAAAATCTATGCTTTAAGGTCTGTATCTACCTAGCCGTTTTTTGACAGAACTAAAAATAGTTTGAAGCACTTTCACCACATTATAAAAGGCTTTGCTACACAGTGATACCATTCCTGTTTGTGCATATCTGTTACTCTTAATAAGCAAATTCTGTCTTTCAGGAGAATCCACTTGCAAATATAAAACGGGTTGACTGCGCCTTGCTGCCACCCTCACGTAGAACACTAGAAATGAAAATACGAAGGACTCGCTTCATCACAGTATTGTGGAACCATGCCAGCACAAAATCTCCTGATCAAGGGCTGCTTCCCACTGACTACGGTTGGTCTGTAAATGGTAATCTTTTGCAGCCAACATGGATTGAAGGACCTGCTATTCCTGATGCTTTGTTCAAGGACCACGATGACGCTGGGGTCGAC
Source organism: Coenobita brevimanus (assembly GCF_032717465.1). NCBI lineage: Eukaryota > Metazoa > Arthropoda > Malacostraca > Decapoda > Coenobitidae > Coenobita > Coenobita brevimanus. Next base: position 16,998,263 of record NC_136980.1, read on the forward strand.
AATGACAGTGACCAAAGAGTAATCACTGGGAGTCAGCGGAAGGAAGGTGCCATATAAGCCAATGAAGTTAGTGTTAAACTGAGTGATTGTGACCAATCCGATGGTGAAGCATGGAGTGAGGATTCGAACTCTGATGAAGACAGTGATATGGATTACCGAGAGGAATCATGAACGCAAAAACATTATGCTATTTCCAGCTTACCACCCATTGCAGCATGATAAAGAATACTGCTTCAATTATTAAGTTTTTCAATGGTAATGTAATAATGCTAGAATCTGCTGCAATGTCTGTCATGTATAATATATTTTTACACTCAAACACTATATGCACCATGGCACATAACTTTTTTTTTTTTTTTTGCAAGGAAGGAACCAAAGGCCATGAGCCCGCAATAACAGTTCCCTCCAAGAGAAAAACAAAATACAAGAGAGAGCCAAATTCAAGATCCGTTCATTTCGAGATGCCTGGACACACTGTGTTTGAAAGACTGGAGATCATAGGCAGCAGGAAACACAGACAGAGGGAGACAGTTCCAGAGTTGACCTGTTGCATAAATGAAGGACTGGGAGTAACGGTTAACTCTTGCATTAGAGAGTTGGACAGAAAAGGGATGAGAGTTTGCTGCTAGACGGGTGCTACGCGCCCGTCGTAGAGGTGGAGGAATGCATGCAGACAGTTCAGAGGAGCAGTGACCATTAAAGTAGCGATAGAAAAGAGATATGCAACAGTGCGGCGAAGAGACAGAGGTTGAAGGGAGTCAGTAAGAGGAGGAGAGTTAATGACACGAAAAGCCTTTGACTCCACCCTATTGAGAAGAGCTGTATGTGGGAAGCCTCCCCACACATGAGAGTTGTACTCCACACAGGGGCGGATAAAACCCCTGTATAGAGTCAACAATTGTGCAGGGGTAAAGAAAGAATGGAGTCGGCTTAGCACACCCAATCTCTTGGAAGCAGATTTTACAAGAGATGTAATATGATCTTTCCAAGATAAGTCCCGAGTAAATGAAACCCCAAGCATGTTCAAGGATGATGCAGGATTAAGCTGAATATTATTAAACATTAGTGGGTATACCTGTGGAAGATTTTGACGGGTTGATAGGTGTAAGAACTGAGTCTTAGATGCATTAAAAACAACAAGATTATTTTTACCCCAGTCAGAGATACGAGCCAAGTCAGACATTAGGTGTGCCATAGCCTCATCCCTTGTTTGTTGAAGTAACTGCTGAGATGGGCGTTGCGGGAACCGAATGGAAAGGTGAAGGGTGGAGTCATCAGTGTATGAGTGGATAGGGTTAGATGTACAGCTTGGAAGGTCATTGATGAATAAAAGGAAGAGAGTTGGTGATAGGACAGAGCCCTGAGGAACACCACTGTTGATAGATCTAGGAGAAGAACGATGCCCGTCTACAACAGCGGCTGTAGAACGACCAGAAAGGAAGCTAGCGATGAAGGCACAGATAGAAGGATAGAAACCGTAAGAGGGCAGTTTGGAAATTAAAGATTTATGCCAGACTCGATCGAAAGCCTTTGAGATATCAAGTGCAATGGCAAAGCTTTCGCCAAAGTCCCGAAAGGAGGATGACCAGGAGGATGAAAGGTAGGTGAGAAGATCGCCAGTGGAGCGTCCCTGATGGAACCCGTACTGACGATCAGAAAGAAGGTTGTGATAGGAAAGATGCCCTAAAATTTTTCTATTGAGAATTGACTCGAAAACTTTTGAAATACAGGATGTTAAAGCAATTGGACGATAGTTGGAGGGTTGGGAATGGTCACCCTTCTTTGGGACTGGCTGAATGAGAGCAAACTTCCAGCAAGAAGGAAAGGTACAAGTTGACAGACAAAGGCGAAAGAGTTTGCCTAGGCAGGGTGTAAGCACAGAAGCACAGTTCTTGAGAACAACAGGAGGGACTCCATCAGGCCCATATGCCTTGTTAGTATTGAGGCCAGTGATGGCTACATTATTTTACTTCTAAACCATCAATTGAATTTGCTGTCTCCTTTGTTCGTTCCATATTATGATTGCTTCATTTCGTGCTTGATAACTGTATGTATATTTCATTATCAACACACAATAGATGTGTAACTCCCTTTTTTTAAATACCGAGAATATGAGTTTTGAGTAGGAAACTTCTTGCATAAAATTAATTATTAGTGTTTAACTTTGCAATGATATATCAGTACTAGTTTTTTTGTGTTCAATTATTTTCAAAAGGTATTGTAACCAGTCCAGTAATGTATATTGCATAATAGTAATTATTGAATGTTAATGTACCCATGCTGATCATTTTAGTGGCATCCAGGCCATTCCATGTCAACCAGTGTTACACATTCTGCTATGAGATGCAACCCAGGTTCGCTCATTCTGTTGTCCACCTGGCCATTGCCTCATTCGGGATGTGGAGGAGAATTAAATGTATGAAAAAAGATATCAAATCGAGTTATTTTTATCTTTGGCGTCGTCTGGCGGGGTTACCCCACTGCTGAGAATGTCTGGCAGTGTCAACTCATGATACCTGGGGTGGTGCTAAACATTTACAGTTGGTTTCATTGGGTTCACTTCTAAGCTGATCTACCTTACTTTTGAGGGGTGACTTATTGGGGGGCATCTGGCGGGGGCATCCCACTCCTGAAAATGTCTGGCAGTGTCATTTCATGATACCTGGGGTGGTGCTAAACATTTTACAACTGGTTTCACTGGGTTCGGTTCTGAGCTCATCTAGCTTACTATTTGTGCATTAATTACATTACTCTGTCGGGGGTACCCCACCACTGAATATGTCTGGCGGTACCCATACATAATAGCTTGGGGCAAGAGGGACATGTTGACATTTGTTTCACAGGCATCGATTCTGAGCTGATCTGGCTCATCTTTTTCAACCCTTTCTCATGGTGCTCACAGCCACACCCACCACCAGGTGCCTGGCAGACTTCCGTATTCATGCACTGGGATGTGCATACATTATCATGATGCATGAGAAAATTGGTTCGGTTTTCACCTACCCTAACCCCCACGGGCTCCTGCTCTAGTTTGGTTATAACCTAGCATTGGAAATGGTTTTGTGGGTTACAAAAAACAGTAAGCATGTCACTCGGTGTAGAGTCAGCTGTGGATGAAGTAAACAGCAGTAGTTCACGTGAGTGGCTGATGCTTACTACCACCAGAATTATTAGTAAAACTGACAACAGAATGGGTGTATTCCGGTGCTGCATAACATACTTGCTGATGCCTCCCATTGCACAGTGAACTATACTATCCTTATCACAGTCACTCTAATCACACGGGAGTTTATCAAACGCTAGTCACATCTCTGCTTTGTCGTCTTTATTTGGGCCAAAATTTCCATCTCGCTTATTTTATTGCTGAGCTGTAGCAAGACTTTAACATTACAATATGGTTGGTGGTGGTTGCGAAGAAATGGCATTTTCCACTGAGCCTTCGGAAAGTTCTTCCAAAATGGCGGAAATCTGTGTCAGGGTTTAGGTGAATGAATAACACTGTTTGTAAACTGAAAAGAACATGACGCAGATGACATTTATTTACTGATATCATAACTAAGAGACAATGACAACAATTCAGCAAAAATAGCACAAAGACTCTGAATACGAACTCATAATGGATAGGATACTATTGTATTCAATATATTGTACAGTACACTTGACTCCACTCCCAAGAAGTTTACCAAGCATTGCCAGTCCTGTCTCAACCAGAGGTGTGAATTCCATACCGCTATGACACGGATAAGGTTTGAAGCACCCAATGGTAAATGGAGGAAACGAGGAAAGTATGGTGCTGTGGGTAACTGTTTGGGTGGGGGAGGGGGCAAGGATGTGGGGATGTTTGTTGGGGTAAGACGGGTGGATTTTTTTCTAAATAACGGGACAGAGGGAGGAAAAAGAAATGAATTTAAAAAAGTAAATAAACCATTGAGAAGATAAGGAGAAATACACTGAGGTGGTTTGGACATGTGGAGAGAATGAAGAATGAAAGACTGACTAAGAGGGTGTATGTAGGTGAGGGAGAGGGAGGGGAAGACCGAGGATGAGGTGGAGGGATGGAGTTGAGAGATATATGAGGGAGGGGGGAGTGAGTTGGGGGGTGGGTAGTGAATTGGTGGGTGACAGAGCGACATGGAGGCGTTTCGTCTGCGGCCACCCTTTGCGGGATTAGGGCGTCGGGCTATAGATAGATAGAAATAAACCATACACCAGATTACTGGTGTCCTCCATTCATTATAAATCTGTAACAGTCGGACTTGAACAGCTGTAGGTTGAAGTTTGGGAAAAAAAAAAAAAAACTCTTGGGAAACAAGTTCCAAAGAGATGCAGTTCGGGGAACAAGAGATTTCTGCTAGGCAGAAGTTCTGCAATATGGCGGTGTGACAGTCCAGTCATGAGCACTGCCAGATGCCCGTGTAGCACGGGGAAAGGCATGAAGAGGTGGCAACTTCGTCTGAGCATTTGCCATAAAGGTATCTGTAAAATATTGCAAGGAAGGCAACATTCCTTCTTACTTGTAGGGGAGGTACTGTAGTTTAATTGTAATGGCAGGGTTATTAATAATTCCAACAGCTATGTTCCGAATTTTATCTAGTTGTTTTAATGCAACCTCTCCAAATCCATTCCACGAGGGTGAGCAATATTTCAGCTGAGAGCACACCTGATTCATAAACTACGGCTCGTCGGTGAAGAAGCTACGAACTCTGTACAACAATCCAAGTTTCTTTGAGTCAGTTTTAGCAAGTGATCTGACATGAGAGGTCCAGCTGAGGTCATTGTTAAATGAAACACCGAGAGTTTCAGTACTTTTGGAGATAGGAATATTAGTAGCATTAAAGGTAATATAGGAATCTGGCAATATCTGTCTATTTGTAAATTGTATATATTTGGTATTACTAGCATTAAATGAGAAAAAAATGTATAGATATTTGATAAGGTCTAATGCTGAACTATTAATATTAAAGTGTTTGTAAATGTACATTAATATTAACACCTTAATTTTGAAAATATTTTTTATTTTGTACTCTGGATAACATCAGTCTACAGCACTCAACTTCCATCAAACATTCCTGGGTTGAAGAGGATGGAAGCAATCCCGACCCAAAAATAAAAAACAACAACTATTTTTACCATTATTTCCAAGCTTACACCAGTTGCTATTGTCAACCTTGGATGAGCGATCACAAGGCTAATGGAGTTTTGATATGATCTCAGTTTAACCTTATTCAGTAAATATTTATGTTTACACAAGTCAACATTAATATGGACAGTATTGCTTGATTCTGAATCTGATTTTAAACATGAATAATGCATATTCAGTAGCAATATATATTTCCCCCTTTTTCTCCACAAACCTCCGTTACCACTACTACTAGCAGTTCCACATACATTCGCTCAGGTGTTTTCTTCCCATGATTCTTTGAGCGTAAAACTTAACCATAAATATTGCCAAGTATATAAGGTGATATGGGAAAAAAGATGAAGGCACTAATCAGTGTTTATCAGCTGTCCGATGGTCATTAAGGAATACAGTACCCTCTGCTAAGTCCCCTCCCCCCTAGAATACGACCCATTACAGTCTAATTTACATCCAGGTTGGCCATCACAGTGACAGGGGAACAGAAACACTGTGGAAACAACTTTGTCCAACAATCTAGCTTACCCAAGATTCAAACTCCAGTTCTTGTAGTTATGAGTCGCACGTTCCACCAATGCACCACCGTCCCTTGCCGAATGATGTTACGTTCTTTAGGCTGTGTTCTTTGGCAAAACACGGCATTTAAGAGAACTTGATTGTGAATATGTCAAACAGTAAAGTATTATTCCTGCCACTGGTTTTGAGATGTAACTGCCCAGGTGGTTATTAATGCCTATCAGTATCACCAGTAACTGGATGAAAGGACAGCGTATCCATGAGGGATGATGTAGCAATGCATTCCATCACAAACTGTACACCAAATTAAATTGGATGAAAAACTGTGCTTAAATCGAAGCAACACAGTTTAAGTTCCGCAATTTTCATATAGTTAGATGTTCTCATGGTACATTAAAGATTGTGATGAGCAATTGGAGAAACATTTGACTGCCCTGCCCGCCCTCCCTGCCTGCACTATTCAACCTTGCTTGGATAGGAGGTAGCTACATTACTGCACACAGTATACACACAGCTGCCTCCAACACAACCTTTTCCTCCTTCCCTCCGTTCACCATTGGGTGCTATAAATGTTGGTTGGTGGTTCTCACTGGAGAGAAGCCAACTGTGCAGTACATTGCAGAAATCCTTTTTGACACAAAATTCTGAAGACAGTACAGGCAATACAATTGCACTTGACCGTATCTGTTATGATAAGGAATTAAGCGGAAAAAGTAATGCTGCAGTTTTCTTTTCTTTGTTTGTTTGTTTGTTTTTTAATCTATTAATAACAAAGTCATTCTCAAGGATAAAATTTCATTGAAACTTCCTTCACTCTGAGTTTGTTCACATTGAGGACATGGCAGTTGGTTAACGTCGCCTCCTGAGGATCACTAATTTACCACCTAAAAAAAAGACTAAATGTAATTAAGAGAGGGAGGCAGCGGTACATGGGTTAGGACGTTCAGCTTGCAAATGGAATAATCCGTGTTTGATTGACGGGATGGTCAGACTGGTGAACAAAGTTGGTTTCTCCCTTTCCCTTGTATGCAACAGTATAACTAGAAATCTGGATGTTAAATTATTTCTTTGGGTCATGTTTCAGAGGAAGATTAGCGAGACAAAACTTAAATGTCTGTATAAACAGCCTTTTTTATAGTCAATAGGCATCAACCCACCTTTCTTTAAGCATGAGAGGAAACTCAAAACATAGAGAACACTTTTGTTTTGTCCAATTCAGTGCATCAAATTTTGGTAGGTAATGATTTAGTCTACCTGGTGGGACATATAAGAAAAAATGCAGAATTACATACACTTATCTCTGTTTATGGTTTAATCTTGCACACATCAGACTATTTATAATTTCATTCATTCACTACTGTTATTATAGTGGTGAAGTAGTATAACATTCCTGTTGAAATGTCTCCCATGAGTAGAACAAATTGCCTTGAGTCAATACCAGGACGTTCCACATGCAAGCCATATTCAAGATTTATACCATTACCACCATTTGGTCTTTGATGCATCTAACTCTAAAGTCTAGACACAAGCTTGGCAGCCAGTTCCATGTGACTGTATTCTTCCAACCAGCTAAAGGATGGTGACACACACTCTCACACAACATCACTTGCTCACTAAATCCTTCAACCATAGGAAGTCTGTAAGTCTTGATTTTGCCTCCAAGACATTTTTCTTCTACTCTGAAAAGGTCTCTTCTATTGACGGAGTTCATGGAGGCCTTATCACACGAATTCATTCCGAGGGCGTCTTTCTTAAGTTGAATAAAATAATCCGAAAGTTGCATGAATGAAATTTAAAAAATAATGTCCACATTAAGTAGCTAATATCAAACTGCCTCCAGTATGATGTACTTGCTTAACCCTGGTCTGTCTGACCGTGCAGACCTGTCGACTACAGGTAAGCAACTGCTTCGTTGGGGCCATCCTACAGATACAGTACAGCTAATCCACCGTTCAGGGATCCAGCATCTCCATGTGGTAGACATCCTTGCCAGGAGTGGACCAGGGTCGTTCCCCACGACGAGGTGCAGTGAAATATGAAGAAATTTGGTTACCGGGTGGACGTCGTACCTGCTCCACCCAGCATGCACAGTGCCACTGCCTGTGGGCTCCACGTCAGCGCTTGTTGTGCTATGTAGGTGGAATTAGCAAGGGAGTTTTATGGCGTGACAGTGTTCCTTTTGGAAGAGCAGTGAAGACTGTTGTAACGATCTTACCGGTGTATCCTCAAACTGTCTGCTGCTACAACCCCTGACTGAACCAGAGAGAGGATAGAGGATGGGAGGAATAGAGAATGGGCTGAGGATGTGGTGGATGGCGAGTCAAGACGCAGGAAGTATACACTGCGAGTGTGGGCGATATAGTTGGGTTGATTACCGAAGTAAAATAGTTTTCTGGTAATCACCCGATCAGAACAAAATACATGGCGAGGGTGGAAAGATGTGATCAGGTTGGGTTGTGATGGGGGCAGAAGGTAGGCTAATTCATGGGAAGTATTACAGTGTTGAGATGTCAGCTGTAGATTGGCTGGTGAAGCTGCATTTTAATTACGAGTGAGGAAGGGAATGGTGGGCGTAGGTAATAACAAGTGGGTTGGATAGAATAATATGGTGGGAGAGCAGAGAGTGGAGAACATACTCGCTGAAAATTAGCAATATATGACGCGGTACATTGGCAGCGGGATCAGGTTTCCCTTAAAAATTCGATGTCGGGGAGGGAGGAGGTAGAGAGCATTAAAGACAGAGACAGGTGAAACGAGCAGGAATGATGGCAGCTGGTGCCTCAGGGCGGGGGTATAAATCCCTGTGAAGATGGCCATTGTAAGTTGGCCAGTTTGGGTGTGACGATGGTTTGTTTCTAAAGTTTCCCCTGTTGAAGGAGAAGGGGGAGGAGGAGAAAGAAGAAGAATATCAACAAAAGGAACGACGACAACAATGACGATGAAAGTATAAAAAAAAAAAAAAAGATGGGGGACAGTGTAATCGACAATATATCAAGAAGAATAAATACTGTATAATGTAAAGCATGAAACGGAAAGTATTTCGAGATGGAAGAGATGAAATGAACACGTGAGACAATGAAAGTATAATGACAGAAGAAGGAACATAAACAAGAAGTGACTGAATTGTCAGTAAACATTAGTAAATTAAAACAAGCTGGACATGGCAACATTGAAAAGATAAATAGGTGGTAGAAAGTTGCACAAGAGTAAGTCGAGATTCTCTGTTGGCACAAAGAGGGAGAGAAAGGGCGGAATGAAATAGTGTTTGACAGTGAGAGGGAGATTTCTATGCAATCTGATGCTGGGTGCTGGAACAATCGCAATGCACTTTCCAGCCGTGGCCAAACTAAATTGCACTGTCTGCCAACAGTAACAAGAGTATGTTGTGAAATTCTCTCCACTCGGTCTCAGATAACCAACAACTGTATAACTTTCACGGTGTTTGGATTTTTTTTTTTTTTTCAAAAAAGAGGAACTAAAATCGTTTTCTTATGAGGATATAACTCTTCCATAGCCACCAACTTTCTAAACAGAAAATTGACACTACTACCATCAGTTAAATACAATTAGAGGTTGCCAGTAAAGTTTTCGCCTCATATCCCCAGCGTACGGCCAGTGGCAACTAGTAACTACGTAATATCTCTGCCACCCTCGATAACACGACATATATGGGTCATCATCGCCACTGTCATCATTTATCTTAAAACTACGTATTTTGTTATTCACCCTAATGATACTAATATTTCAAATCTGATTTCCTCTGTACCATCACTGTTGAGTTATTTTAATGGCTTGCAACAGAGTTAAGGTTGTAGGTGTCAGGAAGGAGAGGCCACAAAGGGTAAGCTTGTCTGTTGTCAATCATACACAGTGAAACAGACAACAGCAACGACCTTATATTGGTTGTGTCATGTCACTAACATAGTAAGTCAAATAGTATGTCATTATAAATAATCAGTTACATAGTATTACAAGATGCCCTGAAGCCTATGAAGAAACATCACCCAACCAAGTAATTTATTTTATCTAGCCCCTTGAATCAAAGGGTGTCATCTTATATCCAGCTTAATCTGGGTAATTATTATTTTTTTTTCTGGAGGAATGATTTGTAATGAAGGGGACAGTATATTCTATATTAAATTACCATGTTCGATACTTCTGTTCCAAACTAAACAAAATCTTCCGGAAATTGAGAGAATTACTTAAAAAATTAATCAGTTAACTGATAACGTGAGCGAAGACAAAAAAGAGATTCAGTAACTTATATGAAGTAATTTTCTCACTAGTACAGAATGAGAATTAGGCAGCGTTTACAGGGACAACTAAACTACCAGGTCGGCAGAATGTTAGTAAATAGACAGTAAAGCAGACAGTAAGGTAAACTGAGACAGACAATGAGACATGCGGACATAAAGGGAGAGACAGTGAGAGAGAATGACAGAGGGTAACATAGATATCAGGATGGACGGTATGGTAGAAATTAATTAAAAAGTAGGCAGTAAGGCAGACAAAAAGGCCGATAGGTAGATCAGTAAGACAAACAATAAAGCAAACAGACGGATATTGGGGCAGACAGTAAGGTAGAAGTACAACACGCACACTGACAGACAGTGAAGGAGGCTGACAGATAGTAAACCAGAAACACAGACAGACAGACAAGGGACAGTGAGGTGGACAGGCAGACAGATAAGTCGGTAAGGTAAACAGACACACAGGCATAAAGAAAGGCAATCCAGTAGACAGTAATGGAGCCAGTACTGTAATGTATGCGTACAGGCATTAAGACTATGAGGTAATGTAATTATAACGATAAATGCAGACAGACAATTGTTGTTGTTGATAACCCTGATCTGTCTGGCCGAGGAGACTCGTCGGCAGCAGGTAAACAACTGCTTCTGTGGGAGGGGGGGGCCCAACAGGTCCAATACACTACATATAGCGGTAGGGAACCGGCGCCCCTTGTAGTAGTGTCATGTCAAAGTCGGGCCAGCGTCTTTTCCCACGGCGAGATGCTGGAACATATGAGGAGGTTTGGCGCATAGGTGAACGCAGCAGTCGCCTCGCTCCACACAGGGTACACAGCACCACCACGCGCAGGCTCCTCGTCAGCGCAAGACTGACAGACAGTACATCAGTTAAGTAAACAGTACAAATACAAAAGGGAAGTAGGTTGACAATGAGACAGAAGGGGGGACAGTAAAGCAGCGGTGCAGACAATAAGGCAGATGTGCAAACAGGCAGATAGTTAGCACTGATCACAGGGAGACGGACAGGAAGGATGAAATTAAGACAATAGGGTAAGGAGGAAGACAGCAAGACAAACAGACCAACAGATAGAAAGATACACACTGAGGAAGAAACTACGTTGAGACACTAACATTACAGATAAGAGGAAGTCAGCAAATAACATGTACACATTATGCTATATGCTATAGATGCAGAGACACTACGGCAGACAATAAGGCAGACAGGCAGATAAATAAGGTACACACACTAAAGCAGGCAGGCCTTTAAATAAGACATACGTTAAAGCAGGCAGGCAGATAGCAGGATAAAAAAAAAAAAAGGTAAGACAGAAGGGCAGTTGCAAAAGCATGGGGAAGAAAAGACAGCCAAACAGCAAGGCCGAGTGACAAACAGTACGTCAAAAGGTAGATATTATGGCAGACGATAACACAGAGAGGTAGACAGTAGTGTAGACACGCTGGCAAAAGGGTGGTATGTGAATAGTAAGGTACGCAAGAATGCAGAAAATATAGTGGAGAGGCAGATAGTAGAGAAATCGGATTGTACAGTGAAGCAGACAGTACTGCAGAGATGAAGGCATAAAGTACAGAGACAGACAGCAAGATATTAAAGCAACAGACAGATGCTTTGGTAAAAAAGTATAAATAGAGGAGATATTAAATCCAACAGGCTAGCAGACCGAGAGACTTTAACCCGCTCCGTCCTGTTGACGTGAATAAACGTCCACACATTTTGTCACTGCCAATCCTGTTGACGTATATAAATGTGAATCAATTGCAAGGTCCCTAATTTGCACAATTTTCAATTTTCGCAAGTGATTTTTGGTAGGTATACACAGGACACCTTCCTCTACAAGATGCCAGGCAGGGACAATGCCATACCTAGCATGACTTCCCCCCCCCAACACACCATTGTCTCAGCAATTCACCTGTTACCAGTGACCTGGCCAGTAAAGACATGTCGTGCCACGGTACGAAATTCAGGGCCAGAGTGATTCCCCAATCGATGACAATGTGGAGGACAAACTTTACATAGCATTAGAGGATGAAACAGTCAGAAATGATGATCAGGTAATGTCGCAAAAAAAGGTCAGGTATGTTGATGTGTTTGGTGAGTGAAACAATGCTTATATTGCCTATATTACTGTGTGAAAACCAATATACTCTCGTACTACATACAAATTCGTACCAAATAAATAAATAAATACCGTTTATGAGTGGTGTGGAATGGTTACCCTCCCATAGAACTCGTTTTCTTTGGAGCCAGCCTGATAGAAAACACAGTAAGGTGAGGAGGTACTGCTACCTGTATCGAGTATTTTAATCCTCAGGTGAGCGATTTCTCTATGAATTTTCGATGTTTCTCACCAAAAGCGGAGGTTTGAGCCAAAAATTTTTTTTTTTTCCAAAAATGTTCGGGATTGGGGGGAGTCAGTGGTGGTCGGGACAGGGTGGGTTAACGAACCCACCTGTCACCCTGTTGTGTGAAGTGCATGTGGTAAGGCCAGCTGCCAGTTGGTGTGTATCCCTCGCCCTCATCCATGACAAACAAGCAGGCACACAGACAGCCAAAGAGACAGAAAGACAAGCAGACGGGCAGAAAGGCAGTCAGATAGACGGGCAGACAGGCAAATCGTGAGACGGAGAGAATATAAAGAACGTATTTGTCGTCTGAGGTGAGGATAGTAATGCCATCTGTTAAGGGATGAATGTCCTTCGTTCGAACTCATGTCAAACAGACAAACAGACAGTAAGGCGGGCAGACAGGCAAGCCGGAAATGATACATACAGTAAGGCAGAGAAGTAGACAGTAAGGTAGAAAGAAAAGTAGTTAAGTAGCAAGGTAGGTTGAGAGGCAGAGAGTAAATAGGAAAATATAAATGTAGCCAGGCAGACCAGGGACATGTTTACCCCTGGGTACACAGGACACGTGCCCTCCTCGGTCCATGAGGCTCCGTATATAACAGAAAAAATAAATGCATACCGCATATAAATACATATTTAAAGTCATACTAAATACAACAGTACTACAGAGTTCTAACTCTGCTATACAATTAATGCCCATGCTCGCTGTCTGCTCTGAATAAGATAAATTTATCTATTCAGTCGACCATGTTGAGAGAGAGAGAGAGAGAGAGAGACGATTAAAAGTTTACAGCTGGATGGTTCGCATTCTAACCCTGTCCCGATCGCAGGCGGCACGTGAAGTGAGAGGCTGGAGCTACAGGGAAGAGGGTCTAAGGGTGCTGGGTATGAGTAAGGCCACAACTGAGGAACGCCGTAGTCAGTTATGTGCCTATTCATCCTGCCACTGGCTTCTGTCTCCATAACCATTACTGAGGTATGCTTCATAGTAAACTTATGACACAAAAGTGTTTATAACAACAAGGTGACTATCTATTCTGATGTTGCATGTTGAGATACATACTTTTATCATGATGAATTCATTACAGTTGGGGGTCTTTGTGTTTCCCTCATATGAAGTGATTTCGTAAGGTTATTCAGCCATTATTCATGATGAAAAATGAGACACAGTGTGTGTGTGTGTGTGTGTGTGTGTGTGTGTGTGTGTGTGTGTGTGTGTGTGTGTTAGAAGTGAAGGGGCCCAGCAGCTCACCAAGTGACCTGCCCCCCGCTTAGGTTAAACGTGCCCCTGAGGCAGACAGCCAGACAGTAAAGAAAACAGACAATAAAAACAGAGAGTGAATCTAAGGCACTTACCTGTCATCGGAGGTGTAGGTGGTAAGTCCAGCTGTCAGCAGGTGAATGTCCCTCGCCCTCACCCACGACACCTGCCACCACCACCACAGACAGTACACAATAACCAATGATATTATTATTTTTATTATTATTATTATTATTATTATTGTTATTATTATTATTATTATTATTATTATTATTATTATTACGAAACCTACCTGTCTATCTATCTATCTATTACCACAATCCTTAATCCCATAAGGTGTGGCCACAAACAAATTGCTTCCAAGTCGCCCTGTCCACCGCCACTTCACTGCCCTCCCCCCAGCGCACACCACCACTTTCATATACCTCTCCACTCCATCCCATCATCTCATTCTCAAACTCCCCTTCCCTCTCCCCCCCTTCATCTCACTCACATACACTCTCCTCGTCAGTCTCTCGCTCTTCATCCTCTCCACATAACCAAACCACATCACTTTTTCTCCCAACGCTTTCTATCACATCCACATCCACACCACAAAGCTCTTTCATTTCTTCATTTGTCAGTCTGTCTCTCCATGTAACTCCACATGGTCCTCTCAAATGACCCATTTCCACTGCTTTCTTGTGTCCTTCCAACAAGGTCCAAGCTTCACATCCATACGTTAGAACTGGAATCACAATATTATCATGTAGCGACCTTTTTACTTCCATGCTCACTTCCCTATTTCTTATCACTGCTTTCAAAGAACCGGCAACCTTTCTTCTTTGTCGCACCCTTCCAAGCACTTCATCCTCCACACTTCCATCATGGCTCATAATACTACCCAAGTACTTAAATGCAATCACATTTTCCATTTCCTGATCATACAACCTCATTGTACATTCAGTGACTTCACCTTTCTTGAAGACCATAACTTTACTCTTCTCTACATTCACCTTTAGATTCCGTTTCTTACACACTCTTCCAAACTCATTCACTAATCCTGGCAGTTACCCTTCGTCTTCACTTAACAATACAGTATCGTCTGCAAACAACAGTACAGGAAGTTTCCAAACACTGCCCTCTCTCACTAGGGCCGCTCCAACATCCACTGCCCTACATTATACCTCTTTTATAACCCCATCCATATACAGACTGAACAACCATGGAGACATGACACATCCCGGTTGCAATCCAACATTTAGATAGAAAAAATCGCTCAGTTCACTATCCACACGCACTGCAGCCTGAGCACCCTCATACATATTATTCACGGCATTCAACAACTTCCCATCTACTCCATATATTCTTAATATTTTCCACATTCCATGTCTGTCCACTCTGCCATATGCATTCTCTAAATCCATGAATTCAGCAAGCAACTTCTTTCCCTTCTTTAGAAACTTTTCCACTAAAGATCTAAGGACGACTATCTGACCTACACAACCTCTTCCCCTCCTAAAACCTCCCTGTTCTTCTCAAACTAATTCTTCTATTATTTTCCGAACTATGTCAATAAGTATCCTGCCATATACTTTTCCTCTTACACTAAGAAGACAAATGCCCCTGTGATTACCAATTCTTTTTTTCCCTTTTCCTTTGTACAGGGGAATAATTACACCTGACTTCCAATCCTCTGGAACCCTATCCTCCTTCCAGGCCAATCTGCATATCTTCCATATCCACATCCATATCCACTCCACTACTATCTCTCCCTCATGCCTTAGCATTTCACCACACTCTCCATCAATTCCTCCGGCTTTCCCCATTTTTTTCTTTATTTTTTTATTTATTTTTTTTATGTGACCGACTCTGGGCATAGGCTTCACAGCCTGATTTCAAGGCCCAGTAGTCCTCCTACGTACCGCACACCTCTACATGTCACCACTTCGGCGCTAACACCCATCGTCCATACTGAATACATGCTAGGGCTGTCTCATATAGGACTGATGTATTGGTATTAGCGGGGGTATTTTTACGACATGTCGGCGGGTCTTCTGGTAGATCAGTAAAGTCTGATTTTGTGAAATTCAAATCCTTAAACTGTTCCCTGCCTCAGCGGGATTTGAACCCGGGTCCGTCAGGACTGCAGGCCAACTCTCTACCGATTGAGCCACCGCCTCGCCACTTCCATCCTGCTGATCTCTTCTTCCCTTCTCACCTCACTCCTTCTCCCAGCCATTCCCCAGCTCCTCATACTTGCATTACTTCCATTCTCTGTGTTTAACAGTTCTTTAAAGTGTTCTCTCCATCTGCTCACTTTTTCTCCCTTCTCCACTATCAATCTGTCACTTTTATCTTTCACTCCCCTACTAACTTCTCTGTCACCCTGTCTAACTCTCTTTACCTCCTTCCGGAACATTTTCTTACATTCCCTTCGCTTTACACTCAAATGCCTTCCAAATTCCTCATTCATTCTCTTCATACTCTCTCATACTAATCTTTACACCTCTCTCTTCCTCTCTGCATATAACTCTCTCTTCCTTCTCTCAATTTCCTTCATGCCTCAGTTTCCTATTCACTCACTACATGCTTTCTTCTTTTGTGTCACGGCTTGCCTCACCTCTTCATTCCAACATGGTTTTCATTGCGACCTCTTTCGTCTTCTCTTCACCCCACACACCACCTCATATGCTGCACAGATTTCTTCTGAGAATATCTTGCACACACCTTCCACCTCCCCCATCTGCTCCAAATAATATTTACCGAATCGCCCTTCCACATCTATCTCATATTCTGCCTTTTTTTTTTTTCTTTCCTCTTGCAACCTTTCTACCCTCACTGTATGGACTACTTCCTCCTGACCTTCACTCCTTCTATTCCTCCATCGTACTTTATGTTATTATTTTTATGACTATTATTGTTATTATTATTATTATTATTGTTATTATTATTATTATTATTATTATTATTATTATTATTACTGTTATTATTATTATTACCAAAGTGCTGTGCCTTTGTGTGTGTGTGTGTGTGTGTGTGTGTGTGTGTGTGTGTGTGTGTGTGTGTGTGTGTTCTTACCTTACCTAACTGTTCTTACCTAATTGTATCTTTACAGGAATGAGTCAAGCTCGTACTGTCCCGTGTCTTAAACCATATTTATCGTACATATCCTTAAATTTGTGAATTGTTTTGGCACACACTATTTCATTGGGTAGTGCATTCCATTGATCAATTGCTCTGTTTGGGAAATTGAATTTCCTTACGTCTTTATCACCTCTCTTCTTATGCAGTTTTTTGCAGTGTCCTCTTGCTGATGCTTCTCCATATGTTAAGTAATCATTTATGTCTATTTTCTCCTTCCCTGATATGCACTTATATAGCATTATCATGTCACCTCTTTTCCTTCTCTCCTGTAGTTTTGGTAGATTCAGTTTATTTAGTCTTTCTTCGTAGCTTAGGTCCCTTAAGCTTGGTATCCATCTTGTAGCGGCCCTTTGAACTTTTTCAATCTTGTCTACGTGCTTTTTGAGATGAGGACTCCAGACTACTGATGCATATTCCAGGGTTGGTCTAATGAATGATGTTATTATCCTTCTTAGCATGTCTTCATTTATGTATGTGAATGCTATTCTCATATTTGCAATCAGTGTATACGTGTTCCGTACCTTCTCGCTGATGTGGTCAGCCGGAGATAGTCTGTTATTGATAATCACACCTAGGTCCTTCTCTCTTTCTGATGTGTATAGGGTTTTATTTCCTAACTTATAATCCCAATCAGGTCTTTTTCCACTTTTACCAAACTTGATTACATGACACTTGTCCACATTGAATTCCATTTGCCATGTATTACTCCATTCATGAAGTTTATTTAATTCTTCTTGTAGCTCTTTACAAGAGTCTGTATTCTTCTTTGTATTTTTGCATCATCTGCAAACATATTCAGATAGCTCTCATTTCCAGTGTTGCTGTTTATATCATTTATAGACACTAAAAACATGATTGGTGCCAGCACTGAACCCTGTGGTACTCCACTAGTCACTTCTTTCCATGATGAGTAGTTTCCTCTTAGTACTGTTCTCATTTCTCTTATTATGAGAAAATCTTGCATCCAACAAAACAGTTTGCCTCGAATTCCTCCTTGATGGTACAGTTTCCATAAAAGCCTTTGGTGTGGTACTGTGTCAAAAGCTTTCTTGAAATCTAAATAGATACTGTCCACCCATCCTTCTCTTTCTTGTATTGTGTTTGTTACTCTGTCATAGTAGCTCAACAGATTAGTAACACATGATTTTCCTTTTCTGAAACCAAACTGTCTTTCTGTTATCATACTGTGTTCTTCTAGATGATTTACCCAAGTTTTTCTTATAAGCTTTTCTAATACCTTGCTTACAACACTGGTCAGTGATACTGGTCGGTAGTTGAGTGGATTTTGTCTATTTCCTTTCTTGAATAAGGGGACAATATTTGCTTTCTTCCAAATATCAGGTAGTTTACCTTGACTCAAGGATTTCTTGAAAGTTAAAAATAATGGTTTACTTAACTCCTTTGCACATTCTCATAGTACCCAACATGAAATTTCATCAGGACCACTTGCTTTTCCTCTGTCTAATTTACTTAACTCCTCCTGTATTACTTTTTCTGCTATTTGTATATCTGGTAGTATGTGTGGACATGCATGTTCCACATAGTCCCTCTCAAAAATTTTTTCTGTAAAAACTAATTGGAAATTCTTATTTAGTGCTTCACAAATATCTTTCTCTTGTGTATAAGTGATTCCCTCGTCCGTAATGGATTGTATTATATCTTTTACTTTGGTTCTGCTTCTGATATAGCTGTAAAACAGCTTTGGTTGATTACTACTTTTATTTATTATATCCTCCTCAAACTGTTTTTGGGCTTCCCTCCTTATTCTTGTATCATCGTTTCTTGCCTGTTTGTAATTATTATACGCCCTTTCACTATTGTGTGTGTGTGTGTGTGTGTGTGTGTGTGTGTGTGTGTGTGTGTGTGTCTTGCTGAGGCATCTTGCTGGTGTAGCTTGGTGGCCCAGTGGGTGGAGTCGGGTGATGGGTGAATTGGTTCACAGGCAGGGTGGGTGGAGTAGGTGGACAGGGTGGGTGGGGAGGGTGGTAGGGTGGGGAGGGTGGTCAGGGTGGGTGGGGAGGGTAGAAGGGTGGAGTGGGTGGACAAGGTGGGTGGGGAGGGTGGAAAGGTGGAGTAGGTGGTCAGGGTGGGTGGGGAGGGTGGAAGGGTGGAGTAGGTGGTAAAGGTAGATGGGTAGGGTGGAAGGGGTGGATGTGATATGTGGGCTTCGTGGGTGGACTTAGTGGGTTAGTGGATGGGCTGGGTGGGTTGGTGGGTGCACGGGGTGGATAAATGGATGGGTGACAGAGTGGATGGGCATTTGGGTGTACTGACTGGGTGGGGCGGGATGGATGGGTGAGGCTGATGAATTGGATGGGTGGAGTTCATGATGGGATGGTTGGTTGGGTTGATAGGTGGGTGGCTGGGTAAGTGAATCAGTAGGTAGGGTGGGCGAGTGAATAGGGTGCACAGGTGGGTGGGTGGGATAGGTAGGTGGGCGGCAGGGTGTGTGGGCGTTAGGGTAGGGCATGAGGGTGGGCATAGTCAGTAAATGGGTGGGTGGGCGGGTAGGTGGGATGGGTGAGTGGGTGAACTTTCTGGGTTGGTTGGAACATGTGTGGCTTCCCGAACGACTAGGCAGGGGACGGATTGATATTATTTCTGAACATGATTTACTTTCATTTGGTCTCCTGACACAGAAATGTCTGTCTTGTCCATGAATAGCCTCTCTCTCTCTCTCTCTCTCTCTCTCTCTCTCTCTCGTAGTTATCAACAACTCGGATCGACGGTGATAACATACAGTACATAATACTACGAGTCTCATGCATGTTAGCATGTTATCGAGAACTACTGGGCGACAATGTGTTGCAGCTCTAACACTGAAGTAAGATATTTTTCAACAACACAGTCTCCATTAACATGATAAACACACTGACGGACTAACAACTGCTTCCCCATCGTGTGAAATAGAAAATTCGACTGCAATTTAAAAGTAACTTTTGCATGTGAGAATAAAGCGAGTTGCTTGTATTGTTTGGCACATGCTGAGGACGTGATCAGACTCTAGCTCGCATAATTACAGGACACTGAAGGACAGAGAGTGTTCATATCCGTGGCATGATTCTCTATAGAGATGAGTGGTAAAAAAGTCAAGATAAAGACCAAAGGCAATAGTGACAGTCAGAGGCGAGGCCATTTACCTGAATGTTAACGCGATATTTTATTTTCTTTTTTTATGCGAGGAAGAAGGAACCAAAGGCCATGAGCCCGCAATAACAGTTCCCTCCAAGAGAAAAACAAAATACAACAGACAGCCAAATTCAAGATCCGATCATTTCGAGATGCCTGGACACACTGCGTTTGAAAGGCTGGAGATCATAGGCAGCAGGAAATACAGACAGAGGGAGAGACTTCCAGAGTTGACCTGTTGCATAAATGAAGGACTGGGAGTAACGGTTAACTCCTGCATTAGAGAGTTGGACAAAAAAAGGATGAGAGTTTGCTGCTAGACGGGTGCTACGCGCCCGTCATAGAGGTGGAGGAATGCATGCAGACAGTTCAGAGGAGCAGTGACCATTAAAGTAGCGATAGAAAAGAGATAAAGATGCAACAGTGTGGCGAAGAGACAGAGGTTGAAGGGAGCCAGTAAGAGGAGGAGAGTTAATGGGACGAAAAAGAGGAGGAGAGTTGATGAGACGAAAAGCCTTTGACTCCTATTGAGAAGAGCTGTATGTGGGGAGCCTCCCCACACATGAGAGTTGTACTCCACACAGGGGCGGATAAAACCCCTATATGGAGTCAACAATTGTGCAGGGGAAAAGAAAAAACGGAGTCGGCTTAGCACACCTAATCTCTTGGAAGTAGATTTTACTAGAGATGTAATATGATCTTTCCAAGATAAGTCCCGAGTAAATGAAACCCCAAGCATGTTCAATAATGATGCAGGATTAAGCTGGATATTATTAAACATTAGTGAGTATACCTGTGGAAGATTTTGTTGGGTTGATAGGTGTAAGAACTGAGTCTTAGATGCATTAAAAACAGACAGATTATTTTTACCCCAGTCAGACATACGAGCCAAGTCAGACATTAGGTGTGTCATAGCCTCATCCCTTGTTTGTTGAAGTAACTGCTGAGATGGACGTTGCGGGAACCGAATGGAAAGGTGAAGGGTGGAGTCATCAGGGTATGAGTGGATAGGGTTAGATGTACAGCTTGGAAGGTCATTGATGAATAAAAGGAAGAGAGTTGGTGATAGGACAGAGCCCTGAGGAACACCACTGTTGACAGATCTAGGAAAAGAACGACGGTCGTCGACAACAGTGGCTATAGAACGACAAGAAAGGAAGCTAGCGTTGAAAGCACAGATAGAAGGATAGAAACCGTAAGAGGGCAGTTTGGAAATTAAAGATTTATTCCAAACTCGATCGAACGCCTTTGAGATGTCAGGTGCAATGGCAAAGCTTTCGCCAAAGTCCCGAAAGGAGGATGACCAGGAGTCTGAAAGGTAGGTGAGAAGATCGCCAGTGGAGCGTCCCTGACGGAACCTGTACTAACGATCAGAAAGAAGGTTGTGAAAGGAAAGATGCCCTAAAATTTTTCTATTGAGAATTGACTAGAAAACTTTTGAAATACAAGACGTTAAAGCAATTGGACGATAGTTAGTGGGTTGGGAATGGTCACCCTTCTTTGGAACTGGCTGAATGAGAGCAAACTTCCAGCAAGAAGGGAAGGTACAAGTTGACAGACAAAGGCGAAAGAGTTTGCCTAGGCAGGGTGTAAGCACAGAAGTACAGCTCTCGAGAACGACAGGAGGGACCTCAGCAGGCCCATATGCCTTGTTAGTATTGAGGCCAGTGATGGAAGAAAATACATCAGCTGAAGAAATTTTAATGTCAGCCATGAGGAAGTCAGAGGGGGGAAGTGATGGAGGAGCAGCACCGGAATCATCTAAGGTGGAACTGGAGGAGAAAGTCTGTGAGAAGAGATCTGCTTTATCAGTAGAAGAAATAGCTACAGAACTATCAGAGTAGAAAAGAGGAGGGAAGGATGGTGAGGTAAAGTTGTTAGAAGGGTTTTTGGCAAGGTGCCAGAAGGAGTGGGAAGAATTCGAGTTGGATAGTTGAGAGCATTTAGTATGGATGAAATTATTTTTAGCAGAGCGAAGAACAAACTTAGCACGATTCCGGGCAGAAACGTAAAGATGATGTGATTCAGGGGTGGGTTTGCTCCGGTACCTTTTGTATGCCCACTCCTTGTTGCAGACAGCATTAGAACAAGCGTTATTAAACTAAAGCTCTCTTGTGTTAGACAAATGATACGAGAAAGGAATGTATGCTTCCATGCCCAAGAGAATAACCTCCATAATGCACAAGGCACACTCAGATGGCTCCCGGCCATGGAAGCAATAATCATTCCAGGGAAAATCAAAGATGTACTGCCTGAGGACCTCCCAATCCGCAGCTCCAAAGTGCCACAGACGACATTTCTTTGGAGGGTCCACAGGTCATACCGGAGTGATAGGACAGGTTAAGGTGATAAGGTTGTGATCAGAGGAGCCCACCGGAGAGAAAAGATTGGCAGTGTAAGCAGAAGGATTAGTTGTAAGGAAGAGGTCAAATATGTTGGAACTCTCTCGAAGGCGGTCTGGGATACGGGTAGGGTGCTGTACAAGCTGTTCTAGGTCATTAAGGATAGAAAAGACGTAGGCTTGTTCACCAGGTGGATCAGTGAAAGGAGAAGAGAGCCAAAGGTGGTGGTGAACATTGAAATCTCCTAAAAAGGAGATTTCAGAGAAAGGAGAAATGGATAGAATTTGTTCCATCGTAGAAGTAAGATAGTCAAAGAATTTTTGATAGTCAGTAGAATTAGGGGATAAGTAAACAGCACAGATATATTTAGTCAGAGAATGACAGGAAAGCCGAAGCCAGAGTGTAGAGAATTCAGAAGAATCGAGTTCAGGAACACGAAAGCAAGATAAGTCGTTGGGTATATATACACAACAGCCACATTTGGCTTTGAAATGAGTATAGAGAAAGTAGGAGGATACAGAAAAGGGTTTGCTGTCAGTTGCCTCAGACAGCTGAATCTCCGTTATAAAAAGAAGGTGAGGTTTAGAGGAGGAGAGGTGGTGCTCAACAGAGCGAAAGTTAGAGGAAAGGCCGCGAATGTTGCAGAAATGAAGAAGAAGAGTGTCAGACAGTGGTTCCAGGCACTTGGAGTCGTCACCGGGAGAGGGGCGGATGGTGGGGGCATTTATGGTCCCCCCTCCTGGGGACTCCGAGGCTTGGTGAAGAGACGCCATTTTTTTTTTTTTTTTTTGAATAGGAAATGAAGTGTGTACTGTGCATGTAGTTTGGTGTAGATAGTTAGAGAAATTTGTACTGGAGAGCATGCTGGCCTACTCTCTGTGTAACTGAGACACTGAAAAAGTTCAGCAAAGGGGGATGGTCAGGAACTAGTCCTGAGGGCTGATGAAACGGGAGCTCCAGCACTCCCTGTCATCAGCTTTCCATCCACCTCGGGAGTACTGCCCTGCTCGACTGTTGCTACTGTCTACTCCTGCTTTATGGAGGTTTGGTTCCCGGATGGACGCCACAGTTACGTCTCTCCATCCAGTTAACAGGGACATGGTAATAGGCTCCACATCACCCAGTTAGTGTTATATGGTTACCAATGGGTGTTTTATTTCCTCGGCAAGAAAAAACTATTAGGCTTGTCACTCAGGGCAGAACCACCTGAAGTGGAAAGAAAAGTTATAAAACGCGACAGGAGGGATTCGAGAAATAGGAAGAGAGGATGTAGGACGTACTGTAGATAAAAGTGAAGGGAGGAATAGGTAGCACTACATTAAGTGAGTGGATGATGGCTGCCACCACCTGCCACCTTAAGTTACGTTAATTATTCACCCCAGGTTTGGGGATATCGAACCCTTTTCAACCGTTTGGTTTTTATCTCGCTTTCTTTTAAATAATATAGTCATGTAAATCGAAGTGCTTCCATAGCAGTCTGTATCCTGTCTACATTATCTTCATGACTGCTGCCATCACCCTCACACCACCACACCTTTCTCATTCCCACCTCTGCATGAAACCTACCATCAAAATTCCTTCACTCCACCTCTAACTGTACTTCACGCAAAGGAAAATGTGACATAAAACTTTTTTTTTTTTCAATTTTATTACATAGGATAATGTTCGTCTACCATATTCATGCCTCACCAAAATAGTCTGTTGATTCTAACTGTGCGAAGTTGAGTCACGCCCCCAACTTGACAGCTGACCTGTGACTGGGTGACCCTTGAGGCGTCACAGATTCAGAAGTTGACGACACTCATGATTCGCCTTTTTTCCTGCAGCACATGCCTTTTCCCTACATGATGAAAGGGAAGGCTATTGACTTTAGCTTACACCTTCACAGTCTGTCTGTATCACATCAGTCCGTGTGAGGTTCACTGGAAAGACAAATATGTATATAATATGTATTATACTGTACTGTGTGTATATATATATATATATATATATATATATATATATATATATATATATATATATATATATATATATATATATATATATATATATATATATATATATATATATATATATAGAGAGAGAGAGAGAGAGAGAGAGAGACAGACGTCTATCTATCTATCTATTGCCAGACGCCTCAATCCCGTTTGGGGTGGCCACAAACAAATCGCCTCCAAGTCGCCCTGTCCCCCGCCATTTCACTCCCCTGCTCCCAACTCACACCCCCCTCTCTCATATACCTCTCCACCCCATCTTTCCATCTCATATATATATATATATATATATATATATATATATATATATAATGTGTGTGTGTGTGTGTGTGTGTGTGTGTTTGTCGGAAGGACACACATTACACCCATGTGTACAAATGCTTTTTACACTCCTGACCGGGAATGGAACCCGTCAGAAAATTCAGATAACTCAGCTTTTATCACCCCATGGTGTAGTGGTATCAGTGCGAGACTTTAATCTAGAAGTCACAGGTTCGATTCCCGATAAGGAGCGTAAAAAACATGGTGATTATGAGAACCCAAATTAGTAAAGCGCGATTATATACAGTATTTTGACACAACATCGATATAATGTGCAATAACTGTTGACCACAACTGATATCATGCTGCCAAATGTCTACCAATCTGTATGTATGACACATCTCATTACAACAGAAATATTTCATCATCTTTTGACGTAAATTGGAAACTGTGAACTGTAAATGAACTTGCTATGACAACCACACATCGGCATTTCTTCAACCCCTCTAACTAATAAACAAACGCACCAGGTCACAAACACACCTTTGTTTACCTTAATACGGTATTGGTTTGTTTAACAGGATATGATTATAGTTTCATTAAGCTTCCAAGCTATGTTTAAATCTAATGACCAAATTGTTCTTATACCTATTGTGAAGCACAGTTTGATTACAAACACCGCCTACTCTAAAAGCATATTCTAATCACTGGTTTGCTTTGCATGATCTGGATGGGATTTAGCACAGATTCGTAACAGAATACACGCACCATATTAATTTCACCTTAATTTGGCCCTGATTGTTGTCCCTTTGCGTTGTATCTCACGTAGCTCGATGGCAGTTAGACAAAGCAACGGCTCCACGTCCAGTACATAGCACAGCTTCTTGATGAGCACCGTATTTTAGTACTGATCCGTTTTTACAACTCAGCAGTCAAAAAGAGATATAGAATATTTAAGTCAAGCTAAAGCGAAAACAAAATAGTGACAACATATTATCGGGCACATGAAAACATGACTGCCATCCATACGAGCGCACCAGGACACAAACAAAACCATTTTACACGCAGTCAAAATCCCCCACCCCCACCCCCCACCCGTCCTTTACAAACACCCTCCCGCCTCCGCTATTCCATCTCACTCGCAGTGGATTATTGCCAACCTCGCCAGTTTAAAGGTCGCGGGTATGTCGTGTAGACTCGAGGAAGCTGAGCCGTTTTGTGTGTGTGTGTGTAATGTAGTACATACAGTATAAGTAGAGGAAAGTTTGTTCAGCGAAAGAGATGTAAGGAAAGCGGCAGATGTGGGTTTAGTCAGATATGGGAAGGTATGTGTGTGAGAGTATGTGGGTGTGGAATAAGGTAGGACTAGGGTGAGGCAGGTTTAAGATGTGACAGCAGGTGTATGGCGAGCAAGGGGTGTTATAAGGCAGGAGGGCCGGACAGATGTTGGGTGAGGCATGTGTGAGTCTGGTAGGTGTGGGGCCAATCATTTGTGTGAAAGTAAACGAGGACAGTGAAAGTAAAGGATAAAATGGGTAGTTTTTCCATTCTGTGGATTAATTTCATTCGACCCTAAAATGAAATGTACGTTCCATTTAGTATTGGGAAACGCAGGATTTCCAGATTACCATGTGTATATTGACTGTATATAAAAACAGTTGAAGATATACTTGAAATTTAATTAGACTTCTCTTTTCTTCTACCATACTTTATGTAAACTAGGAAAAGAAATTGTACAGAGGCATGCGTTGGATATCGTGGCAGTCATCATCAGCGGACTTGGTTCACCCACTACGGCACAAAGGCTTCATTCTACTCGCCCCACTTGAGTCTCTTGGCTGCCACCTCATTCTTTCTCTCGCTGGAATTTTAGACAATCCATTTCTTCAACTGCTTCCCCATCAGCTGCCCCGTCTAGCCACAAGAGGCCACTATGACGCGAGGCCACGCCAGCTGCCTCGTCTAGCCACAAGAGGCCACTAATGAAGCTAGGCCACGCCAGGTGCCTCATCTAACCACAACAGGCCACTTTATTAAGCGAGGCCACACCAGGTCGATATTATGCTGGCAGTATGAAGCTCAGTGGTAACGCCCCTTCTGAATCATAGTGACTACCAAGATCACCAGTGGGAGAGAAAGTGCAACGAAAATCTATGTTTATATCAGGGCTAGGATGCAGTCACTGGGGCACTGAGGAAAGTGTATGCGAATTCACACACACACACACACACACACACACACACACACACACACACACACACACACACACACACACACACACACACACACACACACACACCATGATTTATATCCAGTGTCGTCCAGTAAGTGACATCCAGCAGGTACAGAATTCCATTCCTTGAGCACATCTAGTTCACTCCCGTGCAATCAGCTGGCATCATCCACAGCTTCAGACCATTTTGCAACTACCGGTATAAATATTCTGTAATTTTCTTCAATTACACGTTTAACGACGGACGGGACGCTTCAGCTAATCACTTATACTCAAGAGTTAAAGTAATGTCGTATAAATCTATTTAAACTATAAACATTTTGTGTTATATTTCTGATTACAAGACTATAAAAGAAAATGAGAAGCTGGAACTTAAATGATTCCAAGAAACTCATATGAAAGGTGACCCTTTGTGGTTAGCTATGCTGACACGACGTCAAAGGGTGAATATAGTGATAATTTATACCATTCAAGTACTCATGTTCGAAACCATGGGTGCAGTTACTCTTATGTGGGTGGCGAACATGACACGAAGTACGTCAGGCAAACCTGCTGTGCTTGTGAATTCTGCCTAATTCCTTTGAGTATTCCTTGAGTGTATAGGGAAGCAGTTATTTTGTGTCATAATGTTTGGTCTTGATAATGCACACACTGTCTGGGTTTGGGCTCTGCTGATGTTTGACTCTAAATCATCACTGGATTTGATCTGATTTAGGTACATTAGTGTCAGCGTCACTTTGAAGTCCGCGGAAAGGGCCTTGTTCCTTGATATAGGGCTAGTTATAGCATTCTTGATCAAGTCCTTTGCTAATAATATTCCTGCACATTCCGCCTATGCCTTCTGAGCTCACGGTCATCGTACTGGGATAATTCGAACGTTTTTTGTTTAATTCTTTCCTTGAAAGCGCCCTTGGGCCTTTCCTCTTGTTCCGCCATGATTGCTAGTAGGTCATAAACATCTGAGGAAAGATCGGTTGTTATCCTTGCATTCTACTGTACAGATTTATGATTCCTCTTAACTCAGTGGGAATTATTATGCAATACTCTTACAGCTTCCTACCTGCTCTTAAGAAATTTAAGACCTGTTTCTAGCTCCTAAGTATTTTATACATACCGTCCCAGATGTCCTCCTATGGACCATACATCCCCACCACTTCGGCACTAACACCTACCGACCATACTGAATGCATGCTATGGCTGTCTCATACAGGACAGTTATATTACTACTAGCGGGGAAGCTTTCACAAGCCGGTGGGTCTTATGACACATCAGCAAAGTCAAAAACTTAAACTGTTCCCTGTCCTAGTGGGAACTAGATCCCGCCTCCAATGAGCCACCTGACCAGCTTTCCAGCGACTCGGCCACAGCAGCCTGGCACTCCTTATACTTCTACCTCTCCTCCTTCTACTCCGTGTCTTCCCTCCCCAACTACATCTTGTGCTCCTGCTGTCTCAGCTCCTACCTGCACTCGTATCTACATTGCTTCTACAACAAGCTGTCCTCAGAGAGAGAGAGAGAGAGAGAGAGAGAGAGAGAGAGAGAGAGAGACGCAATATTGTGGCAAAAGGGAAGAATGTTGACGGGAGTCACTGAGAAAAGTTTTATTTATTATCTACGTATCTTGTACCTGTCTATTGCCAGATGCCTTAATCCCGTAAGGGGTGGCCACAAACAGATCGCTTCCTCTCGCCCTCCACCTTAATCACATACACTCTACTAGTCAGTCTGTCATTTTCCATCCTCTCTGTATGGCCAAACCATCGCATATTATTTCCCTTAACACTTTCAAACACAGCCACATCAACACCACAACGCTCCTTTACATACTTATATGTCTGTTTGTCACCACATGTAACTCCACATGTTCCTCTCAAATAGCTCACTTTCACTGCCCTTACTCTTGACTTGTGTCCCTCCGACAGGGTCCAAGCTTCAATTCCATACGTTGGAGTGGGGATCACAGTACCGTCATGTAGTTCATTTTTTACCTCCATGTTCGCCTCCTATTTCTTATCAATACCTTCAATGAACCAGCAACCTTTCTACCACGATGTACCCTTTCAAACTTTTCCCTCTTTAAACTTCCATCCTACCTCGGCACCCTACCTAATTACTTACACATACTCACATTCTCTATTTCCTCACCATCCAGTCTCACTCTCCGTATTCATTTCTCTCAAAGACCATAACTTTACTCTTATCTACTCTCACTTTAAGATTCCGGTTCCTACATACTCGTACACTCACGGACTCATTCACTACGCCTTGCAGCTCACGTTCTTACCCACTTAACAGTACAGAATCATCGGCAAATAACAGAGAGAGAGAGAGAGAGAGAGAGAGAGAGAGAGAGAGAGAGAGAGAGGTGATGAGGTAATAAAAACTTTTATTCTAACTTGTTTAGCAGTGGTGTATTTGGAACAGGATATCCAGTCTGACACTCCCGCAATTGTGTCGCTGATGGTACAAGCTGCCATCTAATCATACATTGTATTTAATTTCTATATTTCTGTACTTGTTCTTTTTTTAAATGTTGGCACCCATTTCATCATCTTACCTAAAATTCCATGGGTTTACATGTAAGAGGCCGACTTGTAGGTACGAAACCCTATGGTCAATATCACCCAAATTTCACTATTTTCTAGATGCTGAATGGAGATTTTTGGCATCTATTTTCCTTACCTGCACTAGTTTCTTAAGCCCATATATATTACACATGGTGTATACAACTTGTCTGAGTGGTTACATTCTTTTAATATTTTAAGTAGTTGAATACACAGCTACATAGATTCCTCTCTCTTCTTTTAAAATCTCCTGAAGTCTAACCACTCGGGGCTGTAGTTCTTGTACCAGTTTCTGACTGAATATATCGTCACTTTTTACCTTCCCGTCTTACAGCATTATTTGTCTTCTATCCATTGATTGATGTCATACCATCCTATCCGAGGACAAAAAAATACGACTACGCAACTGGTCTAAACTAAGTTGCAGTCCTTCCTTTCCTCCGCCCCATTCCCTTGTCATACAAACAATTTTTTGATTTATTTTTCTAGTTCAACCAAAGATTTCCGTTGCTTTTTCTTTGTTACTCACTTGCATCGTCATTTTATTGCTGCATCTGCGACCTGGAGTAAAAAAAGATAAAAACTAGAACTACCGAAAGATACAGTTAGAAATATATGTCTGACAAATTATTTTAGCTCTTCTTCATTTTCTCCATTTCCCCTGCTGGGTAATAATCCTAAGCTCTGAGATATTAAGCATTTTTTTTCCGCCTATATGTGATTCTCATGATATGATGTGTTGTGGAATAATGTGACGGAAATGCCTTGAGTGTGAAGTAGACGCAGTGAGCTAGTAGGGAAACTTTTGTCGGTACATATAAGAGTTCACTTTCATTCCACATTCCTAATACTAGTTCACTTATCCCTACAAACAACTGCACATGCCCGTCAGAGGTAAATGCATTTCAACCAGCCTGTCTGCTGACCCATAACCTTCAACACTTGCCCGTGTTTCACTACCTATTCATCACTGTCGACAGCAAGACAGTGACATGCAGTATGTTCTCCACCTTCATGCTCACACTTCCACCATCTGTCACTGTCTTCACCTGAAACTTTCCAGCACTCCCTCTCCCATTACCTCATGAATCCCGCCATTTGTATTAGGATATTCCAAGGCATATACACCTTTTTCTCCATGTCATTCTCCTTTATCATGCATCAGGTGACGATTATCTATTAGATCCCAGCATTCAGTGTTTTCAGGGTACTTAACATTTTCTTTCACAAATCTTTATCTGTCGTGGCATTATTATGAACCCTATGACCACCTGAATGTGAACTCAATGCGCTGACAGCTTCCCTTTTTCTTTCGGGTAACAGAAAGGGAGCTGAAAGACGTTTGTATAATATGGCAGCAAACCCTCCCTGTTCTATCAGTGCAACTTTGTGAGGGGGGTGTCACTGTCCAGTACCTTTTAAATGATACACAGAAGGTAAATACACATCATATTTCCTAATCTACTCTGTGTTGCCAGGCAGCCGGTGGCTTCAGCGCACACGTTTTCATGATGCACCATAATACATTGCGTTTGCCCTGACCTCACTGAATTTGTCCATCCGTGCAAAATGTGAACAGGCAGGGCGACACAGCACATCCCCTCCGTAATACTATCCATAAAACACGGTATGCGATTAGTTCGTCAGGTGCCGTATTTATCCAGTGCAATAAATACCAAACACAGTTATACTTTCATTGATAATTGCAATCATCTGCACATGCGTATAATGTAACTATATGGTACCTGATGCTGTGTTTACCTGCCCACCCGACATAAACTTTGCCAACAGAACACGAAGGCTGTGTACACTTGTACACTGAATAAAACTGCATATACGTTATCCGTGCATGTTCTGCAGAAAACCATCATATGTATTTGACGAGAAAATATTGCAGTATATTTAATGGTCCTACCTCTCCATTAGCAGTTGTGTTTTTATGAGGATGCAGGAATAGATTTTTTGTTACTCTTTTCTACCTTAATCATTGGTTCTAAATGTACATGCACATGAAAACAGATTAATCTTCCTTGGGCGTCAGGAGCTGCTTTTTAGGATATGATCGGCACTCATCTTCACGAGTCCTTTTTTTATCATGTGTAGCCAATATAGGCTAAGCAGTTCGTATTACCCGCACGTTATCAAAAATATACTAGCAGAGTATATAGGAAAAAAGGAGTGGAGATGTTCATGGTGAATAACCAAAACAGTATAGTCCTTTCCTTATCCCTCACTGTTCCCCATTTGCTTCTCCACAGTCATCTTGCAACGCTATCAGGCAGTGAACACGCTTAGAATTAAATTTGGATGCTGGATGACAAATGTATTCAGAGGAAGTAAATCCCTGGCGGGTAAGGGGGCTAATTTTTCCAGTTACTGACTCAGCCGCAACTGGCTGTTCCCACTACATGGAGCATACATTGGAGATCCAGAGCTGGTTTTTTTTTTTTTTTTTTTTTTTTTTCATGCGAGGAAGAAGGAACCAAAGGCCATGAGCCCGCAGTAACAGTTCCCTCCAAGAGAAAAACAAAATACAATAGAGAGCCAAATTCAAGATCCGATCATTTTGAGATGCCTGGACACACTGCGTTTGAAAGACTGGAGATCATAGGCAGCAGGAAATACAGACAGAGGGAGACAGTTCCAGAGCTGACCTGTTGCATAAATGAAAGACTGGGAGTAACGGTTAACTCTTGCATTAGAGAGTTGGACAGAAAAGGTATGAGAGTTTGCTGCCAGACGGGTGCTACGCGCCCGTCGTAGAGGTGGAGGAATGCAAGCAGACAGTTCAGAGGAGCAGTGACCATTAAAGTAGCGATAGAAAAGAGATAAAGATGCAACAGAGCGGCGAAGAGACAGAGGTTGAAGGGAGTCAGTAAGAGGAGGAGAGTTAATGAGACGAAAAGCCTTTGACTCCACCCTATTGAGAAGAGCTGTATGTGGGAAGCCTCCCCACACATGAGAGTTGTACTCCACACAGGGGCGGATAAAACCCCTGTATAGAGTCAACAATTGTGCAGGGGTAAAGATAGAGTGGAGTCGGCTTAGCACACCCAATCTCTTGGAAGCAGATTTTACAAGAGATGTAATATGATTTTTCCAAGATAAGTCCCGAGTAAATGAAACCCCAAGCATGTTCAAGGATGATGCAGGATTAAGCTGAATATTATTAAACATTAGTGGGTATACCTGTGGAAGATTTTGTCGGGTTGATAGGTGTAAGAACTGAGTCTTAGATGCATTAAAGACAACCATATTATTTTTACCCCAGTCAGAGATACGAGCCAAGTCAGACATTAGGTGTGCCATAGCCTCATCCCTTGTTTGTTGAAGTAACTGCTGAGATGGGCGTTGCGGGAACCGAATGGAAAGGTGAAGGATGGAGTCATCAGCGTATGAGTGGATAGGGTTAGATGTACAGCTTAGAAGATCATTGATGAATAAAAGGAAGAGAGTTGGTGATAGGACAGAGCCCTGAGGAACACCACTGTTGATAGATCTAGGAGAAGAACGATGGCCGTCTACAACAGCGGCTATAGAATGACCAGAAAGGAAACTAGCGATGAAGGCACAGATAGAAAGATAGAAACCGTAGGAGGGCAGTTTGGATATTAAAGATTTATGCCAGACTCGATCGAAAGCCTTTGAGATGTCAAGTGCAATGGCAAAGCTTTCGCCGAAGTCCCGAATGGAGGATAACCAGGAGTCTGAAAGGTAGGTGAGAAGATCGCCAGTGGAGCGTCCCTGACGGAACCCATACTGACGATCGGAAAGAAGGTTGTGATAGGAAAGATGCCTTAAAATTTTTCTATTAAGAATTGACTCGAAAACTTTTGAAATACAGGACGTTAAAGCAATTGGACGATAGTTGGAGGGTTGGGAGTGGTCATCCTTCTTTGGGACTGGCTGAATGAGAGCAAACTTCCAGCAAGAAGGAAAGGTACAAGTTGACAGACAAAGGCGAGTTTGCCTAGGCAGGGTGTAAGCACAGAAGCACAGTTCTTGAGAACAACAGGAGGGACCCCATCAGGCCCATATGCCTTGTTAGTACTGAGGCCAGTGATGGCAGAAAATACATCAACTGAAGAAATTTTAATGTCAGCCATGAGGAAGTCAGAGGGGGGAAGTGATGGAGGAACAGCACCGGAATCGTCTAAGGTGGAATTGGAGGAGAAAGTCTGTGCGAAGAGATCTGCTTTATCAGTAGAAGAAATAGCTACAGAATCATCAGAGTAGAAAAGAGGAGGGAAGGATGATGAGGTAAAGTTGTTAGAAAGATTTTTGGCAAGGTGCCAGAATGAGCGGGAAGAATTCGAGTTGGAGAGTTGAGAGCATTTAGTATGGATGAAATTATTTTTAGTAGAGCGAAGAACAGACTTAGCACGATTCCGGGTAGAAACGTAAAGACGATGTGATTCAGGGGTGGGTTGGCTCTGGTACCTTTTGAAGGCCTTCCCCTTGTTGCGGACAGCATTAGAACAAGCGTGATTAAACCAAGTTACTTTCTTGCGTTAGTCAAAGGATATGAGAAAGGAATGTATGCTTCCATGCCCGAGAGAATAACCTCTGTAATGCGCAAGGCACACTCAGATGGCTCACGGCCATGGAAGCAATAATCATTCCAGGGAAAATCAAAGAAGTACTGCCTGAGGGCCTCCCAGTCTGCGGCTCCAAAATGCCACAGACGACGCTTCCCTGGAGGGTCCACAGGCCGTACCGGAGTGATAGGACAGGTTAAGGTAATAAGGTTGTGATCGGAGGAGCCCAACGGAGAGAAAAGATTAACAGAGTAAGCAGAAGGATTAGTTGTGAGGAAGAGGTCAAGTATGTTGGAGCTCTCTCGAAGGCCGTCAGGGATACGGGTAGGGTGCTGTACAAGCTGCTCTAGGTCATTAAGGATAGAAAAGATGTAGGCTTGTTCACCAGGTGGATCCGTGAAAGGAGAGGAGAGCCAAAGGTGGTGGTGAACATTGAAATCTCCAAGAATGGAGATTTCAGAGAAAGGAGAAATGGACAGAATGTGTTCCATCGTAGAAG
The DNA here is from genome assembly GCF_032717465.1 of Coenobita brevimanus. NCBI lineage: Eukaryota > Metazoa > Arthropoda > Malacostraca > Decapoda > Coenobitidae > Coenobita > Coenobita brevimanus. Next base: position 17,032,474 of record NC_136980.1, read on the forward strand.
TAAGATTGTCAAAGAATTTTTGATAGTCAGTAGAATTAGGGGATAAGTAAACAGCACAGATATATTTAGTCAGAGAATGACAGGAAAGCCGAAGCCAGAGTGTGGAGAATTCAGAAGAATCAAGTTCAGGAACACGAGAGCAAGATAAGTCGTTGCGTATGTATACACAACAGCCACCTTTGGCTTTGAAATGAGTATAGAGAAAGTAGGAGGATACAGAAAAGGGTTTGCTGTCAGTTGCCTCAGACAGCTGAGTCTCCGTTAGAAAAAGAAGGTGAGGTTTAGAAGAGGAGAGGTGGTGCTCAACAGAGCGAAAGTTAGATGAAAGGCCGCGAATGTTGCAGAAATGAAGAAGAAGAGATAATAAACGCAAAAGAGGCTTGAATGCTTCTTCAGTTCCCATAAACGGCACTTTCCTTCGTGAAATAGTTCTGTAGACGGTAATATACTTTGCCTTTGATGCGGTGCCATTACTGCCAGCCGACCTAAGTGTCAGATGGCATTACTGTCAGGATAACAATAGTTAAGTAGCTCCATTACTAGCCTGCATGGACTACTGAATAAATTTCGTGGTTAATTTTGGCCTATGCAAATAATGCTGAACCTGTTAACTCTGATTAAAACCAGTATGATAACTATAGGCCCATTTAGACCCCATTGGGTCTAGCGGGTCAGTACATGACTTTTCAGTCCATTAGGTCCAATCAAGGAGTATGGAGTCACAAGGAAGCGTGAACTTCACGCAGCAAAGTGGGGAGGAATGTAATACCGTCTTGCGTGGCTGAATGACAGCACCGTCAGTTAGTTGTCGTCTGCTGCAGGCTGCAGGGTATGTAAACAATCATACTCTCACCACAGTGGCAGTGGCCATCATGCCACCTTGCCCATGACACCAGTGCTGTGTATGTGGGAGGCAAAGGAAACTGCACCCCTAAGTAAGGTTATACTTGTTCCTCAAGGTTACTGGACGGTGAATAACCAGGAGTTACTTTTTAATTATACAGCATAAAGGTAGTGCTCTTATCTTCAAAGGAATGTTAACAGCGACGGAGTGTTAAATGTTTTCTGTGAAATTGTTATTATTGTGATCAGTTATATTTTAATAGAGGGATGGCTACATTTTAGTCCAGCACCAAATAGATAATCATTCAAGCATACCCACTTAGGTAAACAGTTAAAAGAGTAAGACGCACAGTACCTGTATTCAGTGAGAGTGCAATGGATGTTTGCTGATACTTTGGTTCCTGTCAGTTTCTTTCGTATACCTTGTGTTACCAGTGGATAATTGCAGTTGTTACTGGCCGCCACCCGGCCACTGATCTGGGGGCTGACTAGGTGAAACCCAGACCTTAAGATGTTTACCTGAGCAAACCGTGTGATGTCGCTCTTAGCCGCAACCTATCTCGACTGACCCTGAATCAAGTTACCATTAATACTGACTCAGCTGCGACCCAATTTGGAGCTCGGCGTATCAGCAGTGATAAGGATCAACCCGTATCAAAGTACAGAGAGAGAAGGTAGGTGAAGTCGAACCCAAGTGATAAGGACCGCCCCTATAGAACGCAATGGCTAATCCAGTAAGAATGGCCTGTCCCTTTAACGCGATGATTGGAAATACAGTAGATATAGTGCTGCTGTATGACTGGTCAGTGGAGGAAAAAGGCGTGGCTACAGGGATATATCGGCTGGCTACAGGTGGAGGAAGCCTTACTCTCAGCTCCAGCATCTTCCAAGTCCCTCCCGTAAGTTTGTGATAAGGTGTAAGAAGTGCTCCAAGACGTCGACTCGAAAGTTAAGAATCAGTCTTTATGTTAACTTGTACATAGCAGACTAGTAACGTAACTGTTCCCATTCAGTACTCTATTAGCTGAAGTGTCTGACTTATCTTATTTATGTTTGTAGGATATTTAAGTTAGAAGTGTCCCACAGTGCACATGTTAATTATGCACATATAAAAGAACCCTATTCGTACAGGATCCTCATCGTGAGAGGGTTAATGAAGGTAATAATATGTAACATCTTCGTGTTCAAAAAGTCTTCCTTAAGTCAAATAAAATCGTCAGGTGTAGGCGGTGATAAAATACAAATGCCGTCCACAGGTTGCAAGGGTAATGGTCAGCACAGGAGTCTTTTATACAGTATTCTTGTATCTTTCAATCTGATAACATCATTTGCTGTATTCCTATTTACTCACCAAAGAGACTTTTCGAACGGGAGGAGTCAGATACAGTTCTTTATACCACCTGATTAAGAAAAATCTTCCGAAACTGAATAAAATACTTTGGAGGCAGTATTGTAATAATATTATATGAGAGTGTTGGAGCTGAAAATGTAAGATACATCCTTACTTTACTCCTTCACTACTAAGTCCTTCCTAAGATAATATACACTGTTTGGCCATGGTCCAAATAAAATAAAATTATTATTATCTCTGTTAAGAGGTTAATCAGTTCATCCTAAAGATATTTTTTATGCTTTATTCTTGCTACCATTATTAACTTTATTTAGGCTTCATGACACCTTACATAATGGTGGAGCTTCATACAAGCCATTAGTAGATAATATCCAGGCCTGAAGCTCAAGGACGATTCCCCAAAATTATATTTAATATTCAGAAAGAAACAACAACAGACTAAAATATAAAATCCTCGGGCTGAAAGGGTTAAAAAACTGGAGTGGAGGCACTGAAGCTGACAATATTATGCTTGGTAATGGACTCGGTGCACTCAGTGTTGATTACGATAATGGAAGCAGTAATCATTTCAGGAAAAATTCCAAAAAAAAGCGGTTCTGCAAACACCTACGAGTAAACTGCATCGACGAAGTGCCATAAGTAAGGCTTCCTTGGAGGATTCAAAGACTTTACAACAGTATAGATGATGATACAATACTGTTGTAAGTGGAAGGTTTAAAGTGTATGTATTACGTTATCTACACACACACACACGCACACGCACACACACACACACACACACACACACACACACACACACACACACACACACACACACACACACACACATTATATGCCAATATCTATATCTAACTCTATCTCTCTACGTCTGTCTATGAATCTATCTGTCTACCTATCTACCTGTCATATATATATATATAGAGAGAGAGAGATAGATAGATAGATAGTTAGATAGATGTGTATGTGTGTGTGTGTGTGTTTATTTTTATACACCGTATCAAGACCCCACAAGCGGCAGCCAGACGCAGCTAAGACGGGAGTCAGAGAGACGGACAGAGTTTGGTGGTGAGTCAGTCCATGAATCAGTCAGGCTGGCAGTCACTTGGGCAGCTCACATACATACATGCATGAGGTGAGAAGAAGAGGCTGGCAAATGGACAAGCCAGCGGGCTGGAGGAAAAACAACAAACAGGTAGGCAGACAGGGTGTTTATTCTGCTGGGCTAAGACGTAGGAGAAAGGTAATCTGGTGGGAAGATTTCTGGCATGTACGTCGTCTTTGTGTGTGTGGCATTAATATTCGCATGTATGTTATTAATGCAATCGAAGTCAGTCCCAACAATATGTCATCCAAAAAAATACCGGTACAATGGTGACCATTTCATGATCAAACAACTCTGGCATTGTTGAGTATTCCAGCTAACAGTGAGAGACTTTTCTAACGAAGGGGAGAGTCAGACGTGCCTCAGCGCGTTTAGGACAAGTAAATAACAAGAAACGGAAAGTATTCTCATGGGCTTGGGCGCTTTGGAGGGCGTATACGAGGCTCTAATGTGGCGTGAGGGCGGAGGGTGTATTGTGGCCTTAGGAGGATATTCATTAACATGTATGATTTTACTTCAGCATATGACACGTCACTATTCTTTCGTATGCTCTGTATTATCTATGTTAACATCAAAAACATATTATTAAGGTCAGTAAATTCAAGTAGGCTGGAGCGGGGGGCATGGTTGTGGGTTGATTATTCTCAATGAACTTTATTTATTTATTTATTTTATTTTTTTCACGTCAAACTATCCCTCTCCTGGTTGATAAATATTGACTACTGCGTTCCATACAACATTAGGCTTTAGTAATGAGCTGTGAATGAATGACAGAAGCTTGATGGACTTAAAATTCTCTTGTATGCATTTAATGCAATCTACGACCATATCTAGTTCACGAATATAATACCGGTAAGTTAGTAATACTTTGTTCAGTACTCTTGTGGCCTTAGCAGGCTTGGGGGAGGGGTGCTACCCTGGGCTAGACAATATCTTTGTTAACTGTTTATATCTACATATGATACGTCAGTACTCGTGTTAACAAATTAAATATTTGGATAAACCACGATGACGTTTGAAAAAAAAAAATAGCAAGTAGGGAGGCCGCCAAGCTTGGAGGTGGCTCATTATAATAAGCTTAGATCTGTCCCTAGGAACTTTGTGTTTGCTTCTCCACGTATCACATTTATATTCGTTTCGAGTTTCATATGTTGTGTCTGTTCACACAGAGGTAAATAATATACAAGAGATATACAAGGTCAGAGGAATAACCAGCAACAGGTGGACTGTCATGCCGGGGTGTAATTTACTGACTTACGCATTGGTAAAAGGAAAGACAGGGAAATGAAGAGAATAGTGATAAATACAGCTTACATGAGTACGTTTGTAAATCAACAAGTAGACAACGATATGAGATACAGGGGTTGAGAATAAAAAGTAATGCTTTCTGAGAACATACAACGTACAACACATCAACACTCAAGTCACGGCTCGATACTCAGCCCGTGTTATTGTCGTAGATATTGCCATCCACCACAGTGCAAGTATTGTCTGAGTACCGGTTGATTTACATGAATATTTTACCATATAAAACTTGAACACGTTGGCCTATGCATTGTATGTAAGACATGTGTGCCAGAATATCAACAGCTTTGATATTATTTGTAACCAAGAATGAGTTTCTTTGGGTTACAGAAAACAAGTACTACTATTATATTCAAGTTCACACACACACACACACACACACACACACACACACACACACACACACACACACACACACACACACACACACACACACACACACACACACACACACACACTGTGTGTGACATGGGGACATACTGTTCATGTACACCCTCTCCGGGACTAAGAAGTCTAATTATATGTAGACAGACTAACAGATTTGTCATCATCATCATCAACCGGATCTCCTTTCCCACTCTAGGGCAGATTTATACCGCTGTAATTATAGTAAGTTCTTATCCACCTTCTCTTCTGTTGATAACCTCAAATGCATTATCCATTATTCAGTTCTCAATACAGTCTAGAATGTTGTCATTCACATCCTTCGGCTATATGAGAAAGAGCAGTCCTTGATGCTTCACTAGGCAGACTCACTACGTCGTATTTGAGTTTGCAAAGACGATTTATTTATCAGACGATACTGATCGACTGGGTGAAATTCATAGATTCAATGAACTTAGAAAAATAAAAAAGAAAGTTCTTGGTGAAAGAAGTGCAGGTGAAGGATGTTTCTCCAGGTGTATTTGTGACCCAGACGCTAAGTGTCACAGAAGGCTTCGTAGCACCACCTCCATAATATACCCTGTCCAACCTTATTACACGTTACTTATACACCTTAAAATTCTTTTGTATGCTACTTAAGTGGTTATAATATCTACATAGTCTGCATCAGTGGCATACACGGGATAAGGGATCATAACGTGCTGAATATAAGCAAAGGAAGAGGAGTTCTGACATCCCCAAATACATTTAGAATATGACCGTATATAACGGATAATGTTAGTAGGAAGAAATTTACCAGAAATCCATATCAGTTTACCTTAATAAGTTGGATAATGTAATACAATATGTTCACTAACTCCTTCATGGTCAGGACAACTCTAGTATTCGCATCCACGTAACGCCAAGAGATTTTAGTAGGCTGACTGTCAGCCATAAGTGAATGAAAATGTTAATATTACCACGTTTAACCCAGTTATGGTCGGAACAGTTTTGTTTGGTTGAGATTCAGAACACAAGGTAAAAGTATACCTAAATGATGCCTTACCAGCCATTAACGATAAACACAAACGTGTATAACAACGTTCACAGTTTTAGTGGAAGCAGAATTTATATTAATGGGACACTTAATCTCGTTCCAAATGAGTGGGTATCTCCTGTGCTGAATATGAGCCGCTTTGGTTCATAAGTTGTAGCTGTGCAACAATTAACGTGGCCAGATATTATATTCATCTGATTTTTTTCTTCTTTTGCATCACAAGGACAAACTGCTTGAATCGGGTGATGTATTTTTTTTTTTTTTTTTATGTATTCCTGTTACATCGTGACACTTACATCCTGCTTGGGAAGGACCTCTTATATTAAAGTATGTTATGAAGGTTATGTGCCCAACTGAATTATATCCATTGGAAACAGCAAGCCTAAGGCTGAAAGACATCAATGGAAAAAAATGGATTATATTGATAATGATGAAATACTTGATTCATTGTGTTGACAGGGTTGATGGAAGTGACAACGAACACATGGTTGTCAGCGTATTACCAAGAGATGTGAGAATAGTAAACACAGAAAATGATTAAGTAGAAAACGTAAGCCAGACAGACAATTACGACGCATATTAAGATCATAAAGAGAGGTGAGATGACTGAAAAGGTTGTCTTGAAATCCACCTCCAATCGATTATTTATTTTTTTTTAAATACTGCTGCTATTAGACAAATACTCTTCAGCTCTGGAGAGATTGGTCAGAGAAACAACATTAAGGAGACTGTATCTCTCCTAAGAACAGTTCAATCGTCTTGAGGTAGCAGGAGTAAAATTAAACCCTCCGTAAATACGAGAAAATATCATAGTATGAATATGGTCACGTTATTAAATTTAGCGAGACAAAATCATCTTAATGTATTCTGGAAAAGTACAAAGAAAGTTTGTCTTTCAGTTGTATGTCGCTCTGACTGAAAAACCTTGTATTTCAGTCCATTCTCCGTAATGGGCCTTCCTTCCTGTTACACGACTTTCACTCATAATCTTTATCATTGTACTTTCACTTGGTTTTTGTCTTTATCTCGCGTTTTCAGTATACTTGCAAAAACTTAGCACTCATTCAGCGTCGCTGTTTATATGACAGAAGCAACTTGACGTATTTATATTGATGGTTCCAATTACTCCTAACTCTCAAACACATTCGTCGCGAAATTTTGCCCACGTATCTCTACATGTTGGCCATGAAGTCCACGGGCATTTACGTCGTAACAGTGTTTAGCATCACTGTTTAACTTGTACCTTTCTAAACGTACAGTAATGACTAAAGTCACGATTGAAGAAAGAGACTGCTGATTTTAAGACAAATTAAGTCACACGGTGCATAATGAGACAGAATGTTAGGAAACGGAGAAAATTTTAACATTTAGGTATTAAGAACAAAGACGGGAAGTAAGAGAAAAGGTACAACAGAGAACTTTGCAGACACACTGAAGGCTGTGACAATGAGCAGTGAAGTAAGTTTGGAAGCAATGAAGTTATTCCCTGACAGCACTGTGATCCCCAGTTTAATATACAGAAGTGAAGCATGTGCTTTGCTTAAAGAACATATGTCACGAATGAAGAGGTATGAATGAGTTATCTGAGACGATCGAGTGGAATTATGTGGAGCGACTTTCAGGCAATGACAAGGTTAGAGAGTGTTGCGGTGTTATGTAAATGTGTTGCAAAGTATTAGAATGAACCTGAGATTGCCTGGCCATGGGGAAAGAATGAGTAGCTGAACTGGTTTGACTAGTAGTGTATCACAGTGAGGTGGAGTGGAGAAGTGGAAGCAGAAGCGGGAGGCCAAGGACCAGATGGAGGGATGTGGTGAATTGGTGTATGAATGATTGTGGTGTGAGTTGTAGGGATGGCAGGCATATCCGACTTGGAGGCAGTTTGCTCATGGACACCCACTCTGTGACTGAGAGAACTAGCTATAGATTGATGGACTACTCATTCTTTGGTTGTCATTATAAACGTTTCATTATCAATCATTTCTCACTACGACCTAGGATATCTCTCTACACATCTTTCAGTTATTAAAAAAATTAATCATTTATGCGTCACCTGATAGCTACAGTACAGTGTATAGCTATGTTGGAATCTATTTTACAAAGAGAACTGAATAATGACCAGAGATTCTTAGCGCTCTTTGCTCTTAAATAGATCATAGAACCACCAAGACCAAATGCCCCATAAAACCAGGGCTTTGAGCACACTGACTTGGTGGTACAGTGAGGGCCACACTTTCCATCTGATCTCTAACCCTGACCCTCCCTTGTATGGTTCCACCTAATTGGCGTAGTATCATGATCGCTGCGAGAGACAGCTTCCAGGTCCATTCCAAGCACACACACACACACACACACACACACACACACACACACACACACACACACACACACACACACACACACACACACACACGCACACACACACACACACACACACACACACACACACACACACACACACACACACACACACACACACACACACACGCGCGCACACACACACACACACACACACACACACACACATACACACACACACACACACACACACACACACACACACACACACACACACACACACACACACACACACACACACACCTTCCTCTCACGCTGGATTATTCGTTGAAATTTTATTTGTTGAAATGCTTTTCCTGCACTGATTGCTTTCAGATAAGCGGCATAATGGAACTTTGTGTGACAGTATCCCATTTAATTTTGCTCTCATTCTTAAGCGATTTTTTTTTTTTTTTGTATGGGCAAAGAGACTGCATATTATTTTTTTCTTTTTTTGGGGGGTAAAGTAGCCGAAATTACTTCCAGTTATCAATGAATGCATTACATAAGAGAATAATGACTATAAATAAGGTAGCCTCACATAAGCACTGTCTACACTGTCACATTCGGCAGGTTTTTGCGTTATATTTTGGTCAGTATTTATAGGGAAGGACTGTGAGTTACATATTAGGCTAACCTATTACACTGAAATCATTATATGACATATCAGACACATACTCGTATACCACACAGAGAACTAATGCACAGAAATCGGTCCACAACACACCTACATGGTTACATCAGACACTGAGATACATCAACCAGTCACATACAATAACACCCTCCATTTATAAAGTTCTAGTACCATTTGCCTGTTTTACTATTAAAAACGTTACCAGAAGTCGCCACAAATAGTCACCAACATTGTTCCCCGACCGTACGAGGATATTTTTATTAATCCTGTAATGGCCAAGAATAAAGAACTCTAGAATTTAATTGCATTAAGAGCCATGCAGTTTCACTGGGCTGAGTGTGTCGTGGAAGGCCGAGAGTGTGACTATCACGTTTCGCCCTTTATGGCCGGGACTGTTTGACTCGGTTGAGAGAGAGAGAGAGAGAGACAGACAGACAGACAGACAGAGAGTGAGTAAAGCACTTTGGGTGGTAATATTGGCATCAATAAAATAATCATCTCATGGGTGAGACAACCGTAGTGTTCTGTTTTACCGAACACTTAACGATACTACTTAGGTGAGACATTTAATCAGGAACACATTTTTTTTTTTTTCAAAGAGCCCGTCCTGAATTTCTTAAAGTAAAATGGAATTGCACCAGCAAGATGAAAGGGTTGAGCTAAAATTGATTATGCCATACCAGACATTAATGATAAGCACATATATTATTATCAAAATTCATAATTTTACAATGGAAGCAGAATCTTATAACAATGGGAAACGTCATCTGGCTACAAATGAGAGGATATTACCTGCGTTGAAAATAAGTTGGGTAGGTTAATTAGTTCTGTCAACAGCAACATTGTTTGCTTTACTTAGGCAACAATAAACAAGACCAGAAACTATATCCCATATTTTTTTTTGTACGACAACATCAAGCAGCTTCTGATAATCATGTAGATGCAGAAATCGGGTGATGTTTTAATTTATTTAATCTTGCTACCGCCTGCCATATGTATCCAGCTTGCCAAACATTAACGAAATTTATGAAGGTTGTCAAAAGTTAGGAGTGAGAGCAGTGGAGGTAGGACTGCTGAGGAATGTATGTGGAGTACAGAGAGTGGATAGGACACGAAATAATATGATTCATGAAAGATGCGGAGTGTGGAAGTCTGTGGACACCAGAATCGAAGAGATTGTACTGAGATGGTATGGTTATGTGGAGAGAATGGATAACAAGTGGTGAAAAAGGTATAGCTGGGCGAATCTGAAGGAGGGAGGAGGCGAGGTAGGCCAAAGAAAAAGTGGATGGATATGATGGATGAGTGTGTGAGGAAGAGAGGTTTGGAAATCGGCGAGGCAATGGGACTGCCAAGAGATCGAGCTGACTGGATGAATGTTGTGAGAAGTGAATGAACAAGGATTTGGCTCCCCTTTTTTTCCGTGACGGAGATCGGGTTGACTTTATCGGATGTTTATGTGAAGCTACAGAATATGGTGAATGTTTTTGGCGTATCAGATAGAGCCAGGATTCCAGGGGCTTGAATGATGAGTGAATGGAAGCGTGGCCCATTGGAATGGGCAGACCTGGTCTTTCTTGACGTTGCTACTCCTCACCCTGCCCTAGGATGGGAAAGGAGGTCCGGATGATGATGATGATGATGATGAAGGTTGTATCTCAGAAACTAGCAAAGATAAAACAGCACCATCTCAAAGTAAGCAATGGGGCAGTAGGAAAGAATAAGGAAGACAGGTCCAGAGGTGACCAGATGTATACTTGAATCACTGAGGGAACTAACAAGATCTTGTATTAAAGGACTGATCAGAAAAGACGTGAGAATGTGTAGATATGTGCTGCGTGCCGGCCATGATGTGAAATTGGTAAATGCAAACAGATAGTTCAAAAAGTATTAAAATGTTGCGGTAAGAGAGAGAGAGAGAGAGAGAGAGAGAGAGAGAGAGAGAGAGAGAGAGAGAGGCAACACCGCTGTGAGAAGAAAGAGGTTGAAGGGAACCAGAGAGGAAGTGATGAACATATAAAGCTTTGACAAAACTTGTTCAGAAATATCTTGGATATACGATTTGCTATTTCACTTTTTTGTTTTTTTCAGGGAAGCATCAGTTTTGTCTCTCCCCACTGTTCCACAGTCTCTCTCTCTCTCTCTCTCTCTCTCTCTCTCTCTCTCTCTCTCTCATCTCACCTTTGCATTTAGTTTACTTATTTCTGCCTGTCGCTGCGTCCGCTTGAAAGTTTTTGCTTGTTTTCTTTTACTTCGTTCATCACTGTTTTTCTTCTTTTTCTTGGTATGAAACTCTGCCTTTATTCGAGGTCACATTTATTTTATTTTTCCTTTTATATGCGCTGTATCTTATATCCCTTTTCATCAGCCTTCATTTTTATTATCCTCTGTATCTTTCAGTCACATAGAGTCAACATTTTTTTGTAGTTCTTTCAAAATTTTTATGCATTTATTTCCATTTGATTCACCATCTGCCCTTGTTGTCTGTATTCATTCTCCTTACCTTGCCACCTATCTAATCCTATCGTTTATTTATTTATTTTTTTTTTTTGGGGGGAAGGGGCATTTTCCATCGTACTCCTCATATTTCCTCTTTCCTACCTTCCTCAGCAGCGCTTTTCTTTGTATAAGTATTATACACACCGTTCCATCACATTTCAACCCAGTTTTTAATCGGTATCTCCTTTCCTTCTTTCTCCGTCTTCTTCCTACATTTCATCACTATCTTTTCTATTTCCATCCATACACTTCTTCTCCCAATCCCCGTCAACCTTTTTCTTCAGTTGGTTCTTTCTTTTCCTTTCATATTTTGTCTGTTATTTCCCATTTCATCATTTCCTTCTGTATGTCTGCATGCCTTTCCGATCTTTCATTCTTCCTTCAAACTCACTCTTCATAATATGTCGTGTCTTCTTTCTTACCTTCATTATATGCTTCTATTATTTCCTTTACCCTCTCTCTCTCTCTCTCTTCTTTTACTTCTATTCCTTCTTTTCATCCAGAGTCCTTTAAAGACTATCTTGAGTCAGTATTTTCTTCCCAGCCTTTCGTATCTTTAAAATTCATGACGCTTTTTTTTTTTTTTTATGTATATCCATGTCCTATATTATTGCTTCAACTCTTGCCCAATTCATTCTTTAATATTCTCCACCTTTTTCCTTTCCTTATCTGAGTCCAGCTTTGTTTCCAGCCCATTATTTTCCCCTCATCTGTGTCCATTATCCTTATCGTCCAGTCGTCTTTCCTGTCCTGTCATTAATCAGTCTCCCTTTTTGTCCGCGTCTCTCGTTTAGTTTTTCGATGTCATTGTTTTATATTTTACCCTTTCTCCTTATCGTTCACTGTCCTTCCCAACCCTTTCTTTCAACCGTAATTTCATATCTACCTTTTCTACTTCTCGCATCTTCAAAATTCTTCACTTTTGTCCATTTCTCCGAGCTTTTATCTTTTTTTTTCTTATTCTTTGCCTCTCTTGCTTTTAAAGTCTTTTCTGAATGATGTCTTTTTCGTTTTCTGTAGAGTGCCTGTCATTATATTTTACCCTTTCTCCTTCTCTGTCTATATGTTTTCTCTGTTTGCCGGTTTCCTTGTTACTCGGTGTTTTCATCACTTTATATTCGTTATTTACAGCAAATCATTCTCTCTTACCTTTCGGCCATTTCAAACGATATCGGAGATTTCCCTTCCTTTCGTATCTCTCTTTCCTGCTCTCCATTACATCAATTCTTCTCTTTGTCTACTTCCTCTGTTGTCATTTTCAGTTTACTTTACAATCCCAAATTTAATCAATGTCTTCCATCTGATTTTCATTGTCTCATAATTCCTTTTAATTCCATCACCCAGCCGTCACCTACTCTTATACCCATTTCCCTCACCTGTCCCTCAGCTCTCCAGTAGCTCATTAATCAGTATGTGTCTTCCTTTTCCTTTATTTTTCTTTCTTCCCAGTTCATCACTTTCCTCTCTGCATTCCTTCTTATGTTCCCTTTCAAACTCTGCATTACTCGGTATTTTCTGTATTTCTCTCCATTACTTTCACTTCCTTCCAGTGTACCACTTCCCTTTATCAATATCGTTTCTAGTTATCTTTTAGCCATCTCTCTCACTGTAGCTTTAATCGGGTCCTTAGTTCTTCTCCTTTGTCTTTTCTTCATTTATTATCCATATTTTTTTTCTTTGACTTGTTTACCTCTACTAATACTATTTTTACAATCCGTTTATTCAATGTCATCTTTAAATCCTTCCACCCTGTGGCTTTCATATCAAAATCTATACACTGTTCTTTATGTTTCAGTTCTTCTCTAAGATAACATCTTTGGTCAGTGTTCTTTACCTCCTTTACTAAATCGTGTATCTTCCTATTATACCACGTCATAACTGTACCGTTTCTCCATAACCCTCATTTATCTTCCAATTCTTTCAGTCGTAGTCTTCTTCTTCTTCTTGTCACTGTCTGTCTGCCTGCATGCCTGCCTGCCTGTCTGTCTGTCTGTCACTCTCTCTCTCTCTCTCTCTCTCTCTCTCTCTCTCTCTCTCTCTCTCTCTCTCATACAAATGTCCTACACGCCCTCAGCCTTCCGTTCAATCCCTGTCTCTTTCCTAACTCTATCCTTTATTCCTTCCTTCCTTTTTTCCTTCCCTCTATCCTTGTTTTCTTTTTGTTTCCATTCTTCGTTTATTTAATTCCCTCCTTCTCCCTCCTATCTCTTCCCTCATTCCTTCTATTCACTCTTATCACGTTTTCCCCGCCTCATCCCCTCCTCCTCCCCTCCTGCCTCTCGTAACCCCTACCCTCACTACTTTTCTTCGTCCATAACTCTTTCCAAATCCTTGCCTTTATTCCTCCTCCCTCCTTCACTCCTAACCCTGGCCCCTCTTTCATCCCTGCTGATGTCCACCTCCCAGCCTCAGCCGCTGCTCTTCTCATCTTTCCCTTCCTCTTCCACTCAGTCTTAACCCTCTCCCTCCCTCTTTCACTCAGTCTTAACCCTCTCCCTCCCTCTTTCACTCAGTCTTAACCCTCTCCCTCCCTCTTCCACTCAGTCTTAACCCTCTCCCTCCCTCTTTCACTCAGTCTTAACCCTCTCCCTCCCTCTTTCACTCAGTCTTAACCCTCTCCCTCCCTCTTTCGCTCGGTCTTAACCCTTTCGTTCCCTCTTTCACTCAGTCTTAACCCTCTCCCTCCCTCTTTCACTCAGCCTTAACCCTCTCCCTCCCTCTTTCACTCAGCCTTAACCCTCTCCCTCCCTCTTTCACGCATTTTTTTACCTGTCAACGCCCCGAAGGGGCTCGGGGACTGGTACTGTTTTCACTAGGTTTGTCTGTTTTGTTTGTTTGTCTGTCTGCCTATCTGCCTGTCTGTTAACAACTTTACGTGAAAACTACTGGTGCGACTTTGACTAAAATTACAGGGATGATGGGCTATGACCTGATCAGTTATTAAATTTTGGGACAAACTGGGCCAAGGCTTAGGCTCTAGGTCCCAGAAAGGTAATATATATATATATATATATATATATATATATATATAGATAGATAGATAGATAGATAGATAGATAGATAGATTTTCGCCATAATTCCATACAAATTCGTCATATCGACATGAAATCAAAACCGCAAGGTGCGTCTTTCAAGTCTGCATCCCATAACAAGCCTCATTACATCAGGTGGGTCACCCCCATGTTAGCGGTAGGGGGGGGGGGTTATTGTCGGGTGGGTTGGGCCTAAAATTTCAGACGGGCATAAAATCGTCAATTTTCACCTGATTTATACCAGATTTTATATGTGGCATCTTTGACTAGATATCCTGTTGTGTTAATACGTCAGCACTAAAATGACTGCCGAGGATGGGTTTACCGTGCCTTGACACCGACTCTTGTCTAGTTTTTTAACGTGTCCGACTCTGGGCAACGGCTTCAGGGCCTATTTCAAGGCCGCGGTCCTCCTACACACCTCCACATGTCACCACTTCGGCGCTAACACCCACCGTCCATATTGAATACGTGCTAGGACTATTTCATACAGGACTGGCGTACTGGAATTAGCGGGGGTATTTTTACGACATGTCGGCGGGTCTTCTGGTCGATGAGTAAAGTCCGTTTTTATGGAATTCAAATCCTTAACCTGTTCCTTGCCCCAGCCGGGATTCGATCCTGAGTCCATTAGGACTGCAGGCCGCCTCTCTACCGATTCAGACTCCGCCTCCTCCTACCCTCCCCATCCCTCATTTCCTCCTTCATCCCTTCGCTCCATCTTTCCCTCTCTCCCTCTCCCTCCCAGCGTCAGCCTCCCTCTCCTGCCATTCAGTTCTTTACACCCCACCCCATCTTTTTCTTTAAATCTTCATCTTTCCGGCCTTCTGACCACCCTCCTGAAACCATCTCTCCCTGTCATATCCTTTTCGTCTCCTCCTCCGGCCTCCACCTTCCATCTCCCTACTTTCCTCATTCTCTTCTTCCTTCAGTGTCCCCCAGCCCCTTCCTTCATTCCTTCTTTCATAACCCTAAGCCTTCCTTTATCTGTTCCTCTCTCTCTCTCTCTGTCTCTCTCTCTCTCTGTCTCTCTCTCTGTCTGTCTCTCTCTCTCTCTCTCTCTCTCTCTGTCTGTCTGTCTGTCTGTCTGTCTGTCTCTCTCTCTCTCTCTCTCTCTCTCTCTCTCTCAATCTCATCCCCTTTCCCCTTCCTGCCGCTCGAGTGACATCAAACGCAGCCATAAAAAAATTAAAACTCGATCTGGTGCCCATTAATTTTAACCCTAATTGTTCCTGAGTTTTCTTTCAAGAACAACTTTCTGCTTCTGCCTCGACGCTCCCTTCTGCTACTGATACTTATGCTTCTACTTCCACTATTTGTTATTTTATTACTACTACTACTACCACTACTACTGCTACTATTACTGCTACCCCTTTTCCTCTTGGAACTCCTCTTTTCCTCTACTCCATACTTCTGTTTTTATTCTTCATATATCTGCTTTTCCTCCTACTGTTGCTGCTACTCTTCCTTTTTTCTGCTCCACCGACTACTCCTGTCCCTTCCCTCACTACTCCTGTCCCTTCCCTCACTACTCCTGTCCCTTCCCTCACTACTCCTGTCCCTTCCCTCACTACTCCTGTCCCTTCCCTCACTACTCCTGTCCCTTCCCTCACTAATCCTGTCCCTTCCCTCACTACTCCTGTCCCTTCCCTCACTACTTCTGTCCCTTCCCTCACTACTTCTGTCCCTTCCCTCACTACTCCTGTCCCTTCCCTCACTACTCCTGTCCCTTCCCTCACTACTCCTGTCCCTTCCCTCACTACTCCTGTCCCTTCCCTCACTACTCCTGTCCCTTCCCTCACTACTCCTGTCCCTTCCCTCACTACTCCCACTCTTCTACTTATGCTCCTCTTACCAGTATTTTCTCTCCTGCAAGTCCGACTCCGCTCCTTGAAGTCCAGATATCCTCCTACGTACCATAAACCTCCTCATGTCACCACTTTGGCACCAGCACCCACCGTCCATATTGAATACATGCAAGAGCTGCCTCATACAGGACTGATATATTACTATAAGCAGGGGTATTTTCCTGACATGTCGGCGGACCATATCGTAGATCAGCAGAGCCCGATTTAACGATGTTCACACCCGTAAATTGTTCCCTGCCCCAGCCGGGATTCGAACCCTCGTCCAGTGGGACTGCAGACCAGCTCTCTAGTGACTATGGCGCGGCCTTCTGCTGTTCCTCCTGCTTCTACCTCTCCTATTGCTACTCTCTCTTTTCCCTCCCCAGCTTCTCCTCCTCCTGCCTCAGCGCTACCAGCACTCGTACCTACCCTGCCTCTACAACAGACTGTCGCCCAAATCCACTCATCTGTGACATACCTCTTTGTTCTCTTTATTTTCAGTTTAACATTAACGAAACTTACCCAGTTTCTTCCAACTTCGTTCCTCTGTTTCCTTCCCTTTACCTTTTAGTCTTGTTCTGTCTGTTTTCCCTTCTCCACTCTCCAGTTCCCTCTTCTCTTTGACCTTCTTACTTTCTTCTCATATATTCTCCATCCCCATCAGTTCTTCAGTCTCTCCATATTTTTCTTCCATTCGCCACTTTTCCCTTCTAATTTTTCTTCATCATGTTCTCTCCCTCGCTTTTCACTCTTATCCTCCTCCGTCTGTTCCTCTCCTACTCTTCTTCAAACTCCATTGTCATCTAACGTCTTCCTCTTTTCCTTTATTCCTCTCACGGTTGTCTTCCATTCACCTTCCACCTCTCATATTCTGTCATATTCGTTCTCCTCTTCATCCGGTTGTCTCTGTTTCTCTTCTCACCTTTGCATTCCTGCGTTCTCTGTTTTTCCCGCTGTCGACATTCATTCGTTCTCCTATATTCGCTGGCGCTCCCCTTCGCAAGCTTCGTTACCTTTAATCTCTCTCTCTCTCATATATATATATATATATATATATATATATATATATATATATATATATATATATATATATATATATTGTTACGGAACAGAGAAAGATAATGTACACTTTAAGTGAGAATACTAAAAATCACTACTGTTCCGTAAAGTTCCAGGTTCAAAACAAAAGAGTTAGGTAAAATTACAAGTTAAAGTTTAATGCTCAAACTAACAACAAAACATTCAGGACTCATAAGGATAATGTAATGGCAAAAAACAGGTTAAATATATAGTTAACTGCAATAGCCTCTATTAACACGAAATTAGCATGAGTAAATTTATCTAAGTCAGCCCTGAAAAAATGAAATACCAGATAATACTCAGTGAATGCAAGATATATTATTACAGATACAAAATATTATTAATAAGGGCTGACACCCAAAACACATGAATCACAAAAACCTTACTAGGCCTAAGAATTAACACCTTACGCTACACAGTACAAGAAAAAATGCAATAACAGTTATACTCAAATTACACAGCTGCTAGATGGTTGGAGACTTCCTGAGCACTCACAATAATAACAACTGTACAGGGGAGGACAGAGATGTGAACAAAATGAGGAGTAGATCTAAGTGGCAATTAATGTAGAGACTGAGCTCATTATATAGGGGCCGGCAGAGCTTGATACAACTTGTAAGAAGGACGCGCAAATGAAGGCAGAGGGGACCAAGAGTTGACACTCCTGCTCTAAACAACAGAAAGAACGACTTACTCTACTATAAGGGAGGAGGGGGGGAATGAGGTAGAACACGCTCGTGATCAAACATGCAGCATACTGTATGTTAGAATTACACAAAGGATGATGAAATCATAGGCTATGTAACACCTCCCCACAAAGAAAAAGAAATTTACAAAGGAAATTTCTTATTATTCTATAACAATCTTTCTAAAGTCTAGATAAGCAATCTGCAATAACATTTTCTTTCCCCTTGACATGTTGTATGTCTAATGAATACTCCTGAAGAAGTAGACTCCATCTTGTCAATCTCTGATTTTTATCTTTAAACTTACTAAAGAATTTCAGTGGGTTATGATCGGTATAAATGACTATGAGGTCAAAACCAGAACACAAATAAAATGAAAAATGCTGTAAACCCAAAATCAAGGCCAAAAGCTCTTTCTCAATAGTTGAGTAGTTCTTTTGAGGTGGAGTGAACTTCTTACTGTAATAAGATACAGGATGTTCAATACCCTGATCATCCTCTTGCAGCAAAACAGCCCCAGCTCCTGTATCACTTGCATCAACAGCCATCTTAAAAGGCTTAGCAAAATTTGGAGTAGCGAGCACTGGCTGACTTAATAGGATAGCTTTAAGTTTGCTGAAAGAGGATTCACAGTTATCGGTCCAGACAAATTTAACTCCCTCTTTCAGTAGGTCTGTAAGTGGTGATACAAGAATTGAGAAGTTAAGAACAAATCTCCTGTAATAACCTACCATTCCCAAAAATCTTTGTAGCTCTTTCCTACTTTTAGGTCTGGGAAGATCACTTATAACCTGAACCTTAGCTGCTGGTGGTGCAACATGTCCATCACCAATTACATACCCAAGGTACTGAACTTTAGCTTGACCAAACTCACACTTTGATAAATTAGCTACAAGATTAGCCTGTACCAAACGCTCAAGAAATTTACTGACATGGCATAGGTGATCTTTCCTGTTGTCACTGAAGATTAATACATCATCAATATAAACAACACACCCTGCCAAACCCTCTGTTACAACATTCATGAGCTTCTGAAATGTGGCTGGTGCATTCTTCATACCATATGGCATTACAGAACATGCAAAAGTCTTTCCTAGTGTTACAAAACATGAGATCTCCCTAGCACGTTCAGTCATAGGTACTTGCCAGTATCCCTTTAACAAATCAAACTTACTTATGTACCTAGCCTTTCCGATCTTGTCTATGCAATCTTCCACACGAGGGAGAGGGTAAGTGTCTGTTTTGGTTATCTGATTAACACGTCTGTAGTCGATGCAAAGCCGCTGTGACCCACCTGGCTTAGGGACTATAGTGACAGGAGAACTCCACTCGCTCTGACAGGGCTCAATCATCTTGTGGTCCAACAGGTAGCCAAGCTCCTTCTGGATGAGAGGAACTTTCACTGGGTTCACACGGTAAGGAGGCAGTTTAATTGGCTTTGCGTCTCCAACATCGACATCATGCATCAACACAGTGGTTCTTCCTGGAGTGGCACGGAACACTTGCGGGTACTCCTGCAGTAATGCCGAAAACTCCTGCCTTTCCTCGGGAGCTAGATGAGAAGCTTAGTCTGGAGATCATTCATGATATCAGGATTCTTCCCCAGACTATCACTCAGGCTCATGCTGCATGGGAGAACTTCACTTGCAGACTCGGGTGGAACAGCTACAGTGCAGACTGGGTTATTTTCGTCCCGCCTGTGATATAACTTTAGCATGTTGATGTGACAAGGTTGCTTGTTTTTTCTACGATCTGGTGTGGCGATGACATAGTTGACATCACTGAGTTTCTTCTCCACGAAATAAGGACCACTAAACTTGGCTTGAAGAGGTTGCCCATGCACTGGTAGAAGAATCAAAACCTGATCTCCTGGCTGAAAGTGGCGTAACCTGGACTTTTTATCATACCAAGTCTTCATCTTCTCCTGAGCAGCTCCTAAATTCTCTCTCGCCAGCTGTAAAGTAGTGGACAGCCGTTCTTTGAACTTCATCACATACTCCAGCAGGTTGACGTCATCTTCCTCCGACAGCCAGCATTCCTTGAGTAACTTAAGGGGTCCTCTTACTTCATGGCCAAACAGTAGTTCAAAAGGTGAGAAGCCCAGTGATTCATTTGGAGATTCTCTTGCGGCAAATACAACGAATGGAAGACCTTTATCCCAGTCTTTCTGATGTTCCAAACAGTATTTCTTGAGCATCGATTTGAGTGTTTGATGATATCTCTCCAACACTCCTTGGGTCTGGGGATGGTAAGCTGAAGACGTGATCTGGGTGATGCCCAACTCTTTCAGAGACTGCTTGAAAACGTTTGACATGAAATTACTTCCCCGGTCTGATTGTACCTCCTTGGGCAGACCAAACTTTGTGAAGAACCCTAGCATTTCCTTAATCACGTTCTTTGCTGAGATATTTCTAAGTGGAATGGCTTCAGGATAACGAGTAGCCATATCAATCAGGGTCAACACATAAGAAAATCCTGAAGAAGTCTTAGGAAGAGGGCCCACAATATCCACCAACACACGGGTGAATGGCGCCTCAAAAGGAGGAATGGGAACTAGAGGTGCAACCTTTTCGGTCTGATTACACTTCCCCACAACTTGACAGGTGTGACAAGACTTACAATACCAGGAAACATCCCTGAAGATACCTGGCCAGTAGAAGTGTTTCAAAATGCGTGCCACAGTCTCCCTCACTCCAAGGTGTCCTGCCAAACTGGAATCATGAGCCACTATAATGATATCCTGCCTACAAACACGAGGGATGACAACTTGATGTACAACCTCCCATTCACAGTCGGCTGATGCTGTTGGGGGTCTCCACTTCCTCATAAGTACTCCTGACTTTATATAATGACAAGTAGAAGCACGAGCTGACTCTTCCTCACTGCAAGCAGAGTTAGCTAGACCTTTCAACTCAGGGTCAGCAACCTGCAACTCAACCAACTCTTGACGAGACAAATTATCAACACTACGGGGTACTGCCTCATCTGGTGAGTGGTCCAAATTAGCAAGAAAAGTGTCAGCTAGGATAACATCATGATCATCATTATCCTCTAAGTCACCAGTAACTTTAGACTTAGCCCTAGTGACAGCACATGCAGGGAACACATCAGGGACATCACAATCATGGGTCGCAGCCACTGGCTCACTAGACAACTGAGGAGCTGGACATACTTTACTTCCACCAATATCATTTCCAAGTAAGAAAGTTACACCTGACATTGGGAGTGTCCCAACCAACCCAACCATAACGGAACCATTAACAAAACCAGACTCTAAATTCACTCTGCACAGAGGGGCAGAGAAGTAATTATTCCCTACACCTTGTAAGATTACAGTTTCATCAGAGGAATTAACATTAGAGCCTAGAACACTGGTCAGCATAAGGGATTGGCAAGCACCTGTATCACGATATATTTTAACTGATTTCCTGTCATTACTGTCCAGAGGACTGACAAAACCATCAGACAGGAAATTAGCACATGAACTCTTGAGAGTGTCACCCACGTTACTGCTCAAAAGAGGAGCTCCATCATAAGAATTTAATTTACCCATCAGAGCAGGTTCAGTTAATCAAAGAATTCTGGGAACTCTCAAGGGTGGACACTAGACCAATTGACTGAATATTTAAAGACTCCTTTTTGTTCACATCACGCTGTCTCCTGAAACATTTCTCCGTAGTATGACCAAGCTTACTACAATAAGCACATTTACTTTTCTGAAATCTAGAGGTGAAGCTGGTATTTACTTCCTGAGAAACATCATCTTTATTCTCTTTCCTGTTACCTGTACTCTGAGTAGAGGCAACGTACTTACTCTCAGCTTTCCTTTTTTCTTTAGAATATCTCTTGTGAGTGAGAACATATTCATCAGCTAAAACTGCAGCATCAGACAAATTATCTATTTTTCTCTCATCAAGATATAGGCTTACATCTTTACTAATACACCTTTTGAAGTCCTCCAGCAAAATCAACTGCTTAAATTTACCAAAATCAGAATCCACATTCTTAGAATTTAACCACTGCTCTAACAGATCTTCTTTGATTTTTGCATACTCAACATGGGATTGCTTATCTTGCTTATAAGTTGTCCTAAATTTTACTCTATAGGCTTCAGGAACAAGCTCATAGGCCTTAAGAATCAAGCTCTTAACTACATCATAATTATCAGATTGATCCTGAGGCAAAGATGCATAAGTTACTTGAGCTTTACTGGTGAGAACAGTTTGAAGGAGTACTGGCCAATACTTTTTGGGCCAATTAAAACCTGTAGCTACCCTCTCAAACAACTGAAAATACTTTGTTAAATCAGATTCATTAAAAGGAGGGACAAGTTTAACATTTTTTGCCACATCAAAATCATCAGAGCTAGATGATCCAGTTCCACTTTGTTTCATGCGATACTCATGGTCTGCCTGAATCCTATCAAGTTCAACTTGTGCCTGAAACTCAGCCTCCTGAATACGAGCCTGAGACTCCGCCTCCTTAGCACGAGCCTGAAACTCAGCTTCCTTAACACGAGCCTCCTGCAGAGCTAGCTGTAACTTAGCTATTTCAATCTGCGTTTGCTCATTTGGAGGAGTTACATTAAACAAGCTTTTATTAATCATGCCAACAATTTGATCTTTAGAATGATGAGAGTGAACTGCAATTCCCAACTGTTGAGCAACAAGATTAAGTTCATTCTTTGTTCTGTTTTCTACATCACACACTGTTTGCACATTTGACAAAAAATCTTTGGCTTCATCAAGCGTAGTAATAGTAGACATCATGAATAAATCACAGTCAAAAAATATCAAGCAATATCCTTATGATAATATCCTGAATATCCTGATAAGAGGTCGCCAAATTTATGTTACGGAACAGAGAAAGATAATGTACACTTTAAGTGAGAATACTAAAAATCACTACTGTCCCGTAAAGTTCCAGGTTCAAAACAAAAGAGTTAGGTAAAATTACAAGTTAAAGTTTAATGCTCAAACTAACAACAAAACATTCAGGACTCATAAGGATAATGTAATGGCAAAAAACAGGTTAAATATATAGTTAACTGCAATAGCCTCTATTAACACGAAATTAGCATGAGTAAATTTATCTAAGTCAGCCCTGATAAAATGAAATACCAGATAATACTCAGTGAATGCAAGATATATTATTACAGATACAAAATATTATTAATAAGGGCTGACACCCAAAACACATGAATCACAAAAACCTTACTAGGCCTAAGAATTAACACCTTACGCTACACAGTACAAGAAAAAATGCAATAACAGTTATACTCAAATTACACAGCTGCTAGATGGTTGGAGACTTCCTGAGCACTCACAATAATAACAACTGTACAGGGGAGGACAGAGATGTGAACAAAATGAGGAGTAGATCTAAGTGGCAATTAATGTAGAGACTGAGCTCATTATATAGGGGCCGGCAGAGCTTGATACAACTTGTAAGAAGGACGCGCAAACGAAGCCAGAGGGGACCAAGAGTTGACACTCCTGCTCTAAACAACAGAAAGAACGACTTACTCTACTATAAGGGAGGAGGGGGGGAGTGAGGTAGAACACGCTCGTGATCAAACATGCAGCATACTGTACGTTAGAATTACACAAAGGATGATGAAATCATAGGCTATGTAACAATATATATATATATATATATATATATATATATATATATATATATATATATATATATATATATACACAGTCTAGCAATGAGGCTCCAAAACTAAATGGCTTTTTTCCGCTTTAATTAATTCTACCACTGCATGAGAATGAAAGTGTAGAAATCACAAACCAAGTTCTGTACGTCAACCAAGAAAATGGGGATGGCGGTGGCTGAATCGGTAGAGAGGCGGCCTGCAGTCCTAGTGGACCCGGGATCGAATACTGGCTGGGGCAAGGAGCTGTTTAATTATTTTTAATTTTATAAAAGCAGACTTTACTGATCTACCAGAAGGCCCGCCGACATGTCGTAAAAATACCGTGACTAATACCAATACACCAGTCCTGTATGAGACACCCCCAGCATGTATTCAGTATGGACGGTGGGAGTTAGCGCCGAAGAGGTCACATGTGGAGGACCAATGGGCCTTGCGAAGCCTTTACCCAGATTCGGACACGTAAAAGAAAAAAAAAGTGGGATGAAGTAGCTGTGGTTGCGCCAGCTGTAACCAGAGTGAGGTAAGGTATTGCAGGGACTCTACTGCACTCAGCTCAGGCCAGACAGCGAGGTCGTTTGTTTCACATACTTGAATTAACTAAATGAAATCGTGCCGGCCAGAGATGCCTTTTGGCTGCTGTGTTTGTGAGGCCAAGTTGACTCATTTTAGGGGATGCCTTAAATGTACAGAGTTCTTCTTGGGAGGTTAGTTCAGCTGGTGAGGTTGTTGTTGTACACTAACTCTAGTAAAGCGGGGCAGAGGGGGTAAGCCAGGCAGAAGATATACCTGCTAATAGCTGTACAACATGAACAGGTCAGTCACACTCATTCACTGAGGCATTTAAGATAGAAGCCAGTTTTACAAATTTAAGGCAAATGGGAAGGACGTATCGCTTCACAAAGACAGACTTATCCCCAGTCTTAAGCTGGATTTGCTTCAAAATACTTGAGTGGATACCTCCAAACGGACTTCGTTCATCGCAGGAAATACCTCCTCAGCTGAAAGGGTTGATGACGACTGTACCTAACTGTTGCCAGTTTCACCTCACCTGAACAAATCGCCTGGAGATTGCAAGATAAAAATAACTTATATGTCCTCAGGCTGAAATGATTAACCTGATCCGCAGGATTAATAATCATTACCAAGATCCAACACGATCTCGCTATAATCTTATTATTCATTGATATTTATTAAATTACTATTGCAATAATTATACAACATGCAGGGCATGATGGCCCTGTATTGAAATACTTGTTAATGAATATTGGTTTAATAATGTCAGTTTTAGCATTTTTATATTCTCCAGTCGAGTAGTTCATATTGAAATAGAGTTTTTGTTGAACCATTTTATACTCAATGTCTAAGTACTGGGTAATGAATTGGTAAATCCAATCATTCAGGAGACACCTGTTGAGAACAAGTTGATAACCCCGGAAAATTACAGTGCAGAAATATCCTCTTCAGCTCATTAATAATCAAGTGCTCAGCTGTACATTATCATTATTATTGTATTTTTTTTTCTTTATTGCTTCCATCAGCACAGCGAGACTAGAGATTTTTTTCCCTCGAGGTGACACCCGATCGGGAACGATTTTTCCCTCGTGGTGTCAGTCTCAAGATGCGGCAATAACTGAGCCAGGGTACACACTACCCTGACAGTCCACACACGCATGGCCTCACAATCTGGCAGACTTACTCAACCACACACGCCAGAGTTTTCCTTACACAAATCACATTGATGTCATACGAAAGACAGTATCAAATTAACTTATTCAAATTGGGAACTGAAGTTTATTTAAATAATAAAGATTCTTTTTCAGTAACTGGTCATTTTCATGTGAAATACTATTTTTCTGAAATATTTAGTTATCTTTTATTCAGCTCAACTCCATTTTTTTGTTTTTCAGGAATATCCTCATTACCAAGAAAATTATACTCAGACTACAGTAATGACCACTTTATTCAAAACTTCCGGCATAGTTGAGCATTATTACTAATATTTAGTGTCTTGTAAACCTAACTTGTAAAATGAGCATTGTTTTGAAGAAAAGGCACTAGAGAAACCACACAAACCAAACTTGAAGATCCTAACATTGCAGGAAAACCACGCCCTTCCACCACTACAGTAGCTTCCTTCACACTTAACCATAGGAAACTTCATCATCATCACTTACAAAATATGATGATTTGAAAGATATTTTAAAGTTTAATACAACCACTTGCAGGGTAAAAAACGAAAGAAATGTATTCCCATCAACAACAGCCAGATAGGGTTTAAAAAGTCTTGACGGCTAACGCTTACCCGGTATTGTGTTCATGCAGGGAAGATGGAACCAAAGGCCAGAACCCCGCAAAATTGTTCCCCCCAAGAAAAATTAAAACATAATAAGTCAAATTCAAGAACCGTTCATTTCCAGATGCCTGGACTTACTGCGTTTAAAAAACTGGAAGTCATAGGCAGTAGGAAATACTGGCAAGGGAAGACAGTTCCATAGTTGGCATGTTGCATACATGAAGGACTGGGGGTAACGGTTAACTCTTGCATTAGAGAGTTGGATAGGAAAGGGATGAGAGTTTGCTGGCAGACGGGTGCAACGCGCCGTCCATAGTGGTGGAGAGAGGCAAGCAGGCAGTTCAGAGGAGCAATGACCATTGAAATAGCAATAAAACACAGAAAAGATGCAGCAGGGCGATGAAGAGACAGCGGTTGAAGGGAGTCAGTAAGAGGAGGAGAGTTAATGATATGAGAAAAGCCTTTTACTGCACCTTGTTGAGAAGAGCTATATATAGGTAGTCTCTCTACACATGAGAATTGTACACTACACAGGGGCGAATGAAGAACAACACAAGATAGCATGAAAATATGTGAATGTAAGTGTGTGTAAACCAATGTGAATGTTAGGGTGTAAAAATAACCATGAATGTACAGTACATGTGTGTGTGTGTGTGTGTGTGTGTGTGTGTGTGTGTGTGTGTGTGTGTGTGTGTGTGTGTGTGTGTGTGTGTCAGAACATGACTGTGTGAACGTGTGTACACAAGTGTGAGTGAATGAAAGTGCAATATCTCTCTCTCTCTCTCTCTCTCTCTCTCTCTCTCTCTCTCTCTCTCTCTCTATCGGTTGGGGTGAATTGTTAGCTTATGACTGAATTTTTGTTTGTGTTTGAAGTTAGTGGTTCTAATGGGAGCGGCGCTAAGTGCACAGTGAAGCTGGATGGTGAGGAAATGGAAAACGTGAGTGCATATAAGTACTTGTGTAGTGTGATGAGTAACGATGCAAGTTTAGAGGACGAAGTGTTTGAAAGGGTACAGCAGGGAAAAAAAGTTACTGGTTCACTGAAAGTAGTGATAATAAATAGGCAAGTGAACACTGAAGTAAAAAGGTGGCAGCATGATATTGTGATCCCACTCTAATGTATGGAAGCGAAGCCTGAACCTTGGTGGAAGGACACGAGTCAATTGTGAGTGCAGTGGAAGTGAGTTATTACAGAGGACCATGTGGAGTTGCATGGAGAGACAGACTGACGAATGAGGAAGAGAAGGAGCGTTTCGGTGTTCATATAGGTGCAATAGAAAGCGTTAGAAGAAATATAATGGGGTAGTTTGGCTATGTGGAGGGGATGGAGAGCGAGAGAGTAACCGGGAGGTGAATGTGAGTGAGGTGGAGGGGAAGAAAGAGGAGGAGATCAAGGATGAGATGGAAGGATGGAGTAGAAAGGTACATGGGAGAGGGGGGAGCGTAAGTTGTGGGTATGGCAGTAATATGGTAGGGGGAGTATGGAGACATGGAGGCAGTTTGTTTCTGACACCTCTTACGGGATTAAGCTGTTTAGTTATTGATAGATAGATAGATAGACAGACAGACAGATGATAGTGAATGTGTGTGCATACTATGTGTGAATAAGCGAATGTGAATATGACTATTTTGATCTCAGTGTAAGTTTGTGAATGTGTGTTTGAGTGTGAGTGAATTTGAGTATATGAATATTGATATGAGTATTGGACTGAATGTGTGTGAATGTGAATGCGAATGTGTGAATGTGAATTATATTATAAAGTCTGATTTCTGTTTGGGTCCTCTATCGTCCCATCAACCCTGTTTCCTATACATAGTCGTTCTCTCAATAAACCCAGCCTCATCCCGCGTGTGTCTGTCTGTCTGTCTGTCTGTCTTTGTGTGTGTTCACATTCATACCCTCTCAATATACACAGCCTCGCCCCCATTTGTACATATGGCGTCGCTTTCATCCCTTGCGGCTGCAGATTGACAGAGAAGCCATAATAAGGATTCGTACCCAGGTCCTCTCATTGCTAGTGTGGACGGCTATCCAATTGGCCTCTTGGTCTACAATGGCTGCCTCGAACCAACGCCTCTTTTTCTCCTTCTTTTACTGGGACAAAAGCTGGCGGCGAGTGAGAGGGAGAAGAACTGGAGGACTGAGGGCAAGGATGAAACATAATATGAGAGGGTATGAGAGTGACAGTGATCTGTGGTTAGAGGGAAAAGCAGGGAAAGACTAAGAAGAAAGTGCAGAGATAAGGTGAGATAATAATACAGGAGAGAGTTCTGGGTTGTAACTTATTAGGGACAAAATGCATAGAGAAGAGAGGTGAGAGCGAGAAGAAGACTTACTGAGACAGAATGGTGTGTCACTGAGCGGACGTTGCTCAGTATGTACAGGAAAGTCTGGACGTCCATTTGACTTGGTCACCTCTCAAAGAAAGTGACATGTGGCAAAAGAATTATATACAGTTTCAGAGCGAGTGCCATTCGAGTTTTTATGAGGCTTTTTTTTTTATGTATCCGATTCTGAGCATCGATAAAACATATTCCCTGTTACCCAGCGCAGCGGTTTTCTTATGTGCAGTACAGCTTGTCACACAATATCACATGACGTTATATAACAACACTGGTGCTAATACCATCCAGGTCTGGGTGAATACTTGTATGGTCTATCTCATTCAGAACTGATGTGATGGTATTATCAAGGGCGCTTTTTTTTTTTTTTATGACATGTTAGTGGGTCGTGTAGAAGAAATCAGAAGTCAGTTTTCACAAAATTCAATTCCCTACACTGTTCCCTACCATAGCCTGAGGTCGATTTTGTGTCCTTCAGTCTTATTAATCAACTTGGTTACGAGAAGATAATTTAAGGTATTACTATACCTCATACCAATTAATCTGGCCAGGCATGTATGGCAACACTGTTCCTGCCAAGATTCTGATTGACTGGAGATGTTTGTTCGATTTCGTTGTTGCATAAACCGATACTCTCTTTATTATCAGATGTGATATTGAGTTTGCCGACAATACAATCGTCAAAAACAATAAGAAATCCGTTATGTACTTAACAACAATGAAATTTTCGTAGGAAGATAGAGATATGAGTCAACAAAGTATTATAACAGTCCAAGTCAAGGTCAGCATTAGAACAATTCCTTTAAATCTCCGACACTCCCTAATATAACAGAAAATTAAGGAAATCTGCTTAATCTAAGCGTTGGTATAACACACATTTAAATTTTAAGATCAGTTCGTACCCTTAAATCGTGCCACAACTCTTAATAATTAAAAATTCTAATGAAAAGACGAGTTCTGCGGGGAGGGAGGTTTGAAAATATTACGAAAATCAAAGTAGGCTAAAGGAAAGCTATTTCATTATATCTCCTCTATTATCACAGTACGGACTGATCTTAAAATTTAAATGTGTGTTATACCAACGCTTAGATTAAGCAGGTTTCCTTAATATTCTGTTTTATTATGGAGTGTCGGAGATTTAAAGGAACTGTTCTAATGCTGACCTTGACTTGGACTGTTATAATACTTTGTTGACTCATATCTCTATCTTCCTACGCAAATTTCATTGTTGTTAAGTATATAACGGATTTCTTATTGCTTTTGACGATTGTATTGTCGGCAAACTCAATATCACATCTGATAATAAAGAGAGTATCGGTTTATGCAACAACGAAATCGAACAAACACCTCTGTCATAAAATGACTAAATGCCATAAAAAGACTTTGTATTTACTTGTAGAGAAGTTATATATATTATGAGACTTGTGGACGAGCGGTTTTATATCTTGGAGTAGCTTCCCGTTTGTCATGTAGTGACAGGAGAGATAAAGAATAGTATGGGACTATTTTTATTTGTCTTGGAAATATTAACAAGTCTCTGTCTCGCTTTCGCTCCCTCTCTCTCTCTGTCTCTCTCTCTCTGTCTCAAGTTGCTAAGCCCTTCTCCCCATTACCTGCCTGTTCTAAGGCTTGTCTCCTTCTCGACCTGCCTGTTCTGTGGCTAACCTCCATCTGAGCTCTCTTTCCTAAATTCTTGTGTAGCAGGGGTGTGTCACGTGTGTTCCTTGTGAGTGGAAAGTTCTAGCAGCCTGTGTGTGAGTATGTGTGTATGTGTGTGTATGGTCACTAGGAACTTTGTTCACCGGTGGACTGCTGACAAGTAACTGCATTATCTCCTTACTGGCCGCTGTCGTCAGCTTTCCTCAGTGTAATTTGCAAGCTCATTTCCTTTTCCCAGGCTCGCATAGGGGTGTCTATCTATCTATTTATCTATCTATCTATTATGATTTGCAATTATAATATGGAGTCCTAACACACTGCTCGGCCGCGCGAAAATGGCGTACCATCGACAGTTAATAGTTCTAACATATTAATATATATTATATACACATTATAATGAACTTATAAGCTAATTAAGTGAAATACATAATATTGTAAAAGTAACATAATTGTATGAATATTGTACACATATAATATTCATAGTAAATAGTGATTATTCAGTAATATTACATTTTAAACAAGTTGTATACATATTTGAATAAATGCAATGGCTGTTATATAACACTTTGTAAGACGTGCATGTACAACAGACGTACGCATATAATTGTGCAATGATAATACTGCTAGGTTATACATTACATAGAGTTATCACCTTAGTAATGTCTAATATTTCACCTAACTTGTATGATGATACTGGTAATACAGAATTGTGCTATAATTGTATGACTTATAATATTGTACTAACATTGTGGTACTACATAATTGTAACATTTTATGAATTGTTACAAAATATTGTGTTAATGCATAATTGTGTTGGCCTTATAATTGTAGTTACATTTGTTAATGCAATGCTTACATAAGTGTCTTGGCCTTATAATTGTAGTTAAAGTTACATAAAAGTTACATCTTGTTAATGCAACTGTTAATTGGCAAAGTGCAACATAATGCAATCGTTTGTCGTTACATAATTGTTACATATTGTTTGTAGTTACATAATTGTAGTTAAAGTTACATAAAAGTTACATCTTGTTAATGCAACTGTCACAGAAATGGTACATATTGTTTGTAGTATTGTTTGTAGTTACATAATTGTAGTTAAAGTTACATAAAAGTTACATCTTGTTAATGCAACTGGTACATAAATTGGTACATATTGTTTGTAGTTACATAATTGTAGCAAGTGTAACATAATGCAATCGTTTGTCGTTACATAATTGTTACATATCGTTTGTAGTTACATAATTGTAGCAAGTGTAACATAATGCAATCGTTTGTCGTTACATGATTATAATATGGAGTTACATAATTGTAATAATTGCAGTCCTAACATATGCTGCGGTCGAGGATAGTGATGATGTGTCATGCCACTTGCTTGTGGAGACAACAATTTGCTTTTTTGTTTGTAGTTTATGTGGTATTTTGGCATATGTAGTAACACTTACACTTATTTTCATTTGTTTGTTATGTGAGCTTACTCTATTTCTTTTTTTTGTTTTACTTTTCTTTCTTTCTTTCTTTTTTTTTTGTGTGTATTGATTTTCTATAGTTTGTTTTTCTTAGCTTGTGTACGCTTTTTCTATGTTGTTCATGGTTGCATAATTACTGGCTAATTTCCTTGGGATACTTTTTTCAAGTTCAGTTTATGTTGCACAGGTATTACTGAAAATGATATTATATAGTCCCATATTTTGTTATTTTATATAAAAAATATATACACTATATACAGTATTAACTATACACACTGACTTGTTGTTCACCTGTACCTATCGTGGGTAATATGTGTGTCAGCACTGTGTGGAAATCATTGTCTTCACGATTGTGTTGAAGATGTTCACTCTTGCTAACGTCATTTGTGTTGGCCATTTTTTTTTTTTTTTCTAGTTTACCTTGTAACTTAATTTATACGTTTCCACTAAGTAGCTTTAAGTAATAAATGTTTAATGCAGTTCTTTTAATTGCTCACTGAGCAACTGTGATGGTATATTTTCTTTATTACTTTGTAGATGTAATAATGTATAGTTGTATATATGAAACACGTATTTTATGTAGGTATAAATGGTAACACTCGTTGGTAGTAAATAAATGTTATAATAAATGAATGAATATATACAGTGTAGAATATTTATTGTTGGTGATTATTTAGTGTTTGAGTTATGCAGATAACTGAAGTAAGTATGTGTATTTAAGCTGTAACTATACAGCACGTTTTATATGTTTGTGCAGAAGCTTATTGTCTATCACTGTGTATTGTATAAATGAAGTAACTATGTAACTCACTAATTTTTACCGTGGAGGAAATGGTGTGAGTGGTGTTGCACGTGGTGATAGCGTTGTCCTTCGCGGGTTGATTAACGTGTTGTCGTCTCAGCACATGGTGACGTCGGCTTCCCACACTGGTAGCTGTGGTGAATACTGAGTAGTGATGCTTAAGCTGGGTGAAGAAAGGTAGGTAAGTCGCGCTATAAATGTGGCTCTGGTGTTTTGCTGCGTGTCTTGACCTCTGCGTCAGGCGGGAGAGAGTGGTGTGCTTGTTGCTTTGGTCTTTCCTCTTCTTTACTTGCTTTGTTTTATATTCTTCTTGTTGCTGCTTGAAGTTACTTGAAGATTATAGAGTTGTTTTGTAGACTTGTAGACTATTTGCATTGTAGGCTGTATTTTGTAGGGATTCACTGTAGAACTGAAGCTAATCTTGTAGAGTCTCGCCTGCTTTTGTAGAAATTTGCTTTTAATTCGGAGACGATGTCCGTAGATTCGCTGGTTCGTCGTAGAAGTTGCAAGATCGTATCAATATTTTGTTAAACTACTTGCAAGGCATCCTGTGACCTCTTTCACCTCTGCATCAGCATGATGATCGGGGAGGCGGAGGGGGCTGGGTGGAGAGAATACTGTCAGGAGCTGGTTGTGAGAGGTATTCTTTTTTGTTTTCAATCTTCATATTTTGTAGGAATTCAATGTTGATTCGTAGACGAGGTTCGTATATGTTCGCTGCTACCAAATGTCATAAAGACTAAATGTCATAAAAGACTTTGTATTTACTTGTAGAGAAGTTATATATACTATGAGAATTGTGGACTAGCGGTTTTATATCTTGGAGTAGCTTCCCGTTTGTCATGTAGTGACAGGAGAGGTAAAGAATAGTTTGGGACTATTTTTATTTGTCTTGGAAATATTAACAAGTCTCTGTCTCGCTTTCGCTCCCTCTCTCTCTCTGTCTCTCTCTCTCTGTCTCAAGTTGCTAAGCCCTTCTCCTCATTACCTGCCTGTTCTAAGGCTTGTCTCCTTCTCGACCTGCCTGTTCTGTGGCTAACCTCCATCTGAGCTCTCTTTCCTAAATTCTTGTGTAGCAGGGGTGTGTCACGTGTGTTCCTTGTGAGTGGAAAGTTCTAGCAGCCTGTGTGTGAGTATGTGTGTATGTGTGTGTATGGTCACTAGGCACTTTGTTCACCGGTGGACTGCTGACAAGTAACTGCATCATCTCCTTACTGGCCGCTGTCGTCAGCTTTCCCCATTGTAATATGCAAGCTCATTTCCTTTTCCCAGGCTCGCATAGGGCTGTTCTATCTATTTATCTATCTATCTATTATGATTTGCAATTATAATATGGAGTCCTAACACACATCCAGCCAATCAGAATCTCGGCAGGAACAGTGTTGCCATACATGCCTGGCCAGATTAATTGGTATGAGGTATAGTGATGGTTAGATTAGGTCAGGTTAGGCTGGAGAAAAATACTTTGCATAACCCTTTAGCTACAGAAATATTCCTTATGGTGAGTAGTATCACCTGGCGTTCTACGCCCCTGTAGGGCCGTCCCATGCAGTGATAATTGTTCCTTTGTAGTTGACAGCGAATCGCTGTATGGAGGTTTGGTTCCCGGATGGACGCCACAGTTACGTCTCTCCATCCAGTTGACAGGGACATTGTAATAGGCTCCACAGCACCCCGTTAGTGTTATATATTTACCATTGGGTGTTTTATTTCCTCGGTTACAAAGAACTATTAGGCTTGCCACTCGGGGCAGAACCACCTGAAGTTGAAAGATAATACGCGAGAGGAAGGATTAGAGAAATAGGAGGAGAGGATGTCGGACGCAGATAAAAGTGAAAGGAGGAATAGGTTGCACTACATTAAATGAGCGGATGATGGTTACCACCACCTGGGTGGGGGAGGCGGTGGCTCAATCGATAGAGAAGTTGCCTTCAGTCCTACCGGACCAGGGTTCAAATCCCCGCTGGGGCAGGGAACAGTTTAAGGGTTTGAATTTCATAAAAATCAGACTTTACTGATCTACCAGAAGACGCGCCGACATGTCGTAAAAATACCCCCGCTAATACCAATACACCAGTCCTGTATGAGACAGCCCTAGCATGTATTCAATATGGACGGTGGGTGTTAGCACCGAAGTGGTGATATGTAGAGGTGTATGGTATGCTGGAGGACTACTGGGCCTTGGGAGCAGGCTGCGAAGCCTATGCCCAGAGTCGGACACTTAAAAAAAAAAAAATGCCACCTTAAGATACGTTAATTATTCACCCCAGGTTTGGGGATATCGTAGCCTTTTCAATCGTTTGATTTTTATCTCGCTTTCTTTTAAATAATATAGTCATGTAAATCGAAGTGCTTCCATAGCAGTCTGTATCCTGTCTACATCATCTTCATGACTGCTGCCATCACCCTCACACCACCACACCTTTCTCATTCCCACCTCTGCACGCAACCTGCCATCCAAACTCCTTCACTCCAGCTCTAACTGTACTTCACGCAAAGGAAAATGTGACATATAAATCCTTTTTTTTTTTTTTTATTACATAGGATAATGGTCGTCCACCTCATTCCTGACGCCAAAATTGTCTTTTTTTTTATGTGACGAAGAAGGAATCAAAGGCCACGAGCCCGCAATAACTGTTCCCTCAAAGAGAAAAACAAAATACAAGAGAGAGCCAAATTCAAGATCCGATTATTTCGAGATGCCTGGACACACTGCGTTTGAAAGACTGGAGAATATAGGCAGCAGGAAATACAGACAGAGGGAGACAGTTCCAGAGTTGACCTGTTGCATAAATGAAGGACTGGGAGTAACTGTAAACTCTTGCATTAGAGAGTTGGACCGAAAAGGGATGAGAGTTTACTGCTTGACGGGTGCTACGCGCCTGTCGTAGAGGTGGAGGAATGCATGCAGACAGTTCAGAGGAGCAGTGACCATTGAAGTAGCGATAGAAAAGAGATAAAGATGCAACAGTGCGGCGAAGAGACAGAGGTTGAAGTGAGTCAGTAAGAGGAGGAGAGTTAATGAGACGAAAAGTCTGTTGATTCTAACTAGGCGAAGTTGAGTCACGTCCTCAACTTGACAGCTGACTTGTGACTGGGTGACCCTTGAGGCGTCACAGATTCAGAAGTTGACGACACTCACGACTCGCATTTTTTCCTACAGCATATGCCTTTTCCCTACGCGATGAAAGGGAAGGCTATTGACTTTAGCTTACAGTTTTAGTCTGTATCATATCAGTCCGTGTGTGAGGTCCATTGGAAGGCAAAATATTCAATATTCTCCTAGCTTATATATACATATATATATATATATATATATATATATATATTTATATATTATATATATATATATATACATATGTTTTTATATATATATATATATATATATATATATATATATATATATATATATATATATATATATATATATATATATATATATATATATATATATATATATATATATATATATATATATATATATATAGTACGTATGTCGGAAAGACACACATTACACCCATGTGTACAAATGTTTTATTACACTCCTGACCGGGAATCGAACCCGTCAAAAAATTCAGGTGACTCAGCTTTTATCACGCCATGGTGTTATGGTATCAGTGCGAGACTTTAATCTAGAAGTATCGGGTTCGATTCCCGGTCATGAGCGTAAAAAACATGATAACATGAGAACCCAAATTAGTTTAGTGGGATTATATATTTTTGACACAACATCGATACAATGTGCAATAACTGTTGACTACAACTGATTCTATAGTATATTATGCTGCCAAATGTCTGCCAATCTGTATGTATGACACATCTCATTACAACAGAAATATTTCATCATCTCTTGACGTACATAGGAAACTGTGAACTGTAAATGAACTTGCTATGACAACCACACATCGGCATTTCTTCAACCCCTCTAACTAATAAACAAACGCACCAGGTCACAAACACACCTTTGTTTACCTTAATACGGTATTGGTTTGTTTAACAGGATATGATTATAGTTTCACTCAGCTTCCAAGCTATGTTTAAATCTAGTGACCAAATTGTTCTTATACCTATTGTGAAGCATATTTTGATTACAAACACCGCCTACTCTAAAAGCATACTGTAATTATTGGTTTGCTTTGCATGATCTTGCTAGGTTTTGGCAAAGATTCGTGACAGAATACACGCACTATATTAATTTCACCCTAACTTGACCCTGGTTGTTGTCCCTTTGCATCATATTTCACGTAGCTCAGTGGCAGGAAAAGACAATGTAACGACTCCACGTCCTGTACATAGCACTACTTCTTGATGAGCATCGTATTCAAGTACGGTTTTTACAGCTCAGTATTCAAAAAGAGAGATGGAATATATAAGTCAAGCTCAAGCGAAAATAGAATAGTGACATCTTATCGGGCACATGAAAACATGACTGCCATCCATACGAGCGCACCAGGACACAAACAAAACCATTTTACACGCAGAGTAAAAGTCCCCCCCCCCCCACCCGTCCTTTACAAACACCCTCCCGCCTCCGCTATTCCATCTCACTCGCAGTGGATTATTGCCAACCTCGCCAGTTTAAAGGTCGCGGGTATGTCGTGTAGACTCGAGGAAATTGAATCGTTGTGTGTGTGTGTGTGTGTGTGTGTGTGTGTGTGTTTATCTATGGAATGTAGTAGATATAAGAAGAGGTAGGTGGGTGTGTTCATTGAAAGAGATGTAAGGAAAGCGGCAGAAGTGGGTTCAGTCAGGTATGGGAAGACATTTGTGTGAGGGCATGTGGGTGTGGAATGAGGTAGGACTAGGGTGAGGCAAGTTTAATGTGTGACAACAGGTGTATGGCGAGCAAGAGGTGTTATAAGGCAGAGCAGAGAGAGGCAGGTGCTGGATGAGGCAGGTGTTGAGTCAGGTAGGTTTGGAGCCAACCATTTGTGCGAAAGTAGACGATACAATGGAAGGAAAGAATAGCATGGGTGATTTTTAATACTGTGGATAAATTTCATTCGACTCCAAAATATAATGTACGTTCCACTTACAGCAGTATTCAGAATCACAGGATTTCCAAATTACCGTTTATTTAGAGCCTGTATATAACAACTGTTGAAGATATGCGTAAAAAATAAATTAGATTTCTCTTTTCTTTTACCACACGTTATCTATACTAGGACAATGAGATTGTACAGAGGCACGCGTTGGATATTGTGGCAATCATCATCAGCAGACTTAGTTGACCCACGACGGCACAAAGGCTTCATTCTACTCGCCCCACTTGAGCTGCCACATCATTTCATTCTCTCGCCGAAATCTTATATAAACCATTTCTTCAACTGCTTCCCCACCAGCAGTCTCGTCTCACCACAAAAAGCCAAAATGAAGCGAGGCCACGCCAGTTGCCTCGTCTCACCACGACAGGCCACTTTGTTTAGCGAGGTCACACCGGGTCGACTTGCTGCTGGCAGTATGAAGCTCAGTGGTTACGCCGCCTCTGAGTCTTGGCGACGGTCAAGATCATTAGTGGGAGAGCAGAGTGGAACGAAAATCTGTGCTGCCTGTCGGGACTAGGATGCTGTCACTGGGGCACTGAGAGAGGAATATGACGGTGAATTATACAAATACTTTATATATATATATACAGTATATATATATATATATATATATATATATATATATATATATATATATATATATATATATATGTGTGTGTGTGTGTGTGTGTGTGTGTGTGTGTGTGTGTGTGTGGTAGGTGGGGCGCTCACCGTCCACTCACTCGATGGAGTGCTGTTCTCGGGTGTCTGCCCTTTCCTCTCCTCCATCCTTCTTTCCTTCCATCCTCTTCTTTCTTTCCTTCAGTCTTTCCTCGTCTTTCTGCCTACGGGTGACTTTGCACTTCCTCTTCTACCTTTCTTTCCTTCATTCTTTCCTCTTCCTTCTGCCTGTGGGTGACTCTACACTGAGTGACAAGCCAAATGGTTTCCTGTACACCAGGAAACCATTTACTACGCTGGGTGGTAACTATATAACAAAATTTGGTTTTGTGGGTAAGTATTGGGCTCCAATCGGATTGAGCTTGTGAAGGTTTATATCCAAGGGATGGTTGGGGTTTATTGCTCACGTAATGCCACTCAGGGATGAGTGAGGCTGGTCACTCTCATCTTAAATGTCAGGACCAATTGCCTAGCCCTAGGCTCCTACGCTCCTCATGGGGCAATGTAGGATTGGATGATGGCTGGATGGACTATATATATATATATATATATATATATATATATATATATATATATATATATATATATATATATATATATATATATATATATATATATATATATATATATATATATATATATATATATATATATATATATATATATATATATATATATATATATATATATATATATATGAAGCCTCTGTGGTACAGTGATAGAGTGTGCATTTTCGTACATGTGAAATAGAGGGTTTGCACCCCGCCGGGGTAATAAACTTTCGGGGCGTTCTTTCGGCCACGTACTGCTTTGGCGGCCATAAGGGGTGCA
Organism: Coenobita brevimanus; assembly: GCF_032717465.1. Lineage (NCBI taxonomy): Eukaryota > Metazoa > Arthropoda > Malacostraca > Decapoda > Coenobitidae > Coenobita > Coenobita brevimanus. Next base: position 17,071,371 of record NC_136980.1, read on the forward strand.
GTGGTTGAACCAGTGTCGCATACTATAAAGTATGCTTGCACCCAGTCGGCTTGCGCGGGGAGATTGCAATTGGTTCACAGACTACTCACACATCCAAAGCCACTCCAACACTACAATTACACTTACAAGCACTTCTCACCCTACATCTCTACCAGACAGCCCCTCTTCGATCGGGATAGGCCGGTCCTGCAGTGGACATTAGAACGGCTGTGTTTATTTTTCACTCAAAACTAGGAGAAAAAATGCTATTCCAGCTTTCATACAAATGTACAGTATATGGTAGTTTAGTTCTCCGCGTTAGGAGCCGTGAAACACATTTCTTAATATGCCGTGTGTGTGTGTGTGTGTGTGTGTGTGTGTGTGTGTGTGTGTGTGTGTAACATAAAGAAGAAGTAGAGATACTAAATAATCTCGTAAGCCATCGAGATCACGACCCTAAGTGAGTGAAGTGTATGTGAAATCCATATTTTCAGACAAATGCACGAGGTACACTACTTTTTCAGCTGTCTTGTGAGGGTATAATATAATACTGTGAGAAACTAAACTATATTCTGGTTTGATCTGAAGATCCTTGAAAACTAGCAAGAATGAAAGAAAAGCATTCGGCGGCCGAATGTTAATCGCCCGCCAGAATATGCTGTTGGCCAAGTTACAAGCTATTTACAGACCAAATGTGAAGAAAATTATCAAAATTCTACGCAATTCAGTCACCGCGTTTCACAAAAAGCCAATCCATTTTAAAACTAGTTGACCTTTGGCAGCCATTTTGGTGACCGTGACCTTGACCCCGAGTGCCCAGTCTCTAACTCGTCCAAAATTTTGGCCATATCTTGACACCCTGAAGGTTTCATGTTGATAGCTCAAGCCGTTCATGAGATACAATGGTAACACACGCGCACACACACGCACACACACACACACACACACACACACACACACACACACACACACACACACACACACACACACACACACACACACACACACACACACACACACACACACACACACACACACACACACACACACACACACACACACACACACACACACACACACACAGACGTTAGCAAAATACATTATCTCTCCGTCTTGTTAAAGGCGGCGATAAATATCCTGAGTGTTAACAGGATTAATGCAGGTCTCTGATGGTTTGACTTTTGTGAGATGTACTCTCCGATTTACCGAGGTACTTCATTCCTTAACTGCACTTTAAGGCTGCGGGCATTTTTTTCAAAGGGATGTGTAACACTGTTCATAGAGCAAACAGTTACACATGTTTCGCTTCACACATTACAAATTGCTAAAATGGCGAGTGTTTATAACCTACATGGTGTTTAGGAAGAGCAGCTCGGCCAGATGGCATCATATATTTACTGTGTCCAATAACAGGCCGATGAAACTGGCACAAATGTAAACTACGTACATTACATCATTAAAGGTACGTGATACTAATATTGCGACAATATAATTTTGATTAATGTATTTTTGCTACACACTCTCGATTATCCAGTCCAAATTAGGGTGAGTTATTTTGCGCTTTTTTTTGTGCCCATAAAACCCTTTACTAAGAGGGCCATCATCATCATCATCATCATGAATAATACTAACATCATTCTCATCATCATTAACAACATCATTAACATCAGCTTTATCATTAACATCATCACTGTCATCAACGTCAACGTATCAACATCAGCACTTCCATCAGTTTCATATTTGACCTCAACATTATCATCAAAGTCGATATCATCATCAATATCATCGTCAGTATCATGGTTGGCTTTCCTGCTATCTATAACAGAACAAGTGAGGTGGCCTACACAGTCACACACCATCCAAACATTCGGAAGCCTGGCTCCACCTTATATTAATGACAGTGTAATTGTCCAGTGGTAATAAGAATGACATACTAAGATGTTTTACTAATGATCTACCTCTCACAGGATATTGCATCAGGCAATGCGTAGATAGTGTACAGAAAGACTGATACACAGATTGACAGACAGAGGAAAAGATACCTGCATTCATTCATGCACACATCCACACTAGCCGGAAACGCAGTATATATTTAATTACATACATCTGAAACACGATTTAGGCGTTCTTGAATTGTGTATGTATTTGGTTAGTTTTCTTTCCTAAGAAAAATTATGGTTTTAGTGATTTTGGTAGTTTATTTGAAGAACAGTTTCGTATCTTCATCATTTCCGAGTTCCCCCACTAAGAAAAAGATTTAAAGACCACAGAATATGTTTATTTACTGTGTGTGTCTGTGTGTGTGTGTGTGTGTGTGTGTGCGCGACTATATATATATATATATATATATATATATATATATATATATATATATATATATATATATATATATATATATATATATATATTTACTGTATACAGACAATGTGCCGTAACTTGTTCAAGTACGAGAAGCATACTTACATATGAAAATGCTTTTTGGAAAGATACTTTATCAACAATTTTTTGACCCTCGTTAGGCCAAGAGTTAGAATGGTGTATTGATAAGTGAGGCAGATATGAATGTACAGGTTGATAAAGTCTTCAGTGAGTTTCTTGCCTGTCATGTGAGTGTGATGATTTATGTAAACTGTGGGGATCTGACTGCAGCCTCTTAACACATTTACTGCCATGATGTCATTTGTGTTGCTACCTGGTGAGTTTACTCGGTTTAGGAAAACTCCAAAGTAATGAAGGGGTAACTGAAGCCTGTATTTATCCCCTCCCGCTCTAAAACTGTCTCCTAAGTAGAGAGCATTATTATGGAACTAAACAAAATATTAAATATACGCCATGTTGTTGAAGAGGGGTCATACTCGTATATTCCTTGCTTACCTCCACTAGTATTAAACTACAAGGTCAGCACCATCTCATTACCTTCGCTGTTTCATGACAACACCTGATTAAACACAAACGGTTTGGCTTAAACGATTATCGTATATTTGGATTCCAAAATTAGATTCCCAAGACAGAGTTGTAAATTGGGCGCCTTCTGGCGGCAAAAATATAATGATGATGATGATGATGATGATGATGATGCGTATTCGTGACAGTGACAAAGATGATGGTAGCTTCGTTAAGTTTTCTCTTTGTTTTCCATTTTTCCATAAATCTAACACCCTTTTACTCTCACTATAAACATCGTATCCCATCTTGGTAGGTTACTTATTGTTAGGCTGGATCACAATTTCTGTGGCAGTTCAGTTTCAGTTTTGTGGCCATGCCATTAAGTTTACCTGTGTTATGTTGACGGAAGCAACGGTGGAAATAATTCTTCATAAAACACAACATTCAGTTCCTTGTACGAGTATAGCACATACGATCATTTGATGAAAAAATAAGAAGGCGGGGGGGTTGAAAAAAGAGGTGACGTTCCGCTCTAACTAACGCGCTTCGGTTCAGTCGCTGCACTATTCTTTTCTTACTGGAAATGCACACTAAGCACACCTTCGTAATTCGGGACTCACTCATGTCTTCGTCATCAAGAATTTAATACTTAAAGTTAATGACTTAGTTTCCTTAATCCACCATCCATACTATTCAAATACTTTCTACTTTTCGAGCACGATCGACTCTTTCATTTCGGGGTCACATTTTCAAATCCTTAAGTTAGTGTTGCCTGCCTTTCTTGTCCAGTCCTTCATGAACAGTATGCTATATCACAGCACCAACTGGCCTGCCCTAATTGCGTAGATACCTGTATTAGAACTAAGTCTTTGGCCCGTCAGCCGATGCAGCAAGTACTTCAGGGTCAGATTTATTGATATATTTCATAGTCATCTCTGCCCGAACGGGTTATTTTCTTCTGAAGTCATTAGCACCTTTTCTTTTCCTGCTTCGTTGTTTAACTGACCAGTCAGAATATTCAGAGCACCAAATAAAAAGTGGTTAAGTAAATGCATGAATAATGGCAGAAATCTGAAGTTGGGGAAATATGTTCGTTTGCTGGCACTGCGTCAAGATATTTCCTTGGCGTATTCCTTCATATCTGGACATACACAGAGGGATAAAGAATTAGGGATACTGGAAAATAATGCTAAATGAGAGAGAAGGGACTTCGGAATAAAAAAAATGCCGGAGATAACTGGGATGAAGATCGGCATAACAGATGCAAGAACAAAGAGAAGGTACTAGAGCAAAGACAGGATAGGGTGGTACAAGAGAGTAAGCTGAGAGAATACTGAACCTAAGGCTGTGAAATTGGAATTAACATAGATTATGAAAATGATAAGGGAACGGCAGACAAGTTTACGAGTAAATATGTACCAGACTCATAACAATAACGAACGATAGAAGTAAAGAAAAGATGGGAAAGTGAGACAAGAGATGAAAACTAACGAAAAAATGCAACACATACCCCAGATGACTGTGAGAAAAATATAAGACAGAATAAAGCAGTGACGAAGAAACCTGGAAAAACAAATAAAATACGGAGGCCATAAAGCTAATGAACTAGAGAAAAAGGGCATTGGCTGAATATGAAAATGAGAGAAACATTAAAAAAAAATCATGCTAAGGACAAGAAACTCAAGATCGCAATTGAGAGATAAAAAAAAAAAAAAAGAAAGAGAGAAAAGAAAAGAGAGAAATACCCGAGTGACAAAAGGACGGGAAATATTTTTGTATTTGAAATATTGTCAAATAAACGAAAGACATATTGAACAAAGGATGTGAGAGTGAGGGAACAGGAAAACGTATAATATTTGGGAGGCATAAGGTTGATAGACTAGGGGGGGGGTGAATAAGATAACATTATGAACGCGAGAGAAGAAATAGTGAAAGATGAAGAAAATACGAAGACAAGGCACCAATGAACGAGAGAAAAACAATTCCCGATTGATGAGAACACAAAGAAATACTGAAGAGAGAGAGAGAGAGAGAGAGAGAGAGAGAGAGAGAGAGAGAGAGAGAGAGAGAGAGAGAGAAAAGCCTGTGAGAAAGGAGTATCATCATTAGCGGCTCTACGTGACGGATGATTTAAGGCTCTACTAAGATTTTCTTATTTTTAGCCACGACAGGAAAAGCTGCCAAGAAGTAACGTCAACCATGAAGAAGTAAAGGCCTGGTATTGGTCAGAAATTACCAGGTTCATTTTTCTTCTTTGTGATATAAAGTTTCGTGACAGTTACTTACCGACAGAACAGATGATGGCGAAGTGCAGAATTTCCGGATACTGTAAACAGAATATTTCATAACACTTGGTCTACTGTGAAGACAACTGTGCAAAGATAAGAGAGAAGATGCAGTTTTCGATCTTTACTCCGCCGGCACTCTTTCTCAGTTCTACATTTGCGGGCAAACTGAAGAATTAGTTAATTGTTCCTTTACAGTACTGTCGGAGTTATGCACTGGAGAAGGAAAGGAGTTAATCGTTAAGGGACGGAATCCTACCATAACAGCTGAATAAAATGGTCTGGGAGTATCAGGAATAAAATAAAATAATAATAATCCTCATGTCGCAGAAGGCGTCTCAGACGTTCTTTATAACACATGTGAACAGGAAGCCTCTCCTAATTTCAGTAAAATCATATATCTGTAGCGAGAATGAAGTAGTTCAGTTTTCCGTGTCCTGGATGACATAACTGACTTGCGCCACGACACTGGTACTGAGAGGGAGTGAGAGCGAGTGGGGAGAGAGAGGCTGCTTGGGTGGCAGCGAGGTATTGCTTCCACCGTGGCAAGAGTGATACTGCCTGCCTCACCGACGCCATCCTCATCCTCCCTTACCACAGTCCTCCCTGCCTCACCCGTCTCTCTCGTGCCTTACTCTTTCCTCCCCTATCTTATCCTTCCCTCTCTCACCAGTACCTAACCCTCCCTGCCTCACCGTCACCTGCCTAACCCACCCCTATCTTACCAGCGATTTCTCAAATATTGATACTTAGCCAATCCCAGCTTCACCCACCACTTCTTCGTCCTCTTCTGCCTTAGTCATTTCTACCTCATCCACAAGGCCTCTCCTACCCCTACCTTACCCACCCATGCCTCACCCTCCGCTATCTCAGTCCTCCCGGCCTCACCCGTCTCTCCAATGCCCCACTCTCCCTTGCCTCCCAAGTCCCTACCTATATCTCCCCTGCCTCAGCCGCCTCTGCCTCACTTCTCCCTGCCTCAGCCGCCTCTGCCTCACTTCTCCCTGCCTCAGCCGCCTCTGCCTCACTTCTCCCTGCCTCAGCCGCCTCTGCCTCACTTCTCCCTGCCTCAGCCGCCTCTGCCTCACTTCTCCCTGCCTCAGCCGCCTCTGCCTCACTTCTCTCTGCCTTACCTGTTTACTTTCAATAACCCCTCCTCACCCATCTCTTCTTTACTCATCCCTGACTTACTCGCCCCTCGCTTACCCACCTCTGCATCACCCACCAATATCTCACCCACCCCGATCCAACCCACTCCAGTCTCACCCACCCCGATCCAACTCACTCCAGTCTCACCCACCCCGATCCAGCCCACTCCAGTCTCACCCTCCCCGATCCAACCCACACCAGTCTCACCCACCCCGATCCAGCCCACTCCAGTCTCACCCACCCCGATCCAGCCCACTCCAGTCTCACCCACCCCGATCCAGCCCACTCCAGTCTCACCCACCCCGATCCAACCCACTCCAGTCTCACCCACCCCGATCCAGCCCACTCCAGTCTCACCTACCCCGATCCAACGCACTCCAGTCTCACCCACCCTGATCCAACCCACTCCAGTCTCACCCACCCCGATCCAACCCACTCCAGTCTCACCCACCCCGATCCAACCCACTCCAGTCTCACCCACCCCGATCCAACCCACTCCAGTCTCACCCACCCCGATCCAGCCCACTCCAGTCTCACCCACCCCGATCCAGCCCACTCCAGTCTCACCCACCCCGATCCAACCCACTCCAGTCTCACCCACCCCGATCCAACCCACTCCAGTCTCACCCACCTTTGTCTCCTCACCCTTACCCGTCCCTCATCCTCTTGCCTCTTCTTCCCCTGTCCAGTCGCCAGCCTCCCGCTCTCCTGTGCCTCATTTCTTCTTATTTCCCTCCCTCCCCGGTTTCGCCTACTCTTGACTCACCCACTCTTGGTCCACGCGATATTTTTCTCCAGCTTTCCTTCCTCTCTCTCCAATTGTTTCCTTCCTCTCTTCACTTCCTGCCTCTCCGGTTCCTTCCGCCCTCTTTCCCCTGCCTCCATCTTTCCCCGCTTAAATTAGACTCCTGCCACACCCTACTCCCTAGCTTCAACTATCCCCTGCCTCACTGTGTTTCCCTGTCTCCCCTTTTCCCCTCCTCACTTCATTCCTGCCCCACTGACTACCCTTTCTGAATTTTCCACCAGTGGTTCTCTTACTTTCAGGTTTCCTTTTGTTCACTGCCTTGCTCTGCTTTCTTTCTGTTATTTTCCCTTTCCTTAGTTTGATCCTTGACCATATTCAGCTCCTGCTTGACTTTGATGTCTGCCCTTCTCTCTCTACCCTGCCAAACCCCTTGTCTAAACCTAGCCACTGCTTCGCTTAAGTTCATGTCATTCTTACGTCCCTTTGGCTTGTTACGTCATTTAGGGCAATTCCTGACCCCATCGTATTTCATCCTTCTGGATCTTGGTTTCTCCTTCTCCTGCCTAACTTTGGCCTTTGTCTTAATTTAGTCCCTCCCCATCTCTCCCCTGCCTTACGTTGATGCCTGACTATCTTCCTTCCCTGCCTCATTTCGGTCCCTCTGTTTCTCTTTCCAGCCTCACTTTGATCGCTGCCTTTCTCCTCCTCTTTTGGTCTTCGTCGTCATCCTCACTTTTTTCAATGTCCGTCTTTGTCTCCTACCTTGCATTTATCCTTGTCTATCTTCCTCCCCTTTCTTACTTTTGGACTTACTTGTCTCCCTTCCCTTTCTGCCGCTCTCTGATACTCTTCTGTCTCTCTCCACTGGCTTATTTTGCTCATTACATCATTTCAGTCTTATTTATCTCCCTTCCCTGCTTTATTGTCCTTTGTCTTTCTCAGTCTCCCTATGGCTTACCACGAGCTCAGCCTTCATGATTGCCACATTTATTCCACCCATCCCCACCTATTACTCCAGTCATCGCTGCCTCTTCTAACCGCCTCTGCTCCCTACTTCTATCCCCTACTGTCTACAGTCAGTATCAACCCTATCGTCTACTTCACACTGCCTCTGGCTTGTCTCTCATCTTCACTCTGGTTTTCTCTTGCGTCACTTTGGACCATGCCAGTCTTCAGCTTGTTATCCTTCTCCACTTTCCTTAGTCTCTGCCTTACTTTATCTTTAATCTGAAGTTAGGTCAGTGCATTATTGTAGTAGCTGCCATACTTCAGTCCTAACTCTAATTTATCAATATCTTACTTTTTTTTTGCCTTATATACAGTAGTCGCTGGCTTACTTTAGTTCCTTTCCTACTTTAGTTTTTGCCTTACTTTAGTCCCTGCTTTAGTTTGTACCAGTTATTAGTCCCAGCTTTGCGACCATCCTTGCCTTACTTTAATCTCTACATCACTTTAATCTAAACATATAATATTGCTCTTGTTCCTGTTTTACTTTAATTGTCGCTTTTAGCTACTGCCTTACTAAAGTCCTTGTCTTACTCTAACCCCTGCCATACTATAGCTTCTCCCTTCCTTTAGTCCCTGACTTAAGTTTTTGCCTTTGATTTCGTCCTTACTTCAGTTCCAGCCTTAGTTTTGTTTGTCTTACTAAAGTCCAAGTTTTGGTTTAGTCCTGGTGTTACTTTCACCCCTGCCTGCCTTACGTTAATCCCTGCCTTATATTAGTCCCTTCCTCACTCTCTTCCCTGCCTCTCTGAGGTCGTCATTTCACTTTTAACTCTGCCCTATTTTAGTCGCTGCTTAGCTGCTGCCCCACTATCGCCCGGTCTTTCACCCTCCCCTGCATCATTTTCGTCTGCCTAGTTCTTGCTACTTTCATTTGCCCAACTTGGTTCTGCCTCGCCTCAGTTCTACTGACTCCATATTTGCTTCATTCAGACCTTTATGCAGGAATATCTTGGCTCCTGTGTGCTCTTGTTTCCGTCCTTATCCTTCTCATTCCATACCTGTCTCACTTCCTTCTTTGCATAATTCCATGCTAGCCTCTTCCTGACCATTACTTTGTTTCTGATTCTGTGTGATTATCTATCTTGCAGTTCCGTGCCTTTCATCCTCCTATTCTAAACTTCCCATTCCTTACAGCCACCTTCATCTCCATATTTGCCTTATATTGACCCTCGAGTGCATCATTATCGTAGAATATCTCGGTTGCTGTGTGACTCCGTGGGTCGAATTCTTGTGGCGATAGGAGGCTTTATAACATCTGTTCCATGATCCTTGGCGATTAATCTTGGTCCTTAGATCTTTGCAATTAATCTTGGTCCTTAGATCTTTGCAATCTTGCGTGGGTCATTTACAGACTGTCAGTAATACCATAGTATCTTTAGACACCATCGATGAGACTATTAACACGCCAGATTCAGAAATAAATTGGTACGAGGAGGTGTCAGAAAGCCTCATATTCCGTCAAGAATATTGGCCTTTCACTTATGTGTATATTTTTAATGTTCCTTACGCAAGGAAGAAAGGCCAAAGGCAAAATGCTCGCAAGATTGTTCCCTCCAAGAAAAAATAAAAACAAAATAACAGAGAGCCAATTTCAAGATCTGCATGACCCTTACCTGTCTGCCACGTACATTTACTGTTGACTATACAAAGAGGGACATAAGGTAATTTTTTCCCTTTATAAAATCTTATACATGATCAGAGTGAAGTGGTTAAGGGAATTAGTGTAGGAGGGGAGATGGTGAGACGAAAATCCTTTGGCCCACCTTAGTTAGATTTGTTGTATGTGGTAACACCCCAGATGCACACTAGACACACCACCAGTACCTCCACCCCAACATGCCCCTCTCTTTTAAATGTGATGCTCATACATCTTTACGGTGTCAACTTGCCAGATTTCGTCCTCCAAAGAGGTACAGTGACTCAGTGAGTGACCAGTTAGTGACGCTCACTGGATTTGGCCGTTGCTGTGGCTGCGGCAAAAGTGTACTTTTGGTTCTTATACTCGTATTACCCTACTATGTAACACACGGTGGTAAATAATGTCGCCTTCATGTCGTGGCACCAATCTAATCAGGTTGCTCCGCTGCCTGGTTATACAAATGTCTCTCACCTCCCACCCTTGCCTTTGAAAGGACGATGGTGTATCACATGAAAAGGACAACTACAGCTTGCAGTCCAGCAGAGCCTCATTTAGACGAGCCTTGGGAAACAAAAACAACAGCAACAACAACAAGGAATGCACACGTATTAACCACAATAATCTAGACATGAAATGCATTCACCGCCACACAATATTTAATGATCACAATGACTCAGCGGAACCTCAAGAGGAACATGGAAAGGCGTTTATGCAATGAATATTAAATTTTGAAACATCTCAACCCACCTAATAGGCCTGTATATTTGCCTTTGCCACTTGTAATTGTTATCATATCGTAAGTCCAAAATCTTGCCTGAGCAATGAATAGATACACAGAAAGGTTAATGCTTGATGGCCCAGTTACCAGAGGATTTGCCATCCGGGTAAGAGATCTGGCAGCGTTACTGTAGGTAAATGTTTCGTGAATACAATGGTAAGGTATATCTGGTAAGTAGACTTAACAGCGTGGATACCTTACCAGAGGTCTGGTAACTCCGTTAATCCGGCCTCAAGTGTCCATGTTATTTATGGTTACCACCCGGCGTAATAAAGGGTTTCCTGGGCAACATGATATCATCTGGCTTGCCACTGAATGAAGACTTCCGAAATTACAGGACTGCATGAAATATGCAACTGATTAGGCCAGTGGGATGTAAGCAGGATTTTGGGACTTGAATAATTATGTATGACTGTATGGCTGATTTCACTGCAAGTACAGTTATTAGTTTTCTGTCTTTAGCAATTGTCTTTCTTAGATTTCTTACCCACACCATTTCTTAGTTGGAAAAAGGTCAAGATAATGATGATCATAAACAATAAATTTTATGCACCGTCTGAGCTCAAAAACGTTTATGAATACGACCACAGGTGCACCAGATGGATGAGAGTGAGGGGAGACTGCCATGCTGGCATTAATATAGCTTACATGTACTTTGATCCTCTTTCATTGCTGTGTCAAGAGCCCTCTATTAGCCCAACCACCAGAGATATCAACCTCTAATTGTTTATAAACCTTCTCATATTTGTAACTTTCCATCGTTACCTTACGCATTGCCAGCCTCATTCAACGCCTGACTCAGTCCCTGCCTCACACAACCTTTCATAACTCAGCCCTTCCTTTGCTCTCTCCATATACTTGTCTAAATCAAACCTTGTCTCCCTCTTTTCGTATGCCTGGTTCACTTAAACTCTGCATTTATCTTTTGAAATACCTGCCTCCTTCAACTCCGACTCAGTCATTTACCTGCTTTTCTCAGCTATACCTATTATACGTCTCAGCATCATATACCAACCACATTATTCACATACGTATCTCACCCAGCCCAACTTCCTCTCCATTTGCCAGCTTCATTCTTCATATACTTGCCTAATTCGTCATATACCTGTCTCCTCATATACCTGTCTAACTCTTCATCTACCTGTTTCAGTCTTTATACACCTGCCTCACTCTTCATAACCTTGCTTCTCTTCATACCTCTGCTTCACTCTCCATCTACCTGCCGTACCCTTTTATACTTACCCCACTTTTCAAATACCCGTCGTATTCTTTTTAATCAGCCATATTACTCTTCATACACTTTCCGTACTCTTTGTGACTACATCACTCGTCAATCACCTTCCACACCTCTATTCTGCTTGCTTTCCTTTACTGCTTTGTCTTTTGTTTCTTACCTGTTTAAATCCTTTCTCTCGCATTAACAAAGTTTCCCTCTTATTCCTAGCTTGATAGTGTTCTCAGTGCGCTTCGTGATTTGTATTATCACTTGTCTCGCAGTCTCCCTCCCCCTTCCCCACACTTATCCTGTCTCCCTTTCAGCTTCCAACATTCCCATACTCCAACAGTCATACCTTTTCCTTGTCCTCATCTCTGCCAGCCTCCATTTCGGCCATAGGCAATTTCTCTTTCGTATCACTCTCATCCTTCCCATCTTTCAGTACATTCCTCCTCATTACACTCCAACACTGCCTCCCCCCCCCCAGTCTTTCTTTTTTCACTGTTACCCATTCAACACACCCTCTTCCTTTCCTCTCATCCCCAGTCCTCAAAACTCTCAGATATATTACTTCTCTTGTCTCTTCTCCCCACTAAGCTCCATGATACCCCTTCTTTCACTTTTCCCCACAACCCTCCAACGCCTTTATTTGCATTCTTTCCACCATTGTCCAACTCAATTATCCCCTTCTCACTCCGTGCTTCACTCACCATCCGACACAATCGCCTCTCCTTCTTTGCCCACGCACCTCAAACAGTCTTTCCTCTGACTTTCCTTGCAGCATTTCCCTCCCCACCGCCCTTCAGTAAGCTCCTTACCCTCCCTCCCCTTCCCATTATCCTGTAACACCCCCTCCAATACCCTCATCTGCGCCACCATGCCACCCTGCCACACAATCGTCCCCCACCCCATCACCGCTGACGAAACTGTAATTTTGATTCATGTGCAGCAATCCATCTGACGACAAGGGAAACAAATTCTCTCATTCCCAGCCTAAGGATGCTGTCATAAATTGTGGGGGGAGAATCTATGAATATATATTCGCAAGAGTTTCGTGAAGCGAAGGCAAGCTGGAAGAAAAATGACATGATATTGGACTTAGGGTGTTTTGGCCAAGGGAGATGCTGTCCATGAGTTATTCTTGGCCGATGCCCCTTGAAACTTGCCTAGCATCTGTTTGAATCTTTGTTGATACAGACACTGTTTTGTACAATATACATTATGCTACGTTACACTTGTTAAGTGGAGTCAATGAGTGTCTTGAGTCTGTCTAGGCATACTGTTAGTAGATGGAAAATTGATGAATGCTATCAAGATTTAGTATGAGGGCGCAAGGAATGATGTGCTTGTGGAAAGGGAACTGATTTGAATGTTGAACTGAAGAAGTGACGTGTCATGTCCCTATTATGGTCACTGTACATTTTAATATATACTAGCAGGGGTACCCGGCGTTGCCCAGGCCAAAAAGGCAAACACTCTAATGACCAGATCTGAATTTTGACCCCTCTAAAACCATCCTTGAGTTACCCTGATTCAGAATATATATGAATCTTGGGGTCTTTAGCCCTTGGTTTGGGCGTGATTGAAGGACAAACAAACAGAACAAAGAAAGAATGTGGCATTTATGTATACTGTATATATATGTCATGAAAGACTTTGTAACTTCTTTGTAGTGATGTTTTATATATATTAGAATTGTGGACGAGCGGTTGTTATAAGTGAGTAGATTTGTAAGTAGATAATCTTGGTTCCCTTTTGTCATGCAATGACAGGAGAGGTAAAGAATAGTATGGGACTATTTTTATTTGTCCTGGAAATATTAACAAAGTCTCTCACACATGAGTGAAGTTAAGTAGAGTCCCGCGAGCTACCTCCTGTCTCGCTCTCTCTCTCTCACTCTCTTCCATGTTGCTAAGCCCTTCTCCTTACTACCTGCCTGTTCTATGGCTAGCCTCCTTCTGCCGCCCTGCTTCCTAAATTCTGGTGAAACAGGGGTCGTGTCACGTGTGTTACACTGTGGTTGGAAAGTTCTAGAAGCCTGTGTGTGAGTATGTGTGTATGTGTGTGTATGGTCACGAGGCGCTGTCGTGTGCCTATAAAGCATTCCTTGAGTTAAGAGTGTGTAAGCATGTTTAGCATTGCTCGATTCTCGCAGACACAATACCTTCTCATCATCTGACTTCCTGCTTCTATCTGTCTCTCTGTCTATCTATTTATCTATTTATCTATTATGATTTGTAATTATAATATGGAGTCCTAACATATGCTCGGCCACGCCGCTGAAGGTCCTCCGACAGTAATCATCATTGACATAATGCTAATCTATTAGTACATAATATTGATTATAATATTGTACACATACAATATTCATAGTAAATTGCAATGATTTAGTAATATTACTTTTTAAACAAGTTGTATACATAACTGAACAAATGCAATGGTTGTTGTATGACATTTTATAAGATGTGTATGTATAACAGACATACGCATATAATTGTGCAATGGTAATACTGCTAGGTTATACATTACATATTGAGTTATCCCTTTAGTAATGTCTAATATTTCACCTAACTTGTAAGATGACTCTGGTAATACAGAATTGTGGTATAGTTGTATGACTTATAATAGTGTAGTAACATTGTGGTAATACATAATTATAACATTGTGAATTATTATATAATTGTATTGTATTTGTTACATTGTAGTAACATTGTAGTAATATATAATTGTAACATTTTATGAATTGTTACATAATACTGTGGTAATGCATAATTGTGCTGGCCTTATAATTGTAGTTAAAGTTACGTAAAAGTTACATCTTGTTAATGCAACTGTTACATAATTGTTACATATTGTTTGTAGTTACATAATTGCAGTTAAAGTTACATAAAAGTTACATCTTGTTAATGCAACTGTTACATAATTGTTACATATTGTTTGTAGTTACATAATTGTAGTTAAAGTTACATAAAAGTTACATCTTGTCAATGCAACTGTTACATAATTGTTACATATTGTTTGTAGTTACATAATTGTAGTTAAAGTTACATAAAAGTTACATCTTGTTAATGCAACTGTTACATAATTGTTACATATTGTTTGTAGTTACATAATTGTAGCAAGTGTAACATAATGCAATCGTTTGTCGTTACATAATTGTTACATATCGTTTGTCGTTACATAATTGTAGCAAGTGTAATATAATGCAATCGTTTGTCGTTACATAATTGTTACATATCGTTTGTAGTTACATAATTGTAATAATTGCAGTCCTGACATTGAATTCGGTCATGCTGCGGTCGATGATATGATGTGCCATATCACTAGCTTGTGGAGACAACAATTTGCTTTTTTGTTTGTAGTTTATGTGGTATTTTGGCATTTGTAGTAACACTTACACTTATTTTCATTTGTTTGTTATGTGATCTTACTCTATTACTTTTTCTTTCTTTTTGTTTGTATGTATTGATTTTCTATAGTTTGTTTTTCTTCGTTTATCTAGCTTTTTTTTTTCGGTGTTGTTCATGGTTGCATAATTGCTGGTTAATTCCCTTGGGACCCTTTTTTAAGGTTTAGTTTATATTGCGCAGACATTATTGAAAATGATATTATATAGCCCCATATTTTGTTATTTTATATAAAAATATATATACACTGTATACAGTATTAACTATATACACTGACTTGTTGTTCACTTGTACCTATCGGGGGTAATATGTGTGTCAGCACTGTGTGGAAATCATTGTCTTCACGATCGTGTTGAATATGTTCATTCTTGCTAACGTCATTTGTGTTGGCCGTTTTTTTTTTTCTGGTTTTCCTTGTAATTTAATTTATCTGTTTCCACTAGGTAGCTTTAATTAATAAATGTTTAATACAGTTCTTTTAATCGCTCACTGAGTAACTGTGATGGTATATTTTCTTTATCACTTTGTAGATGTAATAATGTATAGCTGTATGTATGAAACACGTATTTTATGTAGGTATAAATGGTAACACTCGTTGGTAGTAAATGCTATAATAAATGAATGAATATATACAGTGTAGAATAGTTACTGTTGGTGCAAGTATTCAGTGATTGAATTATGAAGATAACTGAAGTAGGTATATGTATTTAAGTTGTAACTATACAGCACGTTTTATATCTATCTATCTATATACCTAGGCTGCTTCCCCCAAGGAAAGGGAGGTAGCCGAGACAGGACGACACACTCCCCATTTACTCATCCATTCAAACACATTCATTCGCATCTTAGCCCCAAAGAGGAGAACGGACAGATCCTCACCGCACCACACCGCACAAGGGTCAACTGCGCAATGCAATCAGTGACATCCGCAGCAGGGCCCAACAGCAGAACTGGTTTACCCCTGCCACATCATAACATACCCATCCCCTTACCCGCACCTGACCTGGCTAGCTGATCAGACCAAATGGGGGAGAGTATCCCCTCAGGGCTGCGTCATCACTTATTAATTCACAATTTCTCTCCATTTATTTCTGTCACGCACAGCCACTCTTCCTTGCTCAACAGACATCCCTCTCGCATCCAGTGCTCTCTTCACACTGTCCATCCATCCTATTCGTGGTCTTCCTCTCAGCTTTACACCTCTCACATCAGATCTAATTATCTTTTTCACCAATCGCTCATTATCCATTCTCTCCATATGCCCAAACCATCGCAACACCCTCTGCTCAACTCTACCAGCCATCTCCCGAACAACTCCAGTTCTCCTTCGCACTTCATCATTTCGCACCCGATCCATACGCGTCACTCCACACATACTCCTCAGACACCTCATCTCCATTACATTCAAACTTTTCCTCTCTGCTACACCCATATTCCATGTTTCAGCCCCATATAATGCAGTCGGTACCACAACACCCTCATACAGCCTTTTCTTTACATCCATTCTAAGCGAACGACATTTAAACACTTTTTTCATTCCTCCCAGCACCTTTCCTACTTCATTTATTCTAAACTTCACTTCTGCATCTATTCTTCCATCCACAGCAACATGTGACCCTAGATATTTAAAACAATCTACCTCCTCAAGCAACTCACCATTCAAAACTATATTCATCCTCCTACCATCTATCAACCTCGTACACTTCATCACTTTACTCTTATTCTCATTTACTTTCAATTTCCTCCTTTCACACACCCTTCCAAACTCCTCTACCAACTGTCTCAGTCTCTCCTCTGAATCGGTCACCAGTGCAGTATCATCTGCAAACAGCAGCTGCTTCAGATTCCACTCTCCACCATCAACGTTCACCAGACTCAGACCTCCACCTAAAACTCTTGCATTCACCTCCCTTACAACACCATCCATGTAAATATTAAACAACCAAGGCGACATCACACATCCCTGTCGCAGCCCCAATCTCACGGGAAACCAATCACTCACAGCATTTCCCACTCTTACAAACGCTCTACTATTTACATAAAAACTTTTCACCCCTTATAGTAACCTACCATCAAGTCCATACAATCTTAAAACAGTCCACAAAGCCTCCCTATCAATTCTATCATACGCTTTCTCTAAATCCATAAATGCGCAAAACACATCCTTGCCTTTCGCTAAATACTTTTCACACACTTGTCTCACATCAAACACCTGATCAACGCATCCCCTCCCTCTCCTAAAGCCACACTGCTCATCACCAATCACTCCCTCTGTACCCTCTCTAACTCTCATAATTAACACTCTACCATACACATTACCTACAACACTCAACAGACTTATACCCCTAAAGCTAGTACATTCATACTTATCACCCTTGCCTTTATACAACGGGACCACACAAGCATTTGCCCAGTCAACTGTGCAAATGTGTTGTCTATCACTGTGTATCGTATAAATGAAGTAACTATGTAACTCACTAATTTTTACCGTGGTGGAAATGGTGTGAATGGTGTTGCACGTGGTGATAGCGTTGTTCTTCACGGGTTGATTGACGTGTTGTGGGGTGTCAGACACACGGCTTGTCATCTCAGCACACGTATGGTGACGTCGACTTCCCACACTGGTAGCTGTGGTGAGTAAACGAGTAGCGATGAGTAACTTGAGTGAAGATGAGTAAGATGAGTTGTGAATATGGGCTTGGTATTTGCTTCGTTGTCTTGACCTCTTCACTCCTGCGTCAGCGGTGGAGGTTGCGTGGATGTAGCAGAGAGAGGAGGGTGAGGTCTGGTGGTTGTGAGTTGTGAGTCGTATCTCACTCTTCGTTTGTTTGTTTTGTTTTTTCTTTCTTGATGTATTCTTGGTCCTTTTTTTCCTTGTGATTTACTCGTTGTAGGATGAAGACTGTCACTACTTGTAGGTGCGTGTAGAAGATTATACAGATGACTCGTAGAGTTGTTACTTGTAGTTGATTGTAGATGGTTGTAGTTAGTTGGTTCGTCGTAGAAATTGCAAAATTGTTTGTATCAGTACTTTGTTATACTACTGGCAAGGTGTCCTGTGACCTCTTCACCTCTACATCAGCATGATGATCTGGGAGATGGAGGGGAGGTTGGAGAGAATACTGTCAGGAGCTGGTTGTGAGTTGTTGGTTGTGAGAGGTATTTTTTGTTTTCAATCTTGATATTTTGTAGGAATTCACTGTTGATTCGTAGACGAGGTTCGTATACGTTCGCTGCCAACCAAATGTCGTAAAAGACTTTGTATAAACTTGTAGAGAAGTTTTGTAGATTAGTTATATATATATATATATATATTAGACTTGTGGACGAGCGGTTGTTATACGTGAGTAGATGGTTGTAGTTAGTTGGTTCGTCGTAGAAATTGCAAAATTGTTTGTATCAGTACTTTGTTAAACTACTGGCAAGGCGTCCTGTGACCTCTTCACCTCTA
Source organism: Coenobita brevimanus (assembly GCF_032717465.1). Lineage (NCBI taxonomy): Eukaryota > Metazoa > Arthropoda > Malacostraca > Decapoda > Coenobitidae > Coenobita > Coenobita brevimanus. Next base: position 17,089,917 of record NC_136980.1, read on the forward strand.
CATCAGCATGATGATCGGGGAGATGGAGGGGGGGTTGGAAAGAATACTGTCAGGAGCTGGTTGTGAGTTGTTGGTTGTGAGAGGTATTTTTTGTTTTCAATCTTGATATTTTGTAGGAATTCACTGTTGATTCGTAGACGAGGTTCGTATACGTTCGCTGCCAACCAAATGTCATAAAAGACTTTGTATAAACTTGTAGAGAAGTTTTGTAGATTAGTTATATATATATATTAGACTTGTGGACGAGCGGTTGTTATACGTGAGTAGCTTTGTAAGTAGATAATCTTGGTTCCCATTTATCATGCAATGACAGGAGAGGTAAAGAATAGTATGGGACTATTTTTATTTGTCTTGGAAATATTACCAAAGTCTCTCTCACACGAGTGAAGTTAAGCAGAGTCCCGCGAGCTACCTCCCTGTCTCGCTCTCTCTCTCTCTCTCTTCCATGTTGCTAAACCTGCCGGTTCTATGGCCTGTCTCCTTCTGAGCTCTGCTTCCTAAATTCTGGTGTAGCAGGGGTCGTGTCACGTGTGTTACACTGTGGTTGGAAAGTTCTAGAAACCTGTGTGTGAGTATGTGTGTGTATGGTAACGAGGCGCTGTCGTGTGCCTATAAAGCATTCCTTGAGTTAAGAGTGTGTAAGCATGTTTAGCATTGCTCGATTCTCGCAGACACAATACCTTCTCATCATCTGACTTGCCGCTTCTATCTGTCTCTCTATTTATCTATTTATCTATTTATCTATTATGATTTGTAATTATAATATGGAGTCCTGACAATACCTTTGGTTCAGTTTTTCTCACCTTATTTTTCTTATCTTTCCTTTCACGTTTTGTTTCATTCCTTAAGAACATTTGATCATTTTATTCCTGTTATTTATGCTTTTATCCGCTTTATTTCCTTCTTCTTGCTCGATTGTTTTTAATTGTCATTTTTTCCCAAATAATTTATTCTAGGTCTTCCTCTCTTTCTTTTCATTAATTTTCCTGGGTTTCTTTTGTATTTCACCCATTTTCATTGTTTCCCTCCTCTCTCGTGTCTTCAGTAAATTACATATAATAAGCTACAAGAGAAGTAGAAGCCAAGGTGAAGCCAGGTGGAGCGGCCTGACACTCTAACAAAGGTGTCTCCACTTTTACTATGTCTGACCTGCTGCATCATTTTTTTTTTTTTTCTAATCTCATCTACTTTCCTTTTCTTTTTGTTGTCTTATTCGCGTTTCGCTACTTGTTCATTCTTTTGTTCTTTCTCTTTTTCTGTCCTTCTTTTTCCTTTTTAGTTTAAATCTTTCATAATTCTTTCTTACATTACTTAATTCTTTTTATTGTCTGCTTCATGTCTCCCATTCTTTGACATTTTCTATTTTCTCTTTTTTTTTTTCACTCTTATTTTAAGTTCACTCTACCATTAATTTTGTTTCTTGTTCCTCCCTTGTATTATTTGTCTCTCTTCTATTTTCCTGCATTACATTATAATACGGCAGGTTAAAAGGGAGTCTGAGAATGAGGCTGCCTAAGGAATTTAATATCTGTACTAATCTACTGTACATCATTATCATTATCATCATCATTACCGACGTCGTTGTCATCGTCGTCACTATCACCACCACCACCACCACCACTACCATCACCATCATCGTCATCGTCGTCGCAGTCGTCGTCGTTGGTTGCCACTACCACCACGAATACTACCACTACCACAATCATCATCATCATCATCATCATCGCCGTCGTCGTCGTCTTCACTACGACCACTAACACCATCACTAAAGTTTACCAAATCGGCATCATCAGCACCATCAGCAGCTGCATAGTTCAGTGCACTATATTACATCATTACAAGCCATAACAGAGGTAGGAGACAAGGTGAAGTAAGGTGGAGTGGCCTGGCACTCTACTACACCTGTACCCAGTTCAAATCTTCACCAGCACTACCGTCCTCCTCTTCTTCCTTTATCGTTTTCATTCTATTTGATTTCTATTTAATTCCCTTCTGTCTCATTTTCTTTCCCACTTTCTTAATGATTTTGTTTTGAACCCATCTTCTTTCTATCGCCTTTTCTACCTCGATTTTTTTTTTTTTTTTGGTCCCTTCGCGTTTATATTTTGTTTCCTTCACATTGTTCTTTCGTTCTTTCCCCTCATTTTTTTTCCTTACTGTCTCTGTCCTTTCTCTGTCCACTATATTAGCACATCACAAGGTTGTAAAGGTAGGTGGGGAGATGAAGTAAGGTGGAGCGGCCTGGGACTCTACTGCAGGTGTTCCCAGTTATTGTTTTTACCATCCATAATTCATTGCCTTTCATTTTCCCTTCTCCTTATCTCTTTTCTCCTCCCTTTAATGCACGATTTGTGTCGTTCTTGCTTCCATATGTTCTTCTTTGCTTCTAAATTTCCATGTTTTCTTCCGTTTTCTTTTCTTTAGTGCTTTCTTTTTTTGTCCTTACTTTCTCCTTCTGATTCCTATTTTACTTCTCTTATTTCTTATAATCTCTGTTCTCTTTTCATTCAGCTTTTTTTCCTCACTCTTCTCCTCTTACGGTCTCTGTTCTACTTTTTCTGTCCATTTCATCTCTCTCTCTCTCTCTCTCTCTCTCTCTCTCTCTCTCTCTCTCTCTCTTCATTATATTACAGCAATAAAACAACAAGGGAAGTAGGAGGCAGTGTGCAGTAAGGTGGAGCGGCCTGACATTCTAACAAAGAGGTCTCCAGTTCAACCCTCTATTGTCCATTGGCTCCTCTTTTGTTCATTTTTTTTATTTTTAGCGTTTATTAGTTTCCTTTTATTCTCTTTTTGTTTCTTCTTTTCATCTCGTTGCTTCCCTCTTTCTTCACTCCTTTGTTTTTTTTTTTTCACTTTTCTATCTTCTTTTATCATCTGTAATTTATTGTTTATCTTAACTGTCTCATTCTTGGTCGGTTCTCTGATTTTCATTCTCCTTGTATTTCACTTTTTCTGTTATTTCTCCTAATATTTTTTCTGTTACTTGCTTCCTTTCTTTTTCTTTTCTCCTCCTTTCTTTCTGCACTATATTACAGCAGCACAAGCTACAAGAGAGGTAGGAGGTGAGATGAAGTAAGGTGGAGCGGCCTGGGACTTTACTGCAGGTGTACTGAGTTAACACCTGTGTCATTTATATCTCATTACCTCCGCCAGCGATGTTGAAGGATGTTATGTATTCACCCGTGTCTGTCTGTCTGCCTGTCTGTCTGTTTGTCTGTCTGTCTGTGGAGAAGCTATATCGAAAAAGCTTTTATCGCATTTCAGTGAAATCTGGTCGATAGATGGGCACTGGGTCAAGGCAGAGTTATTATCTCGTCCGCGACGGAGTTCCGAGAGGGATTGTTTTTGGTCGAGTTTATTGTTTGTTTGTTTCTTTGTTAGCAACCACATGAAATTTTCAGTATATGTGGACACTGATCTAAATGGAATGTGATTAAATTTTGGAGGTAATCGAGTGATCCTAAAAGGTCAAAACCAAGGTCACGGATTTTCAGAGGGCTATAACTTGAACCCAGCTGAAGACAGGGATATTTACTATTATCAGCATACAGGTACTCCTATATAGGCTTTCATTTGGCACCAAGACTTTTGACCTTGAGTGACCTTGAAAGGTCGAACTCAAGATCACGGATAATCAGGGAGCTATGACTCGAAACTGATTGAACATAGAGATATTTACGATTATCAAGATATAGGAAGTCCGATATGGGCTTTCATTTGGCACCATGACCTTTGATCTTGAGTCGTCGGGCGAGGTTTGTTGTGCCTGGGCAGCACTTGTTAAGATGTTGATGTGGATCCGAGTCCTGACTTAGGGTGTCGGCGGAAGTATGCCTTCTCTGAGCTTGTGTAACGAACGCAGACTAAGACAGCACAATTAATTACCACCGCAAACAATTTTGGACGGAGACTGGTTTATAAAGATTAATTTATAATGGCTTTTGCGGAGGTATATGTTCTCTAGGTGATTTCTAGATTGCTTTCTTTCCTCTTTTCTTTCTTTCACGGTTATTATTCGTCTGTTTCATCCTTGTCGTTCGTTTCTTATTCTTTCTAAATGTCTTTCTTTCCTCCCACCTTTTCTCAACTTTTTTTTTTTTTTGTCTCGTTACTCTCACTTTTTTATTCCATTATTTTTTACTCCTGTCTCTTCGTCTTCCTTCTCTCTCTCTCTCTCTCTCTCTCTCTCTCTCTCTGTTTTTTTTTTTCTTGTTTCATATTTTCTTTTCGTCATTTTTCCTCGACTTTCAGTCTTTCTCTGTTTTATCTAATACTTTTTTTAATACCTCTTTTCACGCCCCCCTTTCATTCTCTCTTATTCTTTTTTCTTTTTCCCGCTCTCTGTCGCTTAGTCCATGTGTGAGTTTTTGTTAAACCTAGTATTACTTAAATTTCCAGTAATTAAATTTCTTCCTCACTTTCCCCTTTTTTCCTCTTTCTTCATCCCTGTTTCCATCCCTGTATTACAGCATCACCTTGTACACAAGAGATATCAGGGGAGACTGAGTAAGGTTGTTAGCATCACTGTTAGCCAACTGGTTATCACGATGACCACACCACCATCGCCACCTTCATCATCACCACCACCCACATCATCTTCATTTGTCATACAATTATCATTATGTTTATCAACTTTACTCTCTATTACCATCCACCTACATCATCATAACCACCATCACCACCACCATAGACATCAACCATAATCACATCCACTACCACCATTAGTTACATTAGATCAAAGTCACAACTATATTTCAGCATCACAAACTACAGTAGAGGTTGGAGGCGAGATGAAGTAAGGTCAGCGGCCTGGCACTCTGATAAAGCTATCCACTTAACACTATTACCATTTATACCTTAGCTTCAGTCTTTCTCCTTTGTTCATTTCTTTCCTTTTATTTCACGTTTTGTTTCATAACTTTACTATCCCTATTCATTTTCGTCTATATATCTCTTGTTTCTTCCCGGTTAATTTCTTTGTTCTTGCTCAATTCTTTCTCATTCCTTTATCTTTATCCAAATAATTTATTCCATGTTTCCATGTGATTCCTTCATTCTTCCCCCTATCTTTCTTCCTTTGTCTCTCTTTTTCCTCGTTTTCCTTCTCTCTCGTGTCTTCAGTATATTACATAAAATAAGCTACAAGAGAAGTAGGAGCCAAGGTGAAGCCAGGTGGAGCGGCCTGACACTCTAACAAAGGTGTCTCCACTTTTACTGTCTCACCTGCTGGATCATTTTTATTACTTTCCCACCCCTTTTGTTTCTTTTTCTTTTTGTTGGTTTTTCACCTGTTCGTCCTTGCTCATTCTTTTGTTCAATCTCTTTTTATTTCCTCCCTTGTCCATTTCAGTTACTGTAAAGGTTTTCTCGTTTTTTTTAATTTTTTTTTATATTCTGTACATTCCCTAAGCCTTTCTTTCTTTCTGCTTCCTAACTCCCACTCTTTGACATTTCTATGCGCTCCATTTTCTTTTCCATTGGAGTTCACTCTATTATTTATTTTATTCTCCTTTCTCTCGTATATTATTTGTCTTTCTTCGTCTTCTTTCTGCATTACATTGCAACATGACAAGATACAAAGGAGGTAGGGAGCGAGATTACGTAAGGTTAACATCAGTACTAACAGCATCATCACCGCCACCACCCTCAACATCATCGTTGTCATCACTACCACCACTAACACCAGCACTAAAGTCAAAATCGGCATCATCAGCACCATCAGCAGCTGCATAGTTCAGTGCACTATATTACATCATTACAAGCCATAATAGAGGTAGGAGACAAGGTGAAGTAAGGTGGAGTGGCCTGGCACTACTACACCTGTACCCAGTTCAAATCTTCACCAGCATGACCCCCTTTCTCCTTTTCTCACCATTTCTCATCGGCTGAATTTCTTGCATCATTCATTCATTCTTTCTTTCTTTCTAGATGTGTTTTTCCTTTACCTTTTGTATTTTCACCTCCTCCCATTGTCTCATGTATCGTTTTTAATTTACGAGTATGTCAAACTGTTCTTACTTTCTTGCTTTTCGTTTCATTTATTGTTGTTTCTTCTTTTTTCCTTTTTCTTTGATTCCAAATTATTTTCTATCTCCTTTCATCATCATCATCATTACCATCATCACAATTACTTTCATCACATCAAAGTCACACATATATATTGCAGCATCACAAGCTACACGAGAGCCAGGAGACAAGACGAAGTAAGGTGGAGCGGTCTAGGACTCTACTACAGGTGTACTGATTTAACACCTTTTATTATATCCATTGCCTCCTTATAGTTCTCAGCTTTCATCTTTTCTGTCTTTCCTTTTCCCTTTCCTCTTTTCATTCTTTTTTTTCCTTCATTATTCTTTGTCGTTTCCATTCTCTTTTCCGTTCATTTTTCTTTCATTCTCCTCATTCCTCTTCTCCTCAGCTTTTTTTTATATTTTAAACTCTTACGTATCTTCGTTTTACTTTCTCATTTATTTCTTAACTACATTAGAACAAAAAATTTCGAGAGATGTAGGAGCCAAGGTGAGGTAAGGTGGAGAGGACTGAGATTATAACAAAGGTGTTAAGTTACACAGTCAATCTTTAGTCTCCTGTTCATTTTTATTTTATATATTTGTTTCTCGTTCTTTCGTTTCCAGATATTCTTGTTTGGTTACTTTTTCCGTTTTGTCGTTTTCGTCTTCAGCGTTCCCCCATTCCCTCTTAATAATTGATTTTTATTTCTTTCTCCATTCTGTCTCTTCATCCCATTTATATGTATTTTTTTGTCTCACATTTTTTTTTCACCTTTGTTTGCCGTCCATTTTTTCTCCTGTAATTTTTGTTTACTTTTATCGTTTCCTTTATATTTGCATTGTCATTTTTATCCACTTTTTTTCTTCTCCTTTCCCCCTTGCTCCCTCCATTATATTACAGCATGACAAGCATCAAAAGCTAACGTCAGGTTATCCTGGTCATTACTAACCAGCATCACCACCACCACCAACGGCACCATCATTATCCATACAGTCATAATTAGTGTCATTAATAACCTACACTAGTGTCACCATCAACATCATCATTACCACCGTCATCAGGAGGACTGTCATCATCACTACCACCATCACCATTTATGTTCTCCGCCCAGCCCTACCCACCACCATCCCAGCTTTATTGATTTTATTTACACCCACCTTGACCTCTAAGCTTTTATCGCCATAATTTAATGACTTGTTTCTCTGATGGTGCTAATTTAGTACTAAAAATTAGATGCCATTGCCTGCAATAGTTTTGGCACAATGTTGGCAAGAGTGTGACAGACAAACCAAGCCAGCCAGTAACATAACCTCCTTGTCGTAGGTAATAATGCCATTGTAACCCCTTCAGCCGGAGGATGTATTTTGTATTTTGTTATTGCTATCTCCAGACGATCTCACCAGCTTAGGAGAGACTCTTGCAAGTGAAGGCGTTAAATACAGCCTTCATTAACCCCTTCAGTACAACACCTGCCTCACAACTCCAACAAAATCATCTGCACCTACCAAGAATACACTCCAAGCAGCCATCATCCTACTTGTTGGTGTTGTTGGTGTGGACCCAGGTTCATCTGACACGTGAACACTCCCTGGAGAAAGAGGGCAAGAACACTCTCCCAGTAGCCCTGCTTGTCCTGAGAGGCGAGGACAAGGGGTCAGGTTGTATCCAGTCTTTCTTTCTCTCTTTAATGATAATTACGATGATGATGATAATGATGATGAAACTTGATGAAGATGGTGATGATAATGATGATGATGACGATGAAGATGATATGATGAAACTTGATGACGATGATGATGATTTATGAAACATGATGGATGATACATAATGCAACATCATGATGATTTTGGTTAGTGATGATGATGATGATGATGATGATAATGATGATGACTGATGGATAATGAAATATGAGTATGATAATGTTCCGGCTGCTGCTGTTGATGATGAGGAGGAGGAGGAGGTGGAGGAGGAGGACGTCGACGACGACGACGAGGACTGTGGTGAGTTTTGTTGTTAGTGGTGGTGATGGTGATGTACAGGGAATGAAAAAAGTATGGCGGATGATGAGTACGATGATATGGGAACTGCTCATCATAACTTGTGAAGTTGCCAGAACACTGATGTGTTATGGTATAAATATACAAACAATAACACTAGCGACTATAAAACGCCACAAGCCAGCGATATATGGCATCCTTATGTCAGCAGATTTACCAAGGTGGGCAAAAATCCTGAAGCCTTTTCCAACAGGCAACGTGCGTGGTGTGCAACTGTTTGGCGGCAAGTGTGCACCGATACTTTGTTGATCCAGTGTACAGTAGGTTAGTAGTGATGGTAAATACATCCCTTCAACTACCCTAATGCCTCTCTTGTACCTGCTGATGCCGTTATGTGGGGCACAAAAGAAGGAGCAAATAAGAGAAAGAATATACTGTATGAGCGAAAAGAAAGATAATAAGAAAGAAATAGTTGTAAAAGAAAAAAATGTAAGAGAAAAAAATAGCGAATTATTAAGAAGTATCCAAAAAGGAGGACAAAAAGGAAGAAGTAAAGAAAGTGGATGCGTCGGGAGAAAAGAAAAGAAAATGAAAATATAAGGAAATGAGTATGAAAGAAGGAAAAAAACAGGAATGTAGTAAACACACCAGTGTCAATAATATACATATTTACTGCTGCAGCTGCTCTTTCCCATCAGGCACTCACAGTCACTTAATTCTACGGTCTTAGTCTGCCATGTTTAACGATTTAAATCGGCGCCTACCTCAGCGGGTGCCAATAACATTTATAATTTCCTGCATCGGAATCCGGATCCACCTCAATATCTAATCAACTCATCCTCTACCCACTGCTCACCTCTATACCATGCAGTATTTCAGTGAAATCCACTAACATTTTTCTTTTTTAGTTTTGTGGTCAGACAGACAAACAGGGAAACAGACATGTGCAGATACACAACGTCCCCCAGCTTCGTTGTGGAAGAAGTGAGAAAGGAAGAAATGGCATAAAAACTTATGAAAAAATATAAGAAAAGAAGAATAGGAAAGAAAGAAAATGATGACAAGAAAAAGAACAAAAAATGAGTCAGATTGGGAAAAGAGTGGAACGCGAGACAACTTACTTCACCCTGGCGCCTGCTGAACTTGTAGTTGTGTTGCAGTAATATACAGTATAGCAGAGAGAGAGAGAGAGAGGGGGAAGGCGAAGAAGGCGAAAAGAGGAATAAAAAGGCAGAAGCAAAGAAACGGAGAAGGGGAAAAAGAAGGGAAAGGGCATAGGAACAAGGAAGAAAAGGAAAAGAATGAAATCTTAAGAAGAAAAAACAGGAGACAAAATGAAATAATCCTAGACATTAAGGATAAAGAAATAAATGAAAAAAGAACACAGAATTATAAAATGTATAAGTGTCATATTGGTTTGCCTGTGGCAGGTATCTTTACCTTATTTCATCGCACATCCTACCTCTCTTGTACCTGATGATGTGCTGTAGCGGAGAAAGACAGAATAAATAAATAAATATATAAAGAAAGGATAGACATTGAGAACGAAGAGACAATGAAATAAGGGAAAGAAAGAATAGGATGAGGATCAGGAACAGAAAGCAATGAGGGTAGACGGAAAAAGAAAGGTGAAAGAATGGAGGTAGAAACAAGAAAAAAAAAAAAAAAAAAACGAGAGAAAACCAAGAGGAATGAAAGATGAAAGAGAAAAAGTGGAGTGGGAAAGAGGCCATGAACAAAAAACAAATAAAAGACAAAGAAGGCATTGGGAAGAAAGGGCGAAGGATTGAACTCGATACACCTGTAGTACAGTCCCCGTCCGTTCCATCTCATATACCTTCCTAGCTCTCTTATAGACTGTGATACTGTATTATGGTGGAGAAAGGACAAAGGAAAAAAGACTGGAAAGATGACACTCTGAAGGAAAGAAAATAACTAATGGGGAAATGAAAGAAAACCAGCTAGAAAGAAAGCGAGAAGAGAAAGAAAAGGTGTATTAATGCGGAACAGGTCAAACTCAGTACACCTGAGGCCGCTCCACCTGACCTCATCCCGCCTCCTGCGTCTCATGTACACCTTGCCATGTAGTATAGTGGAGAAAGAAAGAGGAAACAAACAAAGAAAAGAATGCCTGAGGAGAAAGCAAGAAAAGAAAGACATGAAGAAAGAAAGGAGATTAAGAAAATATAAGAGGGAATATCAGGACAAAACGAAAAGAGAGAAATGAGAGAGAAGAAAATCGAGAAAGAAGTGGATGACAGATAAAGATAGAATATGAGGCAAAGAAAGGAGAGAAACAAATAGGAGGGAATAAGAGGGTAAAACGAGGAGAGGAAAGTGAATGAGAAAAAAACTGAGAAAGAGGCTGACAGTGAAAAAGATATGAAATGAGACAAAGGAAGAAACTAAGAAATGAGAACGAGAGAAAAAATAGAGATGGAAGGGGTAGAGGATGGAACGAAGAAATATAATATAATGGGCAAGAAAACAGGAGGAAAAAAGAACGGCATAAAAGGGAGAACATGACGAGAAGGTGAAGGTTTGAACTTAGTACACCTGTAGTCATGGCCGCTCCACCTTACTTCCTCTTGTGTCCTGCCTCTACTAATGATGTAAAATAGTGCTTGGAACTATGTAGCTGATGATGATGGTGACGGTGATGATGATGATGATGATGATGACGATGATGATGATGATCATAATTATGATGGCAGTACTGTAGTGATGGTGGTGCTGGTAATAGGGGTGGTTGTAACAGGGATGATGACAGCGATGGTGATGATGGTAGTGATAGAGGTGGTGAGGGTCATTGATACCGGTTTTAGTGATATATCAGAATAAATGCATGACTGATGTTGATGCCGCTTGTGGTGGAAATTATAATGATAATGATGATAGTGATGATGATGATGATGATGATGATGATGATAGTGGTGGTGGTGATAGTGATAATAATGGAATATAGAGTCGTGCAAACTACAGTGATGATTAATGAACCTATCTGAACATCGGATACAGAACTTTGTGCATGTATGGTTTGGTGTTTGGACCCATTAATCCCTTGTGAAGGAAAAGGCTGTCTGGGCGTATTGTGCCAAGGAACAAGTGTACCAAGTCTGAAGCGGCCTGGTGACGGAACCAAGGAATGACACCAAGTTGAAAAGTTTTTGGAAGAAGGAAAGAAACTGAGGGAATGCAGATAAACTCTAAATTATGAAGCCAAGAAGAATGACAGCAACACTGAAGCATGTTCTAAGCTATAAGGGTAAAATATGTATATGTAGAAAAGGAGCAGTGATTAGAATGTGGCGGGAGTCGAACTGAGGTCCATTTGTCTAGTTCACAAACTCTGCCAGTTTGACTGTAACTACTCCTTACATATGAACAAAAATTACATGGCTTATATTTTTCATTGCAGGGAAATATGGGAGAAGCAAGAACAGTTTTCAAAGTTAAATAGGTTATTATATGCACGCTGAAATGTATTATATATTGGAAATAATCGAACATGCTGTTTTTTTATGCAGGTTCTCTCTCTCTCTCTCTCTCTCTCTCTCTCTCTCTCTCTCTCTCTGTAGCGAGAGAAAGAAAGGATAAACAAATCTCCATAGCAGAATGCAGTTAAGAGAAACGGTCTGATATTCTATCGCCATTCTTGATAAATGAGAGATAATTGAGAGTGGGTGTAGGAGGCTGAGAGTGTTATCCCTCTCAGCACTAACAGACATAAATTGTCTCCATCCATGGCCAAGCCCTTGGCAAACCCCTCCCCAACACCTGGGCTTAGCACCTCCCCCTTCCCCGTCCCCAGGGACTGCCGCGCACAAACTGTTTCTTCGGCCGCCTACAGTTTTGCGTCTACCTCCACACTGCTTTATCCTCAATCCACCTCGTTAGTTACGCTTCCTGTGGATGGTGTAAAGAAGACTAGCTGAGGAAAAATGAATTGTTATATAACTAAATCTTCTCTTCACTTCACTTTTTGAGATAGAAATATACTTGTTTTGCGTTAGTATGCTAAGAAAAAGTTATACATAATTTCCTTCCTTATAATAGAAACGGTAGCTGTAGCTCAAGTAGGACTGACTGTATGACAGAAAATTTTACTAGGCTACAGAGCTACTTCTCGAGACGACGAAGAAGCGTTTATTAACTATTCATTTTACCCCTCAATTTTTTTTTTCCATCCATACTTCTTCCTCAGTACTCCTCAATAGATGTACTATGTTGATGGTGTAAACAAGACTACTAAAAGCTTCTGTAAAACTATCACATCGACTGTTATTTCGTTGGACACAACCTGCGTCACCTGGTAACGACCGGTTGGATCTTGGTTAGACGTTGTTTGTGTTCTAAGGTAACGAGCGGTTGATTTGCGTCAACACCTCGGTCACGGAAGTGTTGGACCCCTTATGCAATGAAAACTATTATACAGCAGAGAAAACCATCAGCACCATCATATTGACTTTTTTTCCACACTTAAAGATGTGGAAAATTACAACCTAGAGATAGGAAATGAAAAAGTTTGAATCTGAGAGAACCTCACCATCACCACCATCATCATTAGCATCACCTTCATCGCCAGCCTCATTATCTTGAACGCCACCATCACGTCATCGTCAGTCATCACCAATACAACCATTAACATAACTGCCATCATCATTATCTTCAACAGCATCATTATCATGAAAAATATAAAGATAAAAAAGTTTTATCTGCATAAAGACGAAGCAACTCTCTCATTTTATTCCGTGTAACGCCAGATGGTTGTATTAAGCTGAAAAGAATTCATAGGAACCTGAGAGTGTTTATACTGCACCATTAACTCACTCATAATCGGGTCAGCTCTAGTACTCTATTCCACTTAACGCCAGACGTTTTTATCTAGGTATGAGTGAGCTGTAGGAGCCTGTGATATTGTTCAAGTCTGGACCCCCGACATATGTACCCGAGCGAAAGATATATCGCATCAGCAAGAAATGGGGGCAGGGATCGGTAGGAAAACTCTGTAGTACAGTAGCTAACTTTTTGGATATCTCAGCCGATTTTGAAGTTACAATTAAGGTAGACACCAATTTGGAAATCGCATAAAAATCATGAATTGTTTTTATGTCATAGACAACCGTAAATCCCAATAGTTTTGCCGAATATCGAGGAAACGATTTTCTATAAGGCAGATTAGCGTAACACCCGGCTGGGCAAGATGTAACGGTCTAAGGTTGCGTGAGTAACGCAGCAGTATTTTCCGACGATTGCTGAGAGCAGCCAGGTTTTGCCTTTTCAAAAATAATACCTTCTGCTGGCTTTTTTTATTTTTTTAGGAAATTTTTGACTGAATCCGAGTCGGACTAATACAATACCTTGATCGGGGAAAGAAACTCTGAATTTCTGACTTCTGATTCGAATCGGAGAGCACCGAGAGATTTGGTGAAAGTAATTTTTGTGAGTGAGCAAAAAGCAAAGTCATTATTAACCTACTAGGTCCCAAGCCCTAGACCTAAAATTAATACAAGAGGAGTATTGGTTTTAGGAAGTGCGAGGGAATATTTTTGGTGTAATCTAATAAGTTCTGTTTAGTATTTTCAGGTTAGGAAATCAGAGGAAGATGATGAGCCACATGAGACAATATTCAGCACTGCCTGACTTGCTTGCTCGCTCGCTCGAAGACATTCCACATTTTCAGTGTAGACGCCTGTTACACGTTTAATATTGTTACCATTAACGCTGTCACGGTCGTGACAAATCTACTACTCTATTCCATCTAACTCTACACGATTGTAGTTAGCCAAAAGAGACGGCTATATAAACAGTGTGTCCTTCCTGTTTTAACTTAGGGAAACATGCAGCCTTACAAAATCCTTGGAAGGTAAACTTGGCAGTGTTGAGACTGAAATGGAAAGGATTATATTAGGTGTCACATGGAGAGATAAAAAGACAGCTTCCTGGATAAGACAACATGCGAAAGTAGAGGATATAATCACTACAGTCAAAAAGCATAAATGGATGTGGGCAGGTTACGTCCTTCGTTGAACAGATAACAGATGGACAACCAGGCAACTGAGTGGCAGCCCAGAGATGGAATGAGAGGAAGAGGCAGACAGAGGACGTGATGGCGAGATGAGATTCGGAGATTCGCTGGGACTGGATGGAACAGGCTAACATTCAATCGGTCAGAAGGAAAAAAAAAAAAATGCTAAAGGACTTTGTCCCGCAGTGAACTGACTCAGGCCAATAATGATGATGATGATGATGATGATGTATCTGCATAGTCTTCATAGTCTCTATTTTTTTTTTTAATTTACGTTTCTAGTTTCTTTCTTTTTTTTCTTTTCTGTTCAAATGTTTTCCTCTTCCACGTTTCTCCTCTCTTCTTTACTTCCTCTCTTTTGTTCTACTGAGTAACATTCTTAGTTTATTTTCCATTTCTCTCTTCACTATACTGCAGCAATAAAACCACAAGAGAAATAGGGACCAAGGTGCAGCGAGGCGGAGCGCCTGAGATTTTAACAAAGGTGTCTCCTGTTCCACTACCCTTTGTGCTGAACTCTCTCTCTCTCTCTCTCTCTCTTATATCTGTAATTTTTGCTTTTCTTTCATTCTTCCTTTTTTTATTTTTTATTTTTTTCTCATACTCTTTCCCCTCGCCTTTCCACCTTTCTTGGTCTTGTTATATTTCATTTTCTTCTTTCTTTCCTTTACTATTTTTTCCTTTTAACTCTCTCTGTTTGTCTCCTACTTTGCCATGTTTTATTAAATTTAAAATTTCTATCCTTGTATCTCTTTTAACGTTTATTTTTCTTTATGTTCTTTCTTTTTCCACATACTTTTATCCTCTTACCTTATTTAAATTACTTGGCAACATCTCAAGCATCAGGAGAGATCGGAAGCGAGATGAAGGATGGTTATCATAATCATCTGTACAGCACAGTCATCACTTCCATCACCAACCCCATTATCATCACCATCATCATAATCATCAAAATAACTACTGGATATCACAATCATCAGCAGCACCATCATTCGTACCGTTATCATTATCATCTAAGCAATCCTAAATGACTATCACCATGATCACAAGCATCACCATCACCACCACCAGTCTGCCATCAGTACTACCACCTCGTCATCATCATCACCGCCACCATCAGTATCAGCTACATAGTTGTATCATATGTATGCACTACATTACACCATTACAACTATAACTTAGGTACGATAGGAGACAAAGTGACGTAAGATGGAGTGGCAGGGAACTAGTGTACGTGTTCGGAGTTCCATCCTGCAATATAGATGTCTCCTTTTCTGTTTTTCTCTCCTCTCCTGATACTTTCTTTCACGAACTATTTCATTTTTTCTCCCTCTACATTGTCCATTTTCTTTGTCTCTCATTTTCTTTCTTTCTCCCTTTCCTTCCGTTTTCCTTTCGTTGTTTTCACTATATTACATAAACACAAGGTACAAGAGTGGTGGGAGGCGAGAGGAAGTAAGATACAACGGCCTGGGACTCAACTACAGGTTTACCGAGTGTGTACCTTTACCTGCTGTGTTTATCAGTACTCCTAGTCTTGATCTCATTCTCCTCCTTTCGAAGTTCTCCTTTCTTTCTTTCTTTCTTTCTCCTGTTGAAATTCTTCTCTTTTTCCATCTTCTGAATAATCTTATTATTTCTCCAAACCGTCATAACTCTGACCTCTCTTTTTATTACATCCGCCACACGAAAAGCAAGAGTGGATGTTATGTTTCCGTGTGTGTGTGTGTGTGTGTGTGTGTGTGTGTGTGTGTGTGTGTGTGAGAGAACGCAACAGCTAAAAACGCTTTTTACCGATTTTTAACTAACTTGGTGAAAGTGTTATGGGTTAACTCTTAAAAATCAATAGAGTTTCAAAACATTAAGTCAGAAGTCAAGGTCAGGCTGGCCCAATCGATGACGTGGGAAAATCAATGATCAACACAAACAGATTTCATCCATTTTTTACCAAACTTGAGGGCAAAGCTTCAGGATACGGCAAGAATGTAATAGTTTAATATGGAAAAAATCAAAGGTCAAGGTCACAGGATAAGGTCAAAGTTTGATCCATATGTGTGTTTGTTAACAAAATACCACAAACAATATTGATCCAATTGTAATCAAACTTGGTGGAGAGTTTGAGGGTCAGCCAAGGAGTGTACCTAATGATTAGAGAACTCAGAGATCAAGGTCACAGGCAAAGGTCAAAGGCCAACTTTACAAGGAAAGGTCAACTCCAAGAGTTTTGATGTGATTTGAATAAAACTTGATGGAAGGATTAAACCAAGGGATTCAGTCTTGAGAACAATCAGTCATAGATCAGGGTCACAGGGCAAGGTCAAAGTAGGACCCGTGTGTTTGTGTGTGAGGATAACAGTTTTGGTCTGAATTGGATCAAACTTGGTGGATGAGTAGAGGATCACCCAAGAGGTTGACTTCTTGTTTTTGACAACAATAGTCAAAGGTCAAGGTCACATGGCAAAGGCAACTTAAACACCTGTTATTCCATGTAGATTACACTTTGTGCAAGTGGTCAGGTTTATAAAGTAATACACAAGTTCGATTTTTTGACAACAGCCATTCATAGGTCAAGGTCACAGGGAAAGGTCAAAGATCAAGGTCACAGGGAAAGGTCAAAAGTCAAGGTCACTGGGCAAAGTAAACTCAAACGGATTTCATGTGAGTTTAACCAAGTTGGTGGAAGGGTTAAGAATTAGACAAGAATGAAGTAATTCGATTTTGAGAGTAATCTGTCGAAGGTCAAGGTCACAGGGTAAAGGCAATAAGTCTGCCCTTAGACCAGCTGGTGGTCGCGGGTGTTGCACTAGGTGAGTGAGCTTTGTTGTTTTCTATGTTTTCCTCCTTACATTCTGTCTCCTTTTCTTTTTCTTCTCTTTCCTTCCTTCTTTTTCTTCCTTTGCTTTTCATTTTTTTATTCTTTATTGTCTTGTACTTCTTTCACATTTCTTCATTACTTTTCCTTCATCCTTTTATACCTCGTTCGTTCTTCTTTCTTGTCCTTTTTCCCCGTAATACACTATCAAAAGCTACTATAAAGGAAGAACTCGTCATCACTTTGGTTATCGTACATACTCGTATATTTATCTGCTGTACATCTGCTGTACATCATTAGTACTACCACCGTCACTACCACTACAACAACCTTCATCATAATCATCATCATCATCTTCATCATCATCTCTACTATCTTCATAATATCATCATCAGCAGCAGCATCATAATCATCTCTACTATTTTCATAATATCTTCATTATTATCCAGAGCATTATCCTGAAGGCTAATCTCCATCAGCATCATGTCCAACACTACCGCCATCACCACCATTAGGTACATTAGATCAAAGCCACAAATACATTACATAGTCACAAGCTACAAGAGAGGCAGGAAGGTAGAAGTAAGGTGCAGCCACCGGGCACTCCACTACAGGTGTACACAGTTCACACCTTTACCAATCAGGTTTGGTTTGCCTTCCTTCTCCATTTCTTTTCCAATATTTCACGCTCCAATTCTTTTCTGTCTGTCTTGGTTATTAGTTCAATTTTCAGTTTTTTTTTTTTTTCTTCTCTCTCTCTCTCTCTCTCTCTCTCTCTCTCTCTCTCTCTCTCTTTCTCTCTCTAGTTATCATTGTATCATCGTATTATTTTTTTTCGCCCTCTTCTTTTTTCTTTTCTTTGTAGTCCTCCTTTATTCACCACATTACGGCAATAAAACACCAAGAGAAGTAGGAGTCAGGGTGAAGTAAGGTGGAGCTAATGAGCGTCTAACATACGCGTCTCAAGGTCGACCCGCCCAGGACTAATGCTATTTTTTTTTTTTTCATTTTCATTTTTCTAATTTTCTTATTTTTCTTCCTCTTCAGTTCTTTTTCCTTATATTACACTTTTGTTTTTGGTTCTCCTTTCATCCTCTCCTATTCGTTCCTTTTTTTTCTGCTTTGGTTTATATTTTTCATTCCTATCTCATTTTCTCTTCTGTTGGTCCTTTTTTTTTTTTTTTGGGGGGGGGGGCTAATTCTTTGAAGCTTTCTTTACTAGTTCTTCCATTCTTGTTTCCTGTCTTCTCTTTATTTTCTGGTGATTCTTCCACCTTCCCTATTCTTTCTCTTTCTTCTTTTTCCCTTTTACAATACCGTCACAGGCTACGAAAGAAGTCGGTGGCGAGGGGAAGAAAGGTTATCACCTTTAGCACTAACATTCTGAGTATCACCATCGTCATCAATATTATTAGAATCACTAACACCACCACAACCATCATCATCCCCATTATCACCACCAAACCACCACCATCATCATCATCATAAACACCACCACAACAACGATCATCAATCCTCAGCACCACTACCACAACCATCATCATCATCATAAACACCACCACAACAACGATCATCAATCCTCAGCACCACTACCACAACCATCATCATCATCATTATCATTACCATTATCACCATCAACACTACTCCCACCATCATCATTATCAACATCATTTATTGCAATACTTATTCTCATAACAATTTACCCAAACCACAATCCCCTCCACCGTCATCATCATAACTGCCTGCACTACCGTCAGCTATATTGATCTACACCCTATATTACATTATCGTCAGCTACATTGATCTACACCCTATATTACATTATCGTCAGCTACATTGATCTACACCCTATATTACATTATCGTCAGCTACATTGATCTACACCCTATATTACATTATCGTCAGCTACATTGATCTACACCCTATATTATATTATCGTCAGCTACATTGATCTACACCCTATATTACATTATCGTCAGCTACATTGATCTACACCCTATATTACATTATCGTCAGCTACATTGATCTACACCCTATATTACATTATCGTCAGCTACATTGATCTACACCCTATATTACATTATCGTCAGCTACATTGATCTACACCTTATATTACATTATCGTCAGCTACATTGATCTACACCCTATATTACATTATCGTCAGCTACATTGATCTACACCCTATATTACATTATCGTCAGCTACATTGATCTACACCCTATATTACATTATCGTCAGCTACATTGATCTACACCCTATATTACGTTATCGTCAGCTACAAGAGAGATATTGATCAAGGTGAAGTAAGGAGTAGCGGCCAGGGACTCTACTACACCTTTACCAAGTTCAAACGTGGCTGGGTTGGGCCTCCTTTTCTGTCATTTTCTTCCTATTTTGTCACTGTCTCTTTACGTTTCTCATTTTCTTTCCACTCTATCTTGCTCATTTTCTTTGTTCAGTATATTACAGCAACAAAAGCTACAATAGAGGTATGAGGGGAGATGAGGTAAGGTGGAGCGGCCTGACACTGTACTACAGATGTACTGAGTTGTACTGAGTTGACACCTTTATTTATATACCAGATTTTACCGTCTTGTACCTCTCGTTGTTTTCTTTTTTTCTTGATTATTCCTTTCTTTACCATTACTTCTTTTTTTTGTCTTCTTCTCATCTTTCCTTTTTCATATCGTCTTCGCTGTCGTACATTCGTTCATTTTCTTTCTTTTTTTTAATTATTTTCTTCTTCTTCCATTGCTCTCCCGTTGATTCTTCTTTCATTCGTCTCTGTATTACAGCAATAAAACAACAAGAGAAGTAGGAGCCAAGGGTAAGGTGGAGCGGCCCGAGATTCTAACGAAAGTATCTCCAGTTCAACCCTATGCAGTGGAAGGCTCCTTCCACTCCCTGCCTAGACACCGTCTGATGCAGAGCTCCGACTGTTTTCCCACTGGTGCTGGACTCAGTCTCATTTACTAGTGGCGATTTTTCGCCTGTTTTCTCAGTTTTTGCCACTTTTGGGACTTAGTCTCTGGCACTGAGAAAGGTTTTTTAGACGTTTTTCCAGGTTTTCCTGGGACTCTGTCTCTGTTTGCCTGTGTGTGATTGGCAGTGTGTTAGTGTTTTTTTTTTTTTTTTTTTTTTTGCCTGCCGTTAGTGTCCCTCACTGTAGTACGACGCCGAACCCTGAAGGGGTGCCGTTAGGGCACTTCCATGAAGGGGGGCCTTTAGGGCCTGGTTATAGGAGGCAGTGAGGGTGGCTCTGTTAGTTTAGGGAAGACCCGAAAGGGGCAGTGGCGGGGCCTCCCATCGCCCTTTAGAGGGCGGGGAGCATAGGTTGCCCGTCACTGTAGGGACCTTGGCCACTTTTGCTGTTTTTTTTTGTTTGTGCTGTTTGAGTGGTTGTGTGTGTGAGGTGTGTGTGTGTGTGTGTGTGTGTGTGTGTGTGTGTGTGTGTGTGTGTGTGTGTGTGTGTGTGTGTGTGTGTTGACTGAGTTTTTTGCTGCTTGTGTGTGCAGCATGAAGGGATCTTGCATTCCTAGGCCCCAGGGGCATTCCCGCCTCCCGCTCCCTCAGTCGAGGCTCTCCAACCCGTGTCCTGCTACAGGCACGAAGTGGGAGCGTCATTTTTCTGACTCCAGCTCCCACTCATCAGCTCACGAGGTTTCTTATGCTGACCCCTCTCTACCAAAGTCTACGGGAGTGGTACCTCGCTCGCGTGGTGCCTCAACCCGTTCTGCTAAGGCAGCCCGCCGACATGAGGCTATGGAGGAGGTTGCACCTGCTCCACCCTCTCTCTCTTCCAACAAGGGCACTTCAGCTTCCCTACGTGCGGCTGCCAGCCCTGCTCCACGGCAAGGCACCCCCATGAACCGAGCCCTCGGTCCGCAGCCTCGCGCTCCCACCTGCGCACCCTCTCACGAGCCTAGGCCGGCTAGGTCTGCTCGTATTCCCAAGCGGCTGGAGGTCCCATCGGAGGCTCCTGCTGCGACTCAGATCTCTCCCTCTTCTGATCCTGCTCTGCATGAGGATGAGGGTTTCACCCCCGTGGCACGCAAGGGATCGAGGCGTGGTCGCCAGGAAAACGGCCCTTCTCCGGTAGTACGTACTGGGCCTCCTCTCAGGGGTCCCCCTGCTGCTCGTCCCTCCGTGTCAGTAGCTGTGCATCCGCCGCCCCGCTCTGCATTCCCAGCGTTCCGTGTGCCGGTCCAGGACGGGCATGCGACGAGTTACGACGCCGTGGCTGCACTAGAGCGTCACCTGCCAGGGCTACGCTGCTCCAACCTGATAGGACGGGATGGAAGCTCGGTGTTGGTGCCGAAGGACGAGGGAGCTTACAGCCTCTTGAGAACAGCTCTGCAGGACGAGGCCTCCCCTGTCAAGCTAGTCGAGCTGACGCCCGGCCAACAGTCAACGAAGGCAGTCGTCATGGGTTATCCCTTGCGGATGCCTATGGAGATACTGCCACAGCACCCTCAGGTCGAAGAGGCAACCTGCTGCCAGAAAGCGCAGACCAGGGAGGAGACTCGACAGGTCATCGTCACCCTGCGGGGTCCTCTGATCCCTGTGATCGACCTGGGGAACTGGGGAAAATATCACCTTCGCCCCTTCACCCCGGAGCCACTCCGTTGCTAGAGGTGCCAGCGATACGGGCACCACAGAGCCACTTGCAACCGGGCCACAGTCTGTGGGATGTGCAGCGGCCTGCATGAAACGGAGAGGTGCTTGGCCAAGGAAGCTGTCTCTACCCGCTGCCCCAACTGCTCGGGAAAACATCTTGCATGGCACCCCAGCTGCCCAACCAGAGTTGCACTTGTCAATCGAGGGCGAGAACGCCAAGTCACCTGGGTGAAGGAGCAATAGGCAAGCAGCAACAAACCGGCACCTCTGGGAACTTTCATTTGGGGGCAGCAACGCCGTCCAGCAGCGACTGCACCACCAGTGCTAGACGAAGCAGCGTTTCCGACCCTCCAACCTGCTCTCACTCGTCACACGATGACTGTGGAGGTCCATCACCCTCCTCCCCCCCTAGTTCGGCAGACAGTCGAGGAGTTTACTCCACCCATGCCCCACAACACGGGCTCTCCTCTCATAGTCTTCACCAGGGAAGAATTGCATACGCTGGGGACGGAAATTGCTACAAGCTTGGCTCAGATGCTAGGGACGCTTCTCGGCAGGCCTCTGGAAATGGCACCATTGGTACAGGCTGTGAACGTCATCATCGACCAAGTGGTGGAGGCAAAACAACACCCGTGCTCTTCTTCCCTGGTACCTCCTGCATCATCTCCCACACAGACAACCGTGGAAGAGCCGCTACCCACCCAGCTTCCTCTGCCTTGCCCTCGTATGCCAGTCAGCATTCCTTCGGGGCTCACACCAGCCACAGCAGCGATCAAGGAAGAGCGCAGGGCCCTTGGCCTCCAGACAGATCATCCCCAGTGCCAGACACCGCTGCCAGCCTCTGAGTCCTACAGTGGAACTGTTTAGGGGCATGGAGCAGGCTCGCCCACCTTCAGGAGGCGGCTGCCAGGGACCGTCCTCATGTAATTCTCCTGCAAGAGACCCTGCTCCCGGATAATACCACTTTTCGTCTCTCGGGTTACACCACCCATCTCCTTTCGTATGTTCGTGGCGTCACATGGGGATGTGCCGTTCTGGTTCAGGACCACATTGCGTGCACGGATTGTGAGCCCCCTTCTTTCTGTGGACCTGATGTGGAGGTCCAGGGCGTGGTTCTCCATCTGGCTACGTCGCCCCTGATGGTATATAATGTATACCGGAGCCAAAGGGGCACCCTGGAGTTGGAAGACCTGTTCTCCCAGGCTGCCAGGGGAGCCGTGTACATAGGGGGCGACTTTAACGCCCACCACTCCTTTCTATCTTCGCCTCTTCAGTCCAATGAAGCAGAACGGCATATCTCTTTGGTTCTGGAGGAGATGGGTGGTGTCTCCCTATTAAATGATGTGGCAGAGGCCACCCATATTGCGGGAGGTCGCCTCGATCTCTCCCTAGTGTCAGCACCACTAGCGGGCTTGGCGTCGTGGTCACTCCACCCCCACCTTGCAAGTGATCACTTTGCCCTTATTGTTTACCTGCCTCTCGCTCCCCTCCCGCCACCCCCACCTCCTCCACCATGGTGGGACCTACGCAAAGCAGACTGGATGGCCTTTGCCCGTGCTCTCACGGTGGCCTTTGAGACATCTCCTCATGCCTCAGACCTCGAGAGCAGAGCAGATCAGGTAGCAAGTATTTTGGCACAAGCTGCTTCTCTTGCTATCCCGCTGCGGCAGCGCTCGACGAGGTGCTACCAAGACGGCTGGTTCTACTGCAACAGGGTCAAGGAACTGAACCGGAGACTCAATGCGGCACGCAAACAGTACCGACGGCGCCGTACATCTCCGCACCGCCGGTACCTGGTTGCCATCATGCAGCATGTGGCTTCCGAGAAGCACCGCCTTAGGGAGGAGGCATGGAACAGATGGTGTCGTACCCTAGACTCTCACTCCACTCTCCGTGAGATGTGGAGGAGAATCAGGTCCATCTCTGATCCACGCCCTCCTCTCCCTCCCTCCCATCCTGACCCTGCTGCTGAGGCCAGCCATCTTGCTCAGCACTTCGCTGACCGCTCGGCCTCTTCTAATCTCCCGCAGTCTGTCAGAGCCCTACAGGTGCAGCTGTCCGCCTCTCGTGCTGCAGCAATTCAGGCAGCGTGTGATAGGCCTGACCCTGCTGACTGTCCGATCACCAGTGGGGAGCTCCAGAAAGCGCTGCAGCGCAGGGAGGACACTGCGCCGGGGCTCGACGGGCTCACATACTCTCTCCTGTCACATGCTGGAGATTGTGGTAGAGAACGTCTACTTGATCTGCTCAACCTCTCGTGGTCTGAGGGGCATCTGCTGAGGTCGTAGAAGGCAACTGTTATCCACCCAATTCCGAAGCCTCGTGATCCCGCCACCATGCGCCCCATCTCCCTTCTCAGCTGTGTTGCTAAGACGGCTGAGAGGGTTGTGCAGGCTCGGCTTGCTTGGCGGCTGGGACCGCTGCACCCAGGGATTTACGCCTACCATCCAGGCAGGAGTACCACCCACTGCCTCGCATCATTCCTTGGGGAGCTGAGGGAAGGAAGGGGAATGGCTGTCTTCCTCAACCTCGAGAAAGCCTTTGAACTGGCAAGCCCCACTGTAATCCTGGCGGCTCTTGTGGCCAGGGGTGTGGGGGGCAGGCTCCTATCCTAGATCCAGGATTTTTTTAAAGATCGATCCGCAGGGGTCCAATTCCAGGGACACCTTTCCCCCTTTCACCTACATCCTAACGGCACCCCCCAGGGGAGCGTTTTGAGCCCTCTCCTTTTTAACATTCTTATGGAGGGGCTCTTAACTGTAGACTATGGGCCTGGCATTACCCTCCTCTGCTATGCGGACAATCTGGCCCTCGTCTTTACTAGGAGGACTGCTTCACGCAGGCGGACTTGGCCCTTTCTCGTTTGCACGCCAAATGTACTGAGCTAGGGCTGAAGATAAATTTTAATAAGACAAAGTGTCTGCCCTTTGGACTCCGTCCCCCAGACTTTCCTATGCTGCTTGGGGGGCAGCAGCTCTCTCTTGTCACTGTGCATCAGTATCTGGGAGTCTGGCTTGACAGGGGTTTTACTTTTGCCTGCCATGTTCGGTACCTGCGGGAACGTGCTTCCACCAGACTGGCTGCTCTCTGCTATCTCTCCAAGCGGAGTTTGGGGGCGTTGTACTCAGTCCTCCGAACATTTTATATACATGCCATCCGATCCCTGGTGGACTACAGTGCCATCTGTTTGACCGGACTCGCTCCACCAGTCTCCAGATCTCTGGAGGTTATTCAGAACAATGCACTCCGTATCATGCTGGGTGCTCCACCCTGGACCCGGATTGTCAATCTCCGTATGGAGAGTGGTTTGCCGTCTCTGGCGCATCGTGTTGCGCTACGAGCGGCAGTCATCACTCTGCAGCTGATACGGTGCCGGCCCCACCTGCCTGTCTCTGCCCTCCTACGACGTCTTTTGTGCCGCCCACCCGAGCCTGCCACTCAGCGTGACTGGGCCCGGACTACAACTGCTGTTATCCATGGACTGGGAGCTGCTGCGAGCCTCTGCCTAGATCCTGACTCTCCCTTTCCTGGGTACACTGATCCACCACCATGGGACCCCCCTCTTTTTAAATTTGTATGCCCCTCTGAAGCCAAACCTCGAACTTCCATTCCTGCACTCCTCTGTCAAGAGGGTCTTAGTCGGGTTGCGGCTCTAGATTCACCAGACTCAGCCACTTATTTTACGGATGGTTCAGTATTCTCTGATGGCTCTGCTGGGGCGGCCTTTGTCTCTGGGCAAACAATTGAATCTTGGCGACTCTCTCAGGGTGTATCCGCTTTTCAGGCAGAGCTTGCTGCCATCCTGGGTGCATTGCGCCACGCTCATCACCATCATCATCACCGTGTCGTAATTCACACAGACTCACTTTCCTCCCTTCAGAGACTAAGATCTTTCTCCCTTAAGGACAACGTCTTTCTTCTGACAGCGATTTTTACTTTTGCATGCCTTCTCGTCCGTAGGGGTGCCACTATTATACTCCATTGGCTCCCAGGTCATGTTGGAATCAGCGGCAATGAGCGTGCTGATGATGCAGCACGCTCAGCTTGCTCGCTTTCTGATGTCACATTTAAACTGCGCCCCAGCCCATCGCACGTCATTAGCACTCTCACTGCTACCATTAGCAGGCAGTCTCGAGAGGAACATCAGCTTTTGGTTACAGAAGGCTCTCGCTCTGCTACATGGTATGCCACCGCCAGATCATATTCTCTTTTGTTGCCCTTTAAGGCATACCCAACTATATTGTAGTGAGGCTCAGGCGCTTACGTCTGGGGTTTCCATGCTACAAACAAATTGTCGGTACAGAGCCAGACCCATGTACCCATTGTTTGGTCACATCTGTGGAGCCTCTCATTCACTATCTTCTGTACTGCCCAGCCACTACCATGCTCAGGTCTCACCCTGACACGACTTTTGCTCGGACAGGGGATGATTTCATGGATGCCGCTTGCATCGTTGCACGTGCTCCTTTACAATTATTACTCACCACGGTCAGGGAATACCCACCCCCTTGATAATTCAAGCTCGCGCAAGTTAAGCGCATCTCTGACGGGCTCTTTGTTTGCCCGTGTCCCAGCATTGCTCGGACGAATATCACACACAAAAAAAAAAAAAAAAAAAAGGCTCCTTCCCCCTCCCCGCCGCATTTGCTTATACTTTTTCTCTTTTATTATATTGTTTATTATGCTTCCTCTCTCATTTTCCATGCATTCATCACCATCTCCATCCTTCTTTCTGTCTTTGCTTTCCATTTTATCTTTTTTTATACCATTTTTTTTCTTTTTCCTGGTATTTTTAAAGAAGTGTTTGTTTTTCTTTTAATTCCCTCGTATGTTTTTCCATTTGCATTGTATTATATATATATATATATATATATATATATATATATATATATATATATAGTTACGGAACAGAGAAAGATAATGTACACATTAAGTGAGAATACTAAGAGTCACTACTGTCCCGTAAAGTTCCAGGTTCAAAACAAAAGAGTTAGGTAAAATTACAAGTTAAAGTTTAATGCTTAAACTAACAACAAAACATTCAGGACTCATAAGGATAATGAAATGGCAAATAAACAGGTTAAATATATGGTTAACTGCAATAGCCTCTATTAACACGAAATTAGCAAGAGTAAATTTATCTAAGTCAGCCCTGATAAAATGAGATACCAGATAATACTCAGTGAATGCCAGATAAATTATTACAGATACAAACTATTATCAAAAATGACTGACATAAAACCCAACATTAATCACAAAGACCTCACTAGGCCTAAGAACTAACCCTATGCTACACAGCACAAGAAAAAATACAACAGTTATACTCAAATTACACACAGCTGCTAGATGTTTGGAGATTTCTTGAGCACTCACAATAATAATATCTGTACAGGGGAGGACAGAGATGTGAACAAAATGAGGAGCAGATCTAAGTGGCAATGATGCAGAGATTGAGCTCATTATATAGGGGCCAGCAGAGCCTGATACAACTTGTAAGAAGGACGCGCAAATGAAGCCACGGGGACAAAGAGATGAAAATCCCGCAAAGTATAACAGAGAGAACGACTTACTCTACTATAACGGTAGAAGGGGGGGACTGAGGCAGAACACGCTCGTGATCAAACATGCAGCAACTGTGCGTTAAAATTACACAAAGGATGATGAAATCATAGGCTATGTAACACCTCCCCACAAAGAAAAAAGAAATTTACAAAGGAAATTTCTTATTATTCTAAAACAATCTGTATATGGCATTACAGACCATGCAAAGGTCTTTCCTAATGTTACAAAAAATGAGATCTCCCTAGCACGTTCAGTCATAGGTACTTGCCAGTATCCCTTTAACAAATCAAACTTACTTATGTACCTAGCCTTTCCGATCTTGTCTATGCAATCTTCCACACGAGGGAGAGGGTAAGTGTCTGTTTTGGTTATCTGATTAACACGTCTGTAGTCGATGCAAAGCCTCTGTGACCCACCTGGCTTAGGGACTAGAGTGACAGGAGAACTCCACTCGCTCTGACAGGGCTCAATCATCTTGTGGTCCAACAGGTAGCCAAGCTCCTTCTGGATGAGAGGAACTTTCACTGGGTTCACACGGTAAGGAGGCAGTTTAATTGGCTTTGCGTCTCCAACATCGACATCATGCATCAACCCAGTGGTTCTTCCTGGAGTGGCACGGAACACTTGCGGGTACTCCTGCAGTAATGTCGAAAACTCCTGCCTTTCCTTGGGAGGTAGATGAGAAAGCTTAGTCTGGAGATCATTCATGATATCAGGATTCTTCTCCAAACTATCACTCAGGCTCATACTGCATGGGAGAGCTTCACTTGCAGACTCGGGTGGAACAGCTACAGTGCAGACTGGATTATTTTTGTCCCGCCTGTGATATAACTTTAGCATGTTGATGTGACATAGTTGCTTGCTCTTTCTACGATCTGGTGTGGCGATGACATAGTTGACATCACTGAGTTTCTTCTCCACGAAATAAGGGCCACTAAACTTGGCTTGAAGAGGTTGCCCATGAACTGGTAGCAGAATCAAAACCTGATCTCCTGGCTGAAAGTGGCGTAACCTGGACTTCTTATCATACCAAGTCTTCATCTTCTCCTGAGCAGCTCCTAAATTCTCTCTCGCTAGCTGTAAAGCAGTGGACAGCCGTTCTTTGAACTTCATCACATACTCCAGCAGGTTGACGTCATCTTCCTCCGACAGCCAGCATTCCTTGAGTAACTTAAGGGGTCCTCTTACTTCATGGCCAAACAGTAGTTCAAAAGGTGAGAAGCCCAGTGATTCATTTGGAGATTCTCTTGCGGCAAATACAACAAATGGAAGACCTTTATCCCAGTCTTTCTGATTTTCCAAACAGTATTTCTTGAGCATCGATTTGAGTGTTTGATGATATCTCTCCAACGCTCCTTGGGTCTGGGGATGGTAAGCTGAAGACGTGATCTGGGTGATGCCCAACTCTTTCAGAGACTGCTTGAAAACGTTTGACATGAAATTACTTCCTCGGTCTGACTGTACCTCCTTGGGCAGACCAAACTTTGTGAAGAACCCTAGCATTTCCTTAACCACGTTCTTTGCTGAGATATTTCTAAGTGGAATGGCTTCAGGATAACGAGTAGCCATATCAATCATGGTCAACACATAAGAAAATCCTGAAGAAGTCTTAGGAAGAGGGCCCACAATATCCACCAACACGGGTGAAAGGCGCCTCAAAAGGAGGAATGGGAACTAGAGGTGCAACCTTTTCGGTCTGATTACACTTCCCCACAACTTGACAGGTGTGACAAGACTTACAATACCAGGAAACATCCCTGAAGATACCTGGCCAGTAGAAGTGTTTCAAAATGCGTGCCACAGTCTTCCTCACTCCAAGGTGTCCTGCCAAACTGGAATCATGAGCCACTCGAATGATATCCTGCCTACAAACATGAGGGATGACAACTTGATGTACAACCTCCCATTCACAGTCGGCTGATGCTGTTGGGGGTCTCCACTTCCTCATAAGTACTCCTGACTTTACATAATAACAAGTAGAAGCACCGGCTGACTCTTCTTCACTGTAAGCAGAGTTAGCTAGACCTTCCAACTCAGGGTCAGCAACCTGCAACTCAACCAACTCTTGACGAGACAAATTATCAACACTACGGGGTACTGCCTCATCTGGTGAGTGGTCCAAATTAGCAAGAAAAGTGTCAGCTAGGATAACATCATCATCATCATTATCCTCTAAATCACCAGTAACTTTAGACTTAGCCCTAGTGACAGCACATGCAGGGAACACATCAGGGACATCACAATCCTGGGACGCAGCCACTGGCTCACCAGACAACTGAGGAGCTGGACACACTTGACTTCCACCAATATCATTTCCAAGTAAGAAAGTTACACCTGACATTGGGAGTGTCTCAACCAACCCAACCATAAAAGAACCATTAACAAAACCAGACTCTAAATTCACTCTGCACAGAGGGACAGAGAAGTAATTATTCCCTACACCTTGTAAGATTACAGTTTCATCAGAGGAATTAACATTAGAGCCTAGAACACTGGTCAGCATAAGGGATTGGCAAGCACCTGTATCACGATATATTTGAACTGATTTCCTGTCATTACTGTCCAGAGGACTGACAAAACCATCAGACAGGAAATTAGCACATGAACTCTTGAGAGTGTCACCCACGTTACTGCTCAAAAGAGGAGCTCCATCATGAGAATTTAAGTTACCCCTCAAAGCAGGTTCAGTTAACTCAGTTAAAGAATTCTGGGAACTCTCAAGAGTGGACACTAGACCAATTGACTGAATATTTAAAAGACTCCTTTTTGTTCACATCACGCTGTCTCCTGAAACATCTCTCCGTAGTATGACCAAGCTTACTACAATAACTACATTTACTTTTCTGAAATCTAGAGGTGAAGCTGGTATTTACTTCCTGAGAAACATCATCTTTATTCTCTTTCCTGTTACCTGTACTCTGAGTAGAGGCAACGTACTTACTCTCAGCTTTCCCTTTTTCTCTAGAATATCTCTTGTGAGTGAGAACATACTCATCAGCTAAAACTGCAGCATCAGACAAATTATCTATTCTTTTCTCATCAAGATATAGGCTTACATCTTTATAAATACACCTTTTGAAGTCCTCCAGCAAAATCATCTGCTTAAATTTATCAAAATCAGAATCCACATTCTTAGAATTTAACCACTGCTCTAACAGATCTTCTTTGATTTTTGCATACTCAACATGGGATTGCTTATCTTGCTTGTAAGTTGTCCTAAATTTTACTCTATAGGCTTCAGGAACAAGCTCATAGGCCTTAAGAATCAAGCTCTTAACTACATCATAATTATCAGATTGATCCTGAGGCAAAGATGCATAAGTTACTTGAGCTTTACCGGTGAGAACAGTTTGAAGGAGTACTGGCCAATACTCCTTAGGCCAATTAAAACCTGTAGCTACCCTCTCAAACAACTGAAAATACTTTGTTAAATCAGATTCATTAAAAGGAGGGACAAGTTTAACATTTTTAGCCACATCAAAATCATCAGAGCTAGATGATCCAGTTCCACCTTGTTTCATGCGATACTCATGGTCTGCCTGAATCCTGGCAAGTTCAATTTGTGCCTGAGCCTGTACCTCTGCCTCTTGAATACGAGCATTTGCCTCATTAACACGAGCCTCCTGCAGGGCTAAGCTGTAACTTAGCTAATTCAATCTGCGTTTGCTCATTTGGAGGAGTTACATTAAACAAGCTTTCATTAATCATGTCAACAATCTGATCTTTAGAATGATGAGAGCGAACAACAATTCCCAATTGTTGAGCAACAAGCTTAAGTTCATTCTTTGTTCTGTTTTCTATATCACACACTGTTTGCACATTTGACAAAAAGTCCTTGGCTTCATCAAGTGTAGTAATAGTAGACATAATTAATAAGAAACAGTCACAAAATATCAAGCAATATCCTTATGATAATATCCTGAATATCCTGATATGAGGTCGCCAAATTTATGTTACGGAACAGAGAAAGATAATGTACACATTAAGTGAGAATACTAAGAGTCACTACTGTCCCGTAAAGTTCCAGGTTCAAAACAAAAGAGTTAGGTAAAATTACAAGTTAAAGTTTAATGCTTAAACTAACAACAAAACATTCAGGACTCATAAGGATAATGTAATGGCAAATAAACAGGTTAAATATATGGTTAACTGCAATAGCCTCTATTAACACGAAATTAGCAAGAGTAAATTTATCTAAGTCAGCCCTGATAAAATGAGATACCAGATAATACTCAGTGAATGCCAGATAAATTATTACAGATACAAACTATTATCAAAAATGACTGACATAAAACCCAACATTAATCACAAAGACCTCACTAGGCCTAAGAACTAACCCTATGCTACACAGCACAAGAAAAAATACAACAGTTATACTCAAATTACACACAGCTGCTAGATGTTTGGAGATTTCTTGAGCACTCACAATAATAATATCTGTACAGGGGAGGACAGAGATGTGAACAAAATGAGGAGCAGATCTAAGTGGCAATGATGCAGAGATTGAGCTCATTATATAGGGGCCAGCAGAGCCTGATACAACTTGTAAGAAGGACGCGCAAATGAAGCCACGGGGACAAAGAGATGAAAATCCCGCAAAGTATAACAGAGAGAACGACTTACTCTACTATAACGGTAGAAGGGGGGGACTGAGGCAGAACACGCTCGTGATCAAACATGCAGCAACTGTGCGTTAAAATTACACAAAGGATGATGAAATCATAGGCTATGTAACAATATATATATATATCCTTTTCTTCGTCCGTCCCTCTTTTCTTCATCGTTTTCTCTTAGTTACATAATATCAAGCTACAAGCTTATCATCTGCACTACAAACCTTCATCATTATTCCCATCACCACTGTCATAATTATCATTAAGGTCATTATCATCATTGATATCTTAAATAATGTTTTCATTTTCTCGTCAAACCTTGTAAGCATTACGATCATCATCATCATCATCAACATCACCACCACCATCATCATCATCCACACCACTCTCATCACCATCACCTCCATCAACACCACCACTACTGTCATCATCATCAACACCACCACCATTATCATCACCATCACCTCCATCAACATCACCACTACTGTCATCATCATCATCATAACTGCCAGCAGCATCAGCGACTGCATAGATGTAAGCACTATAATACAGCATCACAAGCTGCAAGAGAGGCAGGAGGCGAGATGCAATAAGGTGCAGCGGCCTCGGACACTACTACACCTGTACCCAATTACAACATTTACCAGTTATCCTTCATTGGCTTTATTTATACCTTTATTGCCTTATTCATAGTTTTATGTTTCACTTTCTTCTGTTCCTTTTTTCACAATATCTCTTTCTCAGTTCCTTCGTCCTCTTAACTCTCTCTCTCTCTCTCTCTCTCTCTCTCTCTCTCTCTCTCTCTCTCTCTCTCCAGTTTCTTGTATTTTTGTTTTGTATTTCTCATGTATATTAATTTTGTTATTTCTCTTTATTGCTGAATTACCATCTTATCCAAATGTTTCTTTCTCATTTTCTGTTTTTTTTTCTTTTTCTCTCATTCTTCTTTCTATTTCTCTTTTCCTATATTGCAGCAATAAAAGCTACAAGGGAGGTAGGGGAAGAGGTGAAGATATGTTATTATTATCAGCAGGCGACTAACCTGCTGGATATTATCATCATCCCGACCACCACTGCCACACCAACTGTCATCATCATCATCATCAACCAGCAGCACCAGCACCATTATTTGATGCTTTTTCCCAGTAGCTCGATGGACGATTTAATTAAGACAATATTACCGCTGTACATAATTTCCATAACACTTACATAATTAATACCATAGTCTAGTATTAATGTAAAGATGGCAATTTTAAGTCAAGCTGAAGTAGGCAGAGTATAGCAGCATATCCTAGTGTTAATATCCTGTTACGGCTCAGCATTCAAGATGGATAGATGGCAATTATAGGCCAAGTTAAAGTGTGCAGAGTATTAAGTCATAAACACCAAGATAGGTAGCTATATTACAGCATCACAAGCTACAGGAGAGGTAGGAGGGTAGATGAAGTAAGGTGCACCGGCCTGGCACTCCAGTACTGCTGTGCCCAGTTCAAACCTGCACCCACAACAACCAGCCCCTCCTATTCTTTTCTTCCTTTGTTTCCGTTTCTTTCTTTTTTAAAATTTCCTTCTTTCTCGTGTTCTTTTCCATTTTTAATTCTAGTGTTTTGTACCCTTCCTGCATTTCTCTTGTTGCTCGTGTTTTCTTTCTTTTTTGTTCCATTGTTTTTATATGTCTCTGCTTCATATTGTTCATCCGTTTTTTCTTCTCACTTATTTTTCTTTCTTTCTTACTTTGTTTCTGTCTTTCTCTGTCCACTATATTAGCACATCACAAGGTTGTAAAGGTAGGTGGGGAGATGAAGTAAGGTGGAGCGGCCTGGGACTCTACTGCAGGTGTTCCCAGTTATTATTTTTACCACACATAATTCATTGTCTTTACTTTCCCCTCTTTCTTTTTTTTTTCTTTTCTCCTCCCTTTAATTCTTGATTTTTTTTTTTTCATCATTACCTTCCGTATCTTCTTTGCTTTTAAATTTACATCTCTCCTTCCGTTTTCTTGCTTTTTGTTCTTTGTTTGTCCTTTCTTTCTTTCTTTTATTCTCTTTGTCTTTTTCTCGTTTCTTATTGTATCTGTTATTTTTTCATTCAGTTTCCTCTTTTCTCTTTTTCTTCTTACGGTCCCTGCTCTACTTTTTAAATTCCCCCCCCGCCTCTCTATCTCTCTCTCTCTCCGCATTATACAGCAATAAACAGCAAGGGAAGCAGGAGCCAAGGTGCAGTAAGGTGGAGCGGCCTGACATTCTAACAAAGGTGTCTCCAGTTCAACCCTAAGTAGTTTCTGGCTCCTTTTTTTTTTCTTTTTTTTTTTTGACATTCTTATTTATTTCGTTTATTTTTCTTTTTCAGTTTATTCTCGTTTAGTTTCTGGTTTTCCTCTCGTCGTTTCTCCTTCTCTTCCCTCCTTTGTATTTTTCATTTTTTTTATTTCTCTGTCTTTCGTCTTTAAATTTCTGTTTATCTTATCCGTCTCCAATTATTTGTCATTTTCTCTCACATTCTTTTTGTCTGTACTTTTTTCTGTTTTTTTTTTACCTGATATTTTGTCTATTCTTGCTTCCTTTCTTTCTCTTTCCTCCTCGTTTCTTCCTCCACTCTATTACAGCAGCACAAGCTACAAGAGAGGTAGGAGGTGAGATGAAGTAAGGTGGAGCGGCCTGAGACTTTACTGCAGGTGTACTGAGTTAACACCTGTGTCATTTATATCTCATTACCTCCGCCAGCGATGTTGAAGGATGTTATGTATTCACCCGTGTCTGTCTGTCTGTCTGTCTGTTTGTTTGTCTGTCTGTCTGTGGAAAAGATATCTCAAAAAGTTGTTATGGTAATTCAATGAAATCTGGTCGATAGGTGGGCACTGGGTCAAGGCAGAGTTATTTAGATGTTGATGTGGATCCGGGTCCTGACGTAGGGTGTCGGCGGAGGTATGCCTTCTCTGAGATTGTGTAACGAGGGCAGACTAAGTAAAATTAACTACCTCTGCCAACGAAGTTGGACGAAGGTTGGTTCGCAAATAATGAATTATAATGGCCTTGGGGGAGGTATGCGTTGACCGTCAAGCCTTCCAACAAGTTTCGTGCATTCACACACACACACACACACACACACACACACACACACACACACACACACACACACACACACACACACACAGCGCTTAAAACATAATATCCACTCTCGCTCTGCTACCACGGTTGCAAAGAAGAGGAAAGGAGAAAGAAAGATTATCATAAGGAGCATTCTGAGGACGTGGGTCGAAGTCTTGACAACACTGACAGATTCTCAGGCCGCTCCACCTTACTCCATCTTGGCTCCTACTTCCCTCTTGCTTTATTATTGTAAAATAGTGAAGAAAGAGAGGAAAGAAGAAGCAACTGAACGAGAAAGAATGAGAAAGGTGAAAGAAAAGAAGTAATGGAAAAGATGAGATTAAAGGAGAGACCAAAACGAAAGGACAAAGAGTCAAAGGTTGAAAGGGGATAGAAGACAGTAGGGAAGAAAGAAAGGATAGAAAGACAGAAACCTAGGGAGACAGAAGGAAATATAGCTTGTGATGCTGTAATATAGGAACTGGATCTATGTAGTGGATGATAATGGTGGTTGTGATGATTATGGTGACTGATGGTGATGGTGGTAATGATGATGGTGATGATAATATAGGTTAGTTTTAATGAGACTAATGATAACTGTATGGATAATGGTGGTGGTAGTAGTGGTGGTGGTGATGGTGGTAATGATGATGGTGATGATAGTATAGGTTAGTTTTAATGAGACTAATGATAACTGTATGGATAATGGTGGTGGTAGTAGTGGTGGTGGTGATGGTGGTAATGATGATGGTGATGATAGTATAGGTTAGTTTTAATGAGACTAATGATAACTGTATGGATAATGGTGGTGGTAGTAGTGGTGGTGGTGATGGTGGGTAGTACTGATCATGATAGACTTCCCTCATCTCTTTTAGCTTCTGTTGCTTTAATAATGAAGTGGATTAAGAAAAGACACAGAAAGACAGAAGGCAAGGAAAGAAAAAAAAAAAAGTCTTCTATGAACAAACATTAACATGAAACAAGAATGGGGGCAACGAAGAATAAAGAGAATATACAGTATACAGAGAATGGGAGACAAGGACAAACAATATAGGAGAAGTATATGAATATAGAATGGAAAGAAAAACAAGTGAAAAAGAAAGGAGAATGGAAGAAGGCAAAGGAAGAAACAAAAAAGAAAACCTGAGAAGACGGGAAATGAAAAGAAAAAAAGGAAAGGAATAAAAATATAAAGAAGTCACAAGGTTCATTGGGTGGATTTCCAGACAGGTTTGTTAGACTGTCAGGCGGGTCCATCTTACTTACTTTGGCTGCTGCTTGTCTTGTAGTGTCATTCCTGTATTAGAGAGGAGAACACGGCAGACAGTAACAATGGAAGCAGAAAGAACATGGTAAATGAAGAAGGGAAAAAAAGAATATAAGACTGGACGAATGAAACGAAAATAAATGAAAAAGAAACTTAAAGAAACGAAAAAAGAGAAAGGAGGAACATAAGAAGAAAGGAAGAAGGAATGACGGGATAAAAAGATTGAATCATATAAAAAGTAGTAAATATATGAAGGAAAATAAGGTATAAAAAGGAGGGATTATGGAGGCAAGGTTGGAACTTGGCACACCTGTAGTAGAGTCCCAGACAGCTCCACCTTACTTCATCTACCCTCCTACCTGTTTTGTAGCTTGTGATGGTGTAATATGGTGGAAACAGAAAGAAATCGAAATGGATGTAAGCAAGTAAAATAGGAGGAGGAAGGAAGCAATACTGTAAAAGACACAGAGTAAGAGTGAAAGAAAATGAAATGACAGAAAGGAGAAATAATAATATTAAGCAAACAAAAAGAAGGAATAAGATTGAAGGAAATAGGCGTAAAGGAAAAAAATGGAGAAAGTTACAGAAAGAAGTGGAAAAGATGACAAACCGAAAGAGGAGAGGAGAGGGAACCAGAATAAGGTAGAGCTGGAAAAGTTATACAGTAAGTCAGTAGCCTGGCAGTGAAGTCAAAGGCCGCTTCACCTTACTTCATCACTCTTTGTACCTGTCTTGTAGCTGATGGTGATATAATGTTGTAGAGAAAGAAAGGAGGAAAGAAATGGAATGAGAAAGAAACGGGTTAAGTAAAGGACAAGTGTAAGGACAAAGAAACGTTGAAAGAAGATCAAGAAAAGAGAGGAGAAAAAAAGAAAGAGAGACGTACTGGTGATCAGGTGAAGGTTTGAACTTGGAACACCTATAGTAGAGTCCCAGGCCGCCCCACCTTACATCATCTGGCCTACCTCTGTTGTAGCTGGTGATGCTGTAATAAAGTGCAGAAGGAAAGAAAAGGGGCAAGAAAGAAAGTAAAGATGGAAAGAATGAAAAAAAAAAAGTTACGAAATTGTAGACATAAACAAAGGAAGGAAACGTAAGGGGTTGAGGAAAGCAAATATGGGTGGGCAGAAAGGAAAAAAAGGGAAGAAAAAATGGGGAGAACAAAAAAAGAAATCGAGATCATTCGGAAATAAGGGAAAAGTGAGAACAGCAAAAACAGATAAAGGAGGTCAAAGAACCAAAGATCAAACTCCAGACACATAAAGTAGTGACAGACCGCTTGATCTGTCTTTATATCGCCTCCTACCTGTCTTGGTGTTTATGATGCTGTTTTAATACTCTGTCCAGTTTATCTTGGCCTGAAAATGCAGTAATAAGAGCCCCAACGTGCTTGCATGCAGCGGCCTTGGTCAGCGAATGGCGGCTCTCCATGCTGCTCGAACTCTAGCATATTCTCTATTCAGTCCCTTAACTCTGAGGTCACACTATAATCTCGTCTAAAGTATTTTCCGGTCTATTTCTCGCAACTCTACCCTCAAAGGCCACACCTCACGCGCAGCACTCAGTTATCATAGGGTATGATAATGAAGGTATACGAGAGTATGATAGGGAATGTAATATACCGTGCAACAAGAGAAATGATGAAGGAATGATAAAAGAGAGACTATAATAAATAAAGAGTATGATATTAGAAGGTATAATAAGACAGGATGGAAGTGATAATCAGGAGGCGAGGAAGACCAACAGAGACACCCAGCTTGGCATTATCTGGCAGGAATTAATTACCAACCAGCACACCTGACTCAAGTTTTCAATCAGCCTGTCCACCTGTCTATCTATCTGAGTCATTTATCTACCCGTATTTTCTATATCTCACTACCTACATATATTTCTGTCAATCTATCAATCTGTCTATTTATCTAATTATATATCTATACCTGGGCAGTTGGTGGGCTGGGTGCTGTTTACTGCCAGCGTAATTCGTTTTTACTCTCGTTTAGTCAACTTATTGTTAGCATTGACCACCACCCCCTCTTCCTTTTTTCTTCGTCTTTCCGTTTATCTTTCTTTTTACTGAACCTTTTGCTTTTTATAAGTTTCCTTTCTTTACCATTCTGTGTTTTCCCTTTCTTTATTTTCGTATACTTGATTTCTTTCCGTCATTTTCCTTACTTTCCGTTTTTCTTTCCTACTTCATTTACTGCTTGACGTTCTTTCTCTTTTTTCTTTTTCTGTTATTTATTCTCCCGTACTTTCCTATTTCCTTCTTTCTCTTCTTTATTCTTGGCTTTCTTTTCCTTTTTCTTGCTCTATATTTCTTTTACTTTCCTTTTTTCCTTTACTTTATTTCAGTATACAAAGGTACATCAGAGGCAGCAGACGAAATAAACTAAAGGCGTCATCATTATTACAAACCTACATCACATTCACTGTCACTTCTAAGCATCAACATTATTATCATTTTCCTTAATATTGTATCACCAGCAATGCTATTGGTGGCATTAGGTCAAAGCCACAACTATATTACAGCATCACAAGCTACATACAGAGGTAGGAGGCGACATGAAGTAAAGTGGAGCGGCCTGGGACTCAATTACAGTTGTACCGAGTTAACAGTCACTAGTTATTCCATATTCTGCTATTTTTCTTTTATCTCGTTCTTTTCTTTATTTCACGTTTCCTTTAATTTTTGTTCTTACTTCTTTCTTTCCCAGTTTCCTTCTTTCTTTACCCTTTGTTCCTGCCTATTATCTCTTCTTTCCTTATATATATATATATATATATATATATATATATATATATATATATATATATATATATATATATATATATATATATATATATATGTTGTTCAATCTGTTCATGGCTGGGGTAATAAAAGAGGTACAAGGTAGGGTAGTGGATGTTGGAGTGGCCCTGGTGAGAGAGGATAGTGTTTGGAAACTCCCTGTACTGTTGTTTACTGATGATACTGTGTTGTTGAGTGAAGACGAAGGGGAGCTGCAAGGCTTGGTGGATGAGTTTGGGATAGTGTGTAAGAAACGGAATCTAAATGTGAATGTAGGGAAGAGTAAAGTGATGGTCTTTGAGAGAGGTGAAGTCAGTGAATGTACAGTGAGGTTGGATGGTGAGGAATTGGAAAATGTGAGTACGTTTAAGTACTTGGGTAGTGTGATGAGTAAGGATGGAAGTTTGGAGGGTGAAGTGCTTGAAAGTGTACAACAAGGAAGAAAGGTTGCTGGTTCCTTGAAAGCAGTGATAAGAAACAGGGAAGTGAGCATGGAAGTGAAAAAGTTACTACATGACAGTATTGTGATACCAACTCTACATTATGGAAGTAAAGCTTGGACATTGTTGGAAGGACACAAGTCAAGAGTGAGAGCAGTGGAAATGAGTTATTTAAGAGGAGCCTGTGGAGTCACATGGAGAGACAGGCTGACAAATGAGAATATAAAGGAGCGTTGTGGTGTGGATGTGGATGTGATAGGAAGCGTTAGGAGGAACACGCTGAGGTGGTTTGGCCATGTGGAGAGGATGGAGGGTGAGAGACTGACAAGGAGAGTGTATGTGAGTGAGGTGGAGGGGGGGAGAGGGAGGGGGAGGCCGAGGATGAGATGGAGGGATGGAGTAGAGAGGTATATGAGAGAGGGGTGTGTGAGTTGGGAGCAGGGCAGTGAAATGGAGGATGACAAGGCGACGTGGAGGCGGTTTGTTTGTGGTCACCCCGTACGGGATTGAGGCGTCTGGCAATAGATAGGTAGATAGAGAAATAGATAGATATGTAGGTATATTACAGTATCACAAGCTACAGGAGAGGTAGGAGGGTAGATGAAGTAAGGTGCACCGGCCTGGCACTCTACTACACCTGCACCCACAACCCCGAATCCCTCCTTTTCTTGTCTTCCTTTTTTATGTGATTTCTTTCTGTCTCGTTTTCTTTGTCTTTTCCTTATTTTTTTTTTATTTTTCTTGTTTCATCACCTTTTCTTTCTCATGGTTTTCCCTGAATCTATTTTCTTTCTTTTCCCGTGTTTTTATATTTCTCTTTCCTTCGCATTGTCCTTCCGTTTTTTCTTCTAACTCAGTTCTGTCTTTCTTGTTTCTCTGTCCACTATATTAGCACATCACAAGGTTGTAAAGGTAGGTGGGGAGATGAAGTAAGGTGGAGCGGCCTGGGACTCTACTGCAGGTGTTCCCAGTTATTATTTTTACCGTCTCTAATTCATTGCCCTTCTTTTCCCCTCTATTTATTTCTTTCCTACCCCACTTTAAACATGATTTGTTTCATTCTTGCCTTCCTTATCTTCTATCTTTCTTGTAAATTTCTATTTTCCTCCCATTTTATTCCCTTTTGTTTTATGTTTTGTCCTTTCTTTCTCCTTTTCATTCTTTCTGTAGCTTTTCTCTCTTTACTTCTAAATGTCTCTGTTCTCTTCTTCTTCTCTCTCTCTCTACATTATACAGCAATAAAACAACAGAAGCAGGAGCCAAGGTGCAGTAAGGTGGAGCGGCCTGACATTCTAATTAAGGTGTCTCCAGTTCAACCAGGAGTCGTCCACTGGCTCCTTTTTCGTTCTTTTTAATTTCTTTTCTATCGTTTCTTTTTTTTTACTTTCATTCTATTATTCTTTCTTCTTTTCCTCTCGTTGCATCCACGACCCTTCACACTTTTGTATTTTTTGTATTTTTTTACTTTTCTATCTTTAGTCATATGTAATTTATTGTTTATCTCATCTGTCTCATTCTTTGTCGATTTCTCTGTTTTTCTTTCTCCTTGGACTTCACTTATACTGTTATTTCTGCTAAAATTCTTTCCAATATTTCCTTTCTTTCTTTTTCCTCTCCTCCTTCTTTCTTCCTCCACTGTATTACAGCAGCACAAGCTACAAGAAAGATAGGAGATCGAGATGAAGTAAGGTGGAGCAGCCTGGGACTCTGCTGCAGGTGTACTGAGTTAAAACCCTTGTCATTAATTCACAGTTGAAATCATCAGGGTGCACTTAGAATGGAGAGAGAGAGAGAGAGAGAGAGAGAGAGAGAGAGAGAGAGAACCTCTGTGGTACAGCGGTAGAATGTGCGTTTTCGTACACTGAAGAACGAGGGTTCGCGCCCCGCCAGGGTAATAAACTTTGGGAGCGTTCTTCATGCCACGTACTGCATTGGCGGACACAAGGGTTGCTGTGGTTGAACCAGTGTCGCATATGCACCCAGTCGGCTTGCGCGGGCCGATTACACTTGGTTCACAGACTACAAACACATCCAAAGCCATTCCAACACTACAATTACACTTACAAGCACTTCTCACCCTATATACAGTCTCTACCAAACAGCC
This sequence comes from Coenobita brevimanus, assembly GCF_032717465.1. Lineage (NCBI taxonomy): Eukaryota > Metazoa > Arthropoda > Malacostraca > Decapoda > Coenobitidae > Coenobita > Coenobita brevimanus. The sequence continues at coordinate 17,131,249 of NC_136980.1, forward strand.
TAAGCACTTGGTAGAGATACATTGGCTGTATCGTCCCCACTTCTGTCGAGATAGGCCCGTCCTGCAGTGGACACTCAAATGGGCTATTATTTATTCTTCGAATAGTAGAAATGTGAAAACCTTTTCTGCATATTTCAGTTGAAAGAGATGAGGTGGTGGGTGAAGAAGGAGCAGGTGAAAAGGAGGAGGTGGGAAACGAAGAAGGAGAGGAAGATCTGGAGGTTAGAAAGAGATAAAAATGGCAGTATGGAAAGGAAAACTGACTGTACTGATACACACCAAAAACATTTAGCCCTTCACAATGTCCTTTACTGATCTGTTTAATCATTATAAATAATGCTGCATTTAAACACACCAAACGTTCACATCCCCAGGTTCAAAAGAGTGGTTGCTGTGCAGAATTAACTGGAGGGGAGAAGGGAAGTGTGACTGGCAGGAGCATTGCGGGAGGAAAGCTGGGAGAGGCTGGTTTAGGGGTGAGGGAGAAGCGTGAAATATGGATGTGCGTGGATGAGATAATTAAGTTCAACGCTGATCATAAATGTATTGGCTATATTAAGAGTCATTAAAGGATTGGTATTAGCTGGGGTTTATGAAAACATCTGGCAATTCAGTTTAGCAGAGGGGGGGAGGATGTGGTGAGCAGTTGTGAAATGTGTACATAAAAACAATCAATAAATATCAAACACATTTTTCACTAACTACTCCTAAGTTTCTGTACAAAATATTGATCCATACTGTAATCAGGAAAATTATTGATGTATTCTGAAAAGGAAAGGTGGCGGTACTATTGTTTTTGTCTTTGTTTAAGTCAGTTGAACAATTATTGGCAAAATAATCAGAGGGTGCGTGTCGACTGTGAGTTTCTGTTTCAAGGACAGTGACTGGCTCTATGCTCTTATTGAGTCGTGTCCCTGGGTGTCTGTTATTATTATTATTATTTTTCTTTTTGCTCGTGTGAAGAGAAGGTAAGGATTATCAGGAGTAGAATTATAAGCTGTGTGACCTGATGTGCGAGTGAGGTTTACAGGGAAAAGGTCAAGGTGACGATGGAGCGGTACATAAGGTAAGCAAATAAAGAACTGCACCAGATTGTTGAAGATATTATCTTGTTAGTACATAATACAGCACCACCGTTACTATTTGCTCCATCATTATAATCATTATCATATCATCATTTAAAGATCACCATCATCGCCACTATCATGATCATTATAATCCACACAGTATTATCGAGCTCAAATTTGTTGATTATCATCACCATCTTCATCGTCATCATCAACACCAGCAAAACCATTAGGTGCATGAGATCAAAGGCACACCCACATTTACAACGTCATAATCTGCGAGAGAGGTAAGAGGCGAGGTGAAGTAAGGTTGCAAAAAACTCATCATTATTATTATTGTCATCGTCATCATCGTAACCATAATTATCTTAGTACTATCATGGACATCATCATCGTCATTATCACAACGATGTTTATGTTAGTCACTGCTATCATCATCATCTTCATCACTATGGCCACCACCAACATCATTATCAGTATCGCCAACCATACTGTTCTTTTCATTAAAGCTAACTTTCATCACCATCACCATCATCAATACCATTGCCACCACAATTTCAGGCACCTCCAAAGTCATCATAATAAATAGTATAGCCCGTAACCTAATTACCAATAGATACAGCCGTTGTATTACAGCAACACAAGCTACAAGAGAGGTGGGAGGGTAGAGGAAGTATGTCGGAGCGGCCTGGCACTCCATGGCAGTTGTACCGAGGTGATTCTTACTGCAATACATTTCCTTCGATTATTTCTCATTTTTCTTCATATGTTTCCTTCTCTATCCCTTTGTTTCCTTCTTCCTGGACTTTTATCTTTTCTTCTTTCTTATTTCTTTCTTTCCCCTTCTTCCTTCTTTCAGTGTCCTATTAGGCTAGCCTTATTCTATTTAATTTTTTAGCAACAAATCTTTTTGTCACATCTGAAAAATTTCCCTTATTATCCGCAGTTTTCTCCTTTCACTTGTTTCCTTTTATTTCGTTCATATAATCGTTTATTTCCTCTATTAGCGTTTTTATTTTCTCTCTTCCATCTTTCTTCATGATATTACAGCAAAGAGGAGATAACATTGCCATATAATATGTGTGGTATTAGTGGAGGATGACAGTATATTTGCCTGTCACCTGGAGTGGCTTATCAACGAGGGTGAAGTGTGAGTAGATGCAGGTGGGGCATACTTGACGCGGAGGTATGGCAGAGGGAGGGGGAGTTGATGATGCACAAACTATACTGAAAGATGCTCGTGACTTGTACACTCAAGGCCCTGTGACTAACCTCTGAATGCATTAACTCGTCTGGTGTCACACCAATTATAATGCTTGTGATGACATGACTAGCAAGATAAATGCAGTCAATAACAGCGCTCTGGTTCCCACAACTGACCCTCCATGAGACCAACTATTGTTAATGCAGTTAAAGCTAAGTTTCCTGCAGTCATGAAAGGGGTAATAAAGAGACCAATGTTATACTAAGAAGGATCATCCTAATCACCCAACGACTGTCTATAATGTGTACACACGGTGAAGGGATTTAGATCTTTGCTCCCTGATAACTCTTGGGATGAGGATCAAAAGATTAAGAAGCCAGACCTAGTTTCGTGCCTTTGTTGTCTTTGCTTCCACACTGCTTACAATGCTGGTGTTAGCTGGTAAATTTACCCATCCTAAATCCAGTAAAAATAGAATTTCAAGTTCAGTCTTACTATATTTATTCGTCATTTACTACACCCAGGGAATCCGTGGTTATACACAGAAAGTGAAGGCTTTCTGTTTCACTTTTGTAACAGTTGAATGCATATTTCTTACCTGATATGAAACGAAGTGCATAAATGCCATTACACGTAAGTTATGTATTAACAACGGTAGTAAAATTTGCTTTATTTTTTCTTAGGATTGATTCTCTCTCTCTCTCTCTCTCTCTCTCTCTCTCTCTCTCTCTCTCTCTCTCTCTCTCTTTCCGCACCACCTCATCCACTTAATCTCTTTCCATACAGCCGTTTTCTCTTACCTCTTCCTCCATTCCTTACATTTTCCCGCTCCACCCTTAAGTATTCTTTATTCCTACCGCAATGCCATTTTACTCAGCTTAGGGCCTAATCCCCCACAGTGGAAAGAAACATATTGTACACTTCGTCACCCTTCCTTCTCGTTCCCTTTTTTTTTTTTTTACACTGCTATCTTATTTCTCTCTCTTTGGTCCTCTTCTACGGTCCTCTTACATCCATTTCCTGTGCTTCTTCTTTTTTTTTTTTCTTTCTCTCTCGTTTCTCGCTCGTCTCTGACCCTTTTTTCCTTCTTGCACTTTTCTCTTTCGCATACTTTTCTTCCCTTCCTGCTTCCTCATATTCTTTTTTACTCTCTGTTCTCTTTGGTATTCTTTTCTTCCCTTCCTTACCCCCCCTTCTTTTTTTTTTTTTTTTTTACATTTTCTAGCTTCGTCCATCCCTTCTCTCTCACTCCCATACTTATAATTAGTTTTTCTTCACCCATATGGCACCCTCTTCTCCTTATCTCCCTTCAATTTTATTTAACCCTTAGTCTTTTTATTCTCTTTTCCACAACCTTCTCATTTCATTTCATTCCTTATTTCATTTAACTCGTTTTTAGTTCATACTTTTTTTCTCACTCTCCTCTTCTCTCATTCTTTGTTTCCTTTGTCTCTCTGTGTTCTCTCACTCTCTGGCTTCCCTCCTTCCTTCTTCTCTTCTCTTTCTTCAATGCATTGTCCTGGTCTTTCTCTCTCTTGCATTTCCTTGTTGTGTATTAGTTCAGTTCTCTCCCTCTTTTAGTTCTCCTTTTCTTCTTTTTCTTCCTCCTCATTCATGAGTTTTATCCTCTCTGGTTCCCTGCTCCCGGCTTTCTATCGCTTCCATTCATTCCTCTTCTGTCCACTTTTTCCTCCCGGCCTTTTTCCCTGGTTTCCACAGTTTTGCTCTCCCTGTGAAATCATATCCTCGCTCGGCCATAACTCCTTCTTCCTTCTCTCCTCCTTTCAAAATTTTCTTCTTGGCTACACATCCTCTTTCTTTCGCCTCCTTTTTTTTTTTTTCTTTTTTTTTTTTGCTTCATTTCGTTGGCTTATGTGTTGCCTAACGTGTGTGTGTGTGTGTGCGTGTGTGTGTGTGTGTGTGTGTGTGTGTGTGTGTGTGTGTGTGTGTGTGTGTGTGTGTGTGTGTGTGTCAACAAAACAACTCAGTTCTAATCAGATATCAGCCATACTTGATGGAGGGGATGAGGGTCACACAATGAGGGAAGCAACTGTTTTTGAGAGTAACAGGTCAACGGTCAAGGTCACAGGGTTATATCAAGCGCTTACCTGGCAAAATCAACTTCCACATTTTTTTTCCACTTTAAACCAAATCTGGGAGAACCGTAGATGATAAGGCAAGAATGAAGTGATTCAGTTTTGTGAACAATGTCAAAGGTCAAGGTAACAGGACAAGATTACATTTTGAGCCCTATATGTGTGTTAATATAATTTAGAATGCTTTTATTTTATAATAACCAAGTCAAGTGGAAGGGTCGAGGGTCAGCCAAGGAGTAAACCAAATGGTTTTCAGAATAACTGGTGAAAGGTTAAAATCACAAGGCAACGTCAAGTCAAACATTTCCTATCTGATTTGAACCAAACTTCTTGGAAGAGTTGTGGGTTAGATAGGAACAAGGACACTTAATTTTGAGATCATTCAGTCAGTGGCACCGTTCACAGGGCAAAGTCCAAGTTCAACCCACGTGTCTGTGTGTGAACAAAAGAACTAAACAGTTTCGATGTGGCTTGGATCAGACTTGGTGGCTGAGTTGAGGATCACCCCCAGAAAAGTTGACTTATAGTTTTAAAACAATAAGACGTTGGCTTACTCTGTTTTGAGAACAACAGATCATACTTAAGGTGACAGAAATAGGTCAACATACAGTTTTCATGCAAAGTAGATTACGCTACGTGGTTGGGTTCAGACTACGACAAGGAAAATAAATTCGACTTTAAGATATAGCAAATGTCAAGGTCACTGTGAAAGCTAAAAAATCAAGGTACCTGAGCAGGTAAAGACAAACAGTTTGAACCCACATTTGTTGGAAGTGTTAAGGGTTATGCAAGAACTAGGCAATTCCTTCTGAAACTATCCGCGTATGGTCAGGGTCAAAGGACAAATTAAAATAACTGGCCGTTGTGATTGGTGGGCGGGGTCTGATTGTTTCCTCTTTTTAAATTATAATTCATTACATTCATTTTCCTTCTGATCCCTCCTCTCTCTCTCTCTCTCTCTCTCTCTCTCTCTATCCGTCTATCTATCTATATCTTTCTCCTCAGTCTGTCCTTTGACCTGCTCAGGTGAAGTACTTTCGTCTGCCCTTCCCAAGCCTCAGTTAAGAAGGAGCCTGCCCAACGATTACCCTGCTCCTCGTACTCAAATCAGTTTATAAGAGACCTCATGGTAAAAGAAAGTTAGTTGTTAATTTTGCGGGTTGGCTTGTAAACTTAGAGTAGAAATTAGGGGAAAACAGCGATGAAATAACGTTTTATGCGACAGGTTAATTGGTTAGGATAATGAGGCTGACATGGTGAGAGATGAGGCAGTGTTTGTAGAGGAGAAGCGTTAGGCAACGTAGATATCTTAGACACTAGACCAATTAAGAGTGATACCAGACAAAATGACAATTATGGCTTCCAGTCAAGGCTATGCTATGTAACGCTGATAGAAATGTTATTAGTAGGAGTATACGTGGTCTCTTCAGAAAGTATCTGACCGTATGTTCTAAAGAAATAAACAGCTAACCTGCTGAGCCAGGACATTGATCTCGCACAAAGTACGCCCCTTCTGACTTGACACACGTAGCCTAGCATTCTTTTCACTGCCTGGAATATTTTTCAAATCTAGTTTTCGGTTTCTCCCGCAGGTACATCGTCACATTCGATCTCTTCTCTCGGATGAAGGTTGCCCAAGACGTGATGGAGTACGCAAATCCCGATCCAGACTTTCTGAAGACTGTTGTCACTGGAGGTGAGATTGGGTGTACGGGTACAACCCAGAAACCAAATGCACAGTCGTCCCAGTGGAACCATGCAGGGTCACTTCGGCCAAAAAAAGCTCGACAGGTCTGCAACGAGGTGAAATGCTCTCGCATGTTTAGTCTTTTTTTTTTTTTTTTTTTTGAACTATCGTGGTATTGCACATCACGAATACGCACTAGAAGGTCAGACTGTCAGTAAACATTACTACCTCGATGTTATCCGTCGTCATCTTGACTCAGTTTGACGGAAGAGACCAGAACTTTGGAAAGTGGCAAGTTGAAGCTGCACCATGACCATGACCCAGCTCATCCTTCTCAACTGACTCTGGAATTTTTGGTCAAGCACAACATCCCACAGGTCCGGCAGGCTTCCTGCTCACCAGACATGTCTCTGTGCGACTTTTGGTTATTCCCCAAGCTCGAAAGTCAGCTGAAAGGTTCCCGATTTCAGACGAGGGAAGAGATCATGAAGAATGTGACGAAGTACCTGCAGGAGATATCGAAAACAGTCTTTCAAAATTTTTTCAGGCAGTGGAAAGAATGCTGGGCTACTTGTGTGAAGTCAGAAGTGGCCTACTTTGAGGGGGATTAATGTCCTGGCTCAAACGAATAGCTGTTTATTTTGTAAGAGCATAACGTCGGATACTTTCTGAACAGACCTGGTATTTCAGGTTCTAGTAGATGAAATACAGGATGAGTTTAGTCTCGCACATGCCAGGAATTTGTTGATCAGGCATCATGAAGAGTTTTGTGCTATGGGTCCTAGGAGGATGCGATCCCTGGTTGTTGGATACAGGGCGTGATGACTTACGCAGCAACACCTCAGAGGACTTTATATTTGTTACTGTGGTAGGAATAAATAATGTAGCTTGAGGCAGGTCATAGGAGATACTTAGGAAGTAAAGGGGCCTTATTAGGAAGTTCAAGGAAAATCAAAGGAAGTTAGTTTTCTATGGTTTGTTACCAAACCTTGACACTGATTCGGTGATCCTCAGTAGAATGATAGGAATTTACAATAGGTTAGAGGATCTGCATAAGAAAGTGAGGTTGGACAAAATAAAAATCTTTTATCTGATTTTAACCAAACCTGTAAGAAGAGTAGAAAAAAACTCAAAAAGATGACCTATTGCTGTTGAAAAGAACAGGTAACTGGTCTAAGTCACATACTTCACAAGACTTTCACCTAGCAGGGTCAGGTTTAAAATATTTTACCAAATTGCACATACATTTTGAGAAGGTAGTAGTAGTAGTAGTTGTTCCCTAGGCAGTCTGGCCGAACAGCCCCGAGTCCCTTAGGAAGGCCACGGCCGAGACCGGGCTTTCCCACAGAGCTCTCATAGAGTGTATGTTGTGTTGTTGGCGTAGGTGATTGTGTGCAATGCAGTCTTCCATAATGTGCTTAATAGTATGGGGTGCTGTGTTGCATCCTGGACAGGCATCAGCGACGGAGTCATCCAGCCTCTTCTGGTAGCTTAAGTGGGCTGGATGGTGCCCACATCTCAGCCTGGCCATGTGGACCCTGTCCTCACGAGGAAGATAGGATTCAGAAGGGTGGATGTCAGGAGGCCGTGCATGTAGCTGTGTGTTGTCTTTAAGTGACTGAATGAAGCGGCGAGTGATCTGAGTGTGGATATGCTTCTGGAAGCTGGTTTCAGGTGGGCGAGGGGGGAGAGATGACAGTATTTGTGTATGGTATCGTGTGCTGGGTGTTGTCTTGATGTTCCTTGGTGTGGGTGGATGTGCTACCATGTACTGTAGTGGGTGTTGTGGGTTTGTGGAGGCTGCAGCAAGGAACTGGGTGCCTCTCATGTCTAGGTGATCCTTGACTTTGAGGACTTTGGTTTCTTGATGTATGTGATCTGTGGGTGTAGTAGCTGTGCAGCCTGCGATTATTTTTAGGGCCTTGTTCTGTATGGTCTGTACAGTGTTGTAGTGTGTTTTGGTCAGGTTGGAAGCCCAGGCAGGGCTTGCATAATTCATCACTGAACGTATGTATTGTTTGTATACTGTGGTGGTGGTTTCTTTGTTGTGTCCTAATGTTGTATGGGCAAGTGACCTCAAAGCATTGAGTCTTGGTGTTATTTCATTTTTAATGTTTGTGATGTGTTGTTTAAATGACACTGATGTATTGTATGTTACACCAAGGATTTTGTGTGTGTGTGTGTGTGTGTGGTAGGGAAGTGTTGTTTATGGTGAGGTTTGGGATGTGACTGTGTTCTGCTGTCCAGTTTGTGAGAAGAGTCACTGTAGATTTGGCTGGGGCGATTTTGAGCCTGTTTGTAGTGAACCATTCGTGTAGTGTGTTGAGGTAAGGTTGAATGATGTGTGCAGCTGTGTTTACGTTTTGGTGCGTACATGTAAGTGTTATATCATCTGCATAGGAAGCTATGTGTATCTGTGGTGTGTGGGTACGTCGTGCATGTATAGGTTAAAGAGTGTAGGGGACAAAACAGATCCTTGGGGGACGCCGTTTGTGAGGTTTCTGATGTTAGAAGACTGACCGGCAAATGTTACGTGTGCACATCTGCCTGCTAAGTAGTTTGCCGGCCATCTTTTTGTGTTATTGTGCATGTTTGTATTGAGTATTTTGTTTATGAGGTTGTGGCGTGGAATGGCATCAAAAGCTTTGCTAATGTCTAGTGTGATTAGGAGTGTTCTGTGTGGTGGCCTAGCTGAATTCATGCCATCGAAAACTCTCTGTGTAAGGTCTGTAAGAAGGGTGTTTGTGGAGTGTAGTGGCCTAAAGCCATATATAACAAGAACGATGGCATTCCGTCTTGAGAACAAACTTTTAAAGGTCCAGGTCACAGGACAGTGTCAAAGTTCGATTCATGAGCCTGTGTAAAAAATAAAATAAAAAATAAAAAGAAAAAGGATTGTAATGATCCCTTTTAGACAGATTTAGTAGCAATGTTTAGTTTCATCCAATGGGTTAGCTTGTTGTCATTTACAACAATACCTCAGAGGTCTGTGTCACATGGAAAGGTTAACTTAAATAGTTTTAGCCCGATTTAAGCCAAATTTTATTGCAGGCTTCAGGATAAGACAAGAAGAAAGAAGTAGGATTTTAGAACAATCAGTCAAATGTCAAAATCGCAGGGAAAGGTCGTATGTTAGGGTGACAGGGGAAGGCCTATAGAACAGTTTTCATTAGATCTGGCCCAAACTTGGTGGAAATGTTAAGTGACATGTAAGAATAAACTAATTCGATATTGAAAGCATTTGTTCGAAGATCAAGATCACATGGCAAAGTAAAATGTTCTGTTCTTTGGTCAATTGTCTGTTGCATTTATTGTGCCTTCTTAGTGCTCTTTTTGTTTTAATCTGATTTTTGGTATTTGCAGCAGATTCATTAAGATTAGTACTGATATTTCTAATTGCAAGAATTAGGTATAGCCTTCATTAACGTCTTGCAGTACAAGAGACGTTGCTGAAATTGAATAAACTCCTTTTTAGAATGAAAGGATTAACACTCTCAGATTCCTATGCCTCACCAAGCTGACGCCAGCTGCAATTGATTAGTAGAGTTGTTCCGAAAATGAGAGAGTTAATAGTACAGATACCATGATTAACAACGATTTTCTTATACTCACTCTTTTCTTTTCTTAACCAAATCATCTGGTACTATGTGGTATAGACTACTGAAGTTTTCCCGATCATTACAGGGATAATGGTGACTATTAATGTATACACACTCACAGCTGAATGTAACAGTTTGGCAGTAAACTAGAATATAATATGAAGGTTAACTAGTAAGGTATTACCTCTCGGGATCCTTCACCCACTCTCACCGAAACTAAATCATCCGGCATTAGTTGGCATAGATTAGTGAAGTTGCTTTGACCGTGAAAATGTTAAGTGTGCTGACAGTGTTGGTACTTACCACATATTTGAAGGCAGTTCCATTAGCCTTTACCTTCAGCAGCAAGAGTCCATTCCTGGGCTGTGTGGTGAACAAATGGCCACACACAAATGCCACACTGTTTGCCACCAACACCACAGAAACATTATTTTGCCAGAGAGACGACCCGAATTTTTCGGTACAATATCGTTCTTTTTATAAACATTCGGAAATGTTTTTGCGTTTGCATTATTTATGTTTTGAAGAATCATAATTTCTTCTCATATTAGGATTTTAGTAACTGGTCAGCTGTGGCAAAAACTCTGTAGGGTAACAATGCATCATCTCACAGGAGTAAAAAAATCTTCCATAATGTTAGTCTATAATTCCCTGCTACACTAGCTTGTACTGTCTTGAAATTTCATTAGTAGTTAGTAAAAAAAAATTACGAGCAAAAACATTGTTTTGTCAAACAAAAGGAAAAATGTGCAGAACAACTCTGGTTTGTGAAAAATTTACTGTGACAAATTATCTGTATGCATCTTTAGAAGTTATTAATATTCAGCTAATAGTAGGAGTAGACTGTAGCACCAGTCGAACAGGGCAGTACTCCCGAGGTGGATGGCAAGCTGGTGATAGGAAGAGCTGGAGCTCCCTTTTCACTAGCCCTCAGGACTTGATCCTGACTACCTCCCTTTGCTGAACATTTTCAGTGCATTCATTTACACAGAGAGTAGGCCAGCATGCTCTCATAATACCTCTACCTTCAACTGTCTACACCACACTACATGCGCATAACATATCACACTTTCTGTTCACTCTGTTTAGCAATGGCCGCTGCAACGTTACTATCAAATGAGGTGGTACCTCGGATTGCCACCACCGGCAGGGTAGGGCTGGCGGCACAGGGTCTTCCCGGTCGCCATCAAGCGACTGTGCCGGCAGCAACTTTTGCAATTTCCAGTGATGCTCGTCAGCGGAGAAGTGAAAGTGCGGCCTTATTCTTCATCAACATCCGCGGCCTTACCACAAATTTAAACTCAGTTCATTTTTTCCTTCAGTCCATATCCCCTTTGGCCCTTTTCCTCACAGAACCACAAATCTCACCCTCTACTGATATATCCCCATTTTGTTTTCCCGGTTACAATCTCCTCACAAACTTCCGTAACAAGGGCGGCACCTGTCGATATATCAAATCTCAATATGCAGTTGACACGATTTTAAGCTTCAGTTCATTCAGTTTTGATTATTCATTGTATAAGCTAAATTGTCAAAATATTACCAAATATAACACTGTGTAGTCTATCACTTCCCCAGTGTTTCTTCGGAACCCAGTGTATTTGATTCCATATCCACACAGTTGAGTAACCATAACCTTGCCATTTTGGGTGATTTTAACATACTTAATGTTCAATGGTTATTGCATTCTGCCAGGACTGACGACGCTGGTGTAGACTGTGAGCTGTTTACAGAATTGTTTAATCTCGCGCAGCTAGTAAAGCAGCCAACCAGGATACCAGATAATCCTGACCATAATGCCCATCTCTTGGATCAATTCCTGACAAATAATCCAGATCAGTACAGGATAGAGGTATTGTCTCCACTTGGATCCTCTGACCACAATCTCATCAAAGCCTCATTAGTTAGCCCCCTCCACACCTCCCCATTCTGAACCTGTCAGGGTGACCCGATGGCACTTTGACAGAGAAAACTGGGATGGATTTAGAAATTATCTTGCTGACATTCCATGGCAGTCTTTCTTCCCTAGTGATGCCACTTGTACCCAGTCCCACATTTGCGACTTATTACTAGCTGATATGGATTCATTCATACCAACTCAACAATTCAATAAAAGATCGAATTCTCCAAAATGGTTTGATAGCAACTGTGTCAGAGCAACAGCCCAAAAGTCATTAGCATATAGCTCTTACTTGAAATCAAAAACATTTGAATCACTCCGTCAGTTTAAAATTGTTAGAAATAATGCAAAAGCTGTAATAAATCTAGCTAAATCAAACTTTATTCAAAATCAAGCATCACCACTACTTAACAACCCTAATGACAATAGAATATTCTGGTCAACTCTCAATTCTTTCAGTAATAACTTTAACAAGTCATCATCCATTCCCCCACTAAAATCTTCAGATAACAACATTACAAATGACCCGTGTGGGAAAGCAGATATCTTTGCCAGTACATTTGCCAGAAATTCTACTATAAAGGAAGCCAGCCAAAACGTCCCAGTACTAGAACTTGAGTCTCCCGAAATTGTTCCACTTAAAATACGGACAAGATACGTAAAATCCATCCTAGACAATTTACCTACCAACAAAGCTCCAGGCCCAGAAGGAGTTCCTGCAATTGTTTTGAAAAAGTGTTCCCCTGAACTTGCCTCTGTTCTAGCTAAATTATTCAGACTATGCATACGTACTTCTTCATTCCGTAATTTATGGAAAGAAGCCAATACCCACCCAGTTCCAAAGAAAGGAAGTTCCTCTGTCCCCTCTGATTATAGACCAATAGCTTTCATATCTTCTCTTGTAAGGTATTTGAAACTTTAATTAATGAGCACACTGTTAAACATCTTGAATCCAACAACTTCATTAATGAAAGACAATATGGTTTTCGCCACGAAAGATCCACCAATGACGTACTCAGTCTCCTGACTCGTACCATCCATCAATCAATCGACCTACATGGAGAAACTCATGCAGTAGTCCTTGATATTTCTAAAGCTTTCGACAGAGTATGGCATCATTCCCTGTTGTCCAAACTCCCTTCTTATGGACTAACGTCTTTTGTTCCTTTGATTTCCTCATATCTCAGCAACAGAAAAATAAGAGTAAAAGTAGATGATGTATATTCCAATTTCCACTCAGTTAACGCTGTCACGCCACAGGGATCAGTTCTGGCGCCAACCCTATTCCTGATTCATATTAATGATCTCTTATCTGTCACCCACACTCCCATCCATTCATATGCAGATGACTCAACACTTCATAGTTCATTCACACTCAGACACCCATTTACAAAGTCTGATATCTCCAACTCTCAACTCAGTACAGCCATCTCTTTAAATCAAGACTTATCTGCGATCAGTGAATAGGGACAAAATAACCTTGTCTCATTAAATGCTAGTAAAACTAAATATATACAATTTACTATTAGACAGGTATTGCCAGATTCGAATACTACCTTCAGTGCTACAAATATTCCCATGTCCAAAAGTATTGAAATTCTCGGTGTCCCACTTAACAATGCCCTCAGCTGGACCTCTCATGTCAGATCACTTACAAAAACCGCCTCAGAGAAACTTGGATTATTGTACAGAGTCCATAACTTCTTCACTGACGAACAGTTAGATATAATTTATAAGAGTCGTGCGCTCTCAGCTTCCGTACTGCACACTCTTGTGGAATGGATGTGGAGAGGTTGCATTAAAACAACTCAACAAAATTCAGAACAAAGCTGTTAGAATTATTAATAACCCTGCTAATACTAATAAACTACCTCTCCTACAAATAAGAAGGAATGTTGCCTCCCTTGCATTATTTTACAGATATTATTAAAGCAAATGCTCAGACGAGGTTGAATCCATTGTACCACCCGTCCATGCCTTCCCTCGTGCTACACGGGCATCTTGTAGCGCTCATGATTGGAATGTCACTCAGCCATATTGCAGAACTTCTGTCTATCAGAATTCTTTTATTCCCCGAACTGCATCTCTCTGGAAGTCGCCTCCCAAGAGTTGTTTCCCTCCAAACTTCAACCTAGAGCTGTTAAAGTCTAACTGTTACAGATATTTTGTGAACAGAGGACACCAGTAATTTGGTGTATTGATTAGTTTTTTTTTTATTCATTTGCTTTTCCTTCCTCTGTTCTGTTATTCAAAAAAAAAAAAAAAATCATCATCATTACCACATTCACCATCAGTCACCACAATCATCACAACCACCATTATCAACCACTACGTAGATCCAGTTCCTAAAACAGCAAAACAACTTTTGTTTCATTCGGTCTGCCTATCCTTTCTTTCTCCCCTATTATTCTCTATCCCAATGCTTTTTAACCAGGGGTATCATACCCCTTGAGGGTATGGGGACAGAAACCTGGGGATATGGAACTCATTCTCTAGTTATTAAAAAAAGACAGAAAAGATAATATCAGTTGCCATTTTCCACAAGGAAATAAATAGTATAAGATGCTAATGCTTTTCTGTCCTGTCCTGTTACTAGTTATCCACATGTAAAGTAAAACCAAGCTACTGGCATCTTTTTAAGTCATACTGGCACCTAATGGGACTGGTGATGATGATGATTTCGACAGTGTGGTGAAGGGGGTATGGGCACATCGTGGGCAGTCCACTGGGGGTCTGGACAGGCAAAAGGCTAACACCCTCTGCTCTATCTCCTTTCAACCTTTCATTCTTTGTCCTTTCATTTCTTTTTTCTCCTTTAATCTCACATTTTACATTACTTCTTCTTTTTCACGTTTCTCATTCTTTCTGGTTCGGTTGCTTCTTCTTCTTCTCTTTTTTCACTATTTAAAATAATAAAGCAAGAGGGAAACAGTAGCCAAGATGGAGTAAGGTGGAGCGGCCTGAGAATCTGTCCATGTTGTCTCCAGTTCTATCCAAGCCCTGAGCTGGCTGCTTTTTATAATCTTTCTTTCTCTTTCCTCCTCTTTGTATCACTGGTCGCGGAGCGAGAGTGGATATTATGCTTTAATGTGTGTGTGTGTGTGTGTGTGTGTGTGTGTGTGTGTGTGTGTGTGTGTGTGTGTGTGTGTGTGTGTGTGTGTGTGTGTGTGTGTGTGTGTGTGTGTGTGTGTGTGTGTGTGTGTCAGTGCACGAAACTTGTTGGAAGGATTGACGGTCAACCAAGGAGGAAACCAATTGTTTCTGAGAGCAATATGTCAAATGCCAAGGTCGCCTGGCTAGGCCAAACGTTGACCCACCATAATCAACTTTGAGTTTTCATTCAGATTATACCAGTCTCTGGGGAACAGTTGAGGGTAAGGCAAGAATGAAGTCATTTGATTTTGAGAAGAATTAGTCAAAGGTCAAGGTCATAAGGCAAGGTCAAAGTTTGACCTCAGTATGTGCTTGCTAACAAAATAACTCAGTTTTCATTCGATTTTAAGAAACTAAGTTGAAGGGTTGAAGGTCAGGCAAGGATTAAACTCTGTCAAGGTAACAAAAGGAGGGAAATACCTCTCTCTCTCTCTCTCTCTCTCGAACATTTTGGATGCGATTAGAGTCATTTCTCTAGGAAATACTTATTCATTTTATATTAGAAAGAAATTGTTATAGTAGGAACAATACCAACAAAAGCACTGACCAGTCTCGTATACATTATATTTCTGACGCACATTCCCTTAGAACAGAGCAAATTAAACAGTAAGTAGGAACATAACCTAATTAGTGAGACAAAATACTTGTGCTGAGAAAGAACCAGTCGTAGTCAGACAAAAAACCTTTTCACAACAGACAGTTTGTTTCCACGTTTAATCTTTCTCTACGGCAACGTCTGTTTCTTATGTTCGTGCTGTCTTGAGATAATTTCAATCGCTTTGGAGAAACATTTTAACTGGACTGTTAGATTCTGCCTGTAATCATTAGTTAACTATGAGCCCTGTTTAACTGGCAGAATATTAACATCTGCTCGTGGCAAGAGTGAAATTTAAAAGACGTGACGGAATCCAAGAATTTTAAAATACTACGTGATTGCAAGTGAAGAGGCATATAGAAACAAACAGTGTATCAATATCAACACGTCCATTGATGAATTGTAATTATAATGTGAGAAAAATGTACGGCATTCAGAAAGTGCTGAGACAGACTGACAACGGGAACAATAATTTTTATTTCTTTTTATTTTTCGCTTCCTTAGTGGGCATTGGTCACGATATTGGTTTTACTCTCTTTACTTGTGTGTGTGTGTGTGTGTGTGTGTGTGTGTGTGTGTGTGTGTGTGTGTGTGTGTGTGTGTGTGTGTTTTAATATCGTTAGTGTATTTTCAGACTTAATGTCGGGACGTTTGCAAAAGAGGGAGCGAGAGCTCGAGGGGAGGGAAGCAACGTAATGGAACTGACTTTTTAAAAAATGTATAGAAGCAGGGATGGCAATGGGTAGTTTGAAGGTACGGGGAGAAGCAAAGGAATGGAAAAATAGTTCACAGATAAAGAGGAAAAATTCTAACTGGCTCAGGGAAAAAATAAAAAGTTGCAGAGGCCGGGGTAATGCAAGGAGTAATAGTGAATGAGGGCAGGAAGGAAGGACCAGAGTGGCCGGCAAGACACTGGATGGGAAAACAAAAGAATGGGAAAGTACAGACTCAACAAAGGGGATAGGTGGAGGGGGAGAGAGAAGCTGATTTCTGAAAAAGAGAAGAAATGAAAATGGTGAGGTAGTGGAAAGAGTAAACAGTGAAGGAGGAAATCTGAATGGAAGAAAGAGGGTGGAAGGGAAGCAAATTTTTAGCACTGTAATCAACAGAATCACTTAAGTAGGATTAAATTAGAATACGTTAGGCTGGGTTTGGTTGGGCTAAGGTTGTTAGTTTGGCCTGCGAGAAGGTACTAAAATTAGTTTGTGCTGGGGGATGTTCGTCTGTTAGAGTAAGGTTAAGTTAGGGTTTTTGGCACAAAGTAAAAGTGGTTACCCTGGTGAAATCGTCACACACACACACACACACACACACACACACACACACACACCGCCGTGCTGTGCTAAATATTCGGTTAGTCAGACCAGATGGTCGGTGGTGGCTATCCAATCTCCGATCCGCTGATAAACGAATCATCTCATCATGATGTGTGAACCGGGACACCGAATGGTCTTCTAGCTGTCTTTTTATCATGAAGAAAGACTAATTTACTTGCATGGGAATTATTATTAATGATGATAAGCACTTCTGTTGTCTTGATCTGGCTGTGGCGCGTCCCTGTCTGCCACCATGGCGTCTGGCCTGCATCTTACCACACGATTACCTTTCCACTGTCTCTATGATATGTTTTGTATCTTTTATTGCCTCTATTATTTGTAAATCACACAATAAAGAAAACTACTCTTGTGATAACGAATGTGGATGCCTCCAATATAAGTAACTTGCAGCGTCAATGTGTAGTACGTGAAGAGGACTCTGTGTTTGGTATTCTCAGAGTTTGGGGCACCATGATTCAGTGAAGTTTAATGTATTTTACTTTAAGGCCCTTATTCTAAATACCCCTGTTTATTTCTCTCACACTTTGCCAAAATATATATATTCTACTATCTCCCACCACCTCTGACTTCGCACTTTCCTCTCCTGTCAACATTGTACAACCCGTTTCCGTGTGCATTCCTTCGCCAAACTCGCATCCCCTTACAACATTCCTTTTCACACTCGGTGCACAAGTTATTCCCTCTTCCCTCACAACTTCCCAGCTTCACATCTACACCAGCACTGACTCCTATGATCCCCCATACTTACACAGCGTCCTTGTTTCTGATAGCATCTAATTTTTTTTTCCTTGCTTCATATTTCTTCTTCATCATACTGCATCCTTCCTTTCCTTCTGTTTCTTTGTGGCATGTTGTATTTTTTTAGTTCATTTCCATTTTCCCATTTTCTGAATCCTGCTCCCTCTTTCTTTCTTCACTTTCTTCTATCTTTATTCAGCGTCTTGTTTTTCTCTCCTTACTTCCTCTCTTTCACCTTTTCCCTTATTCTTTTCCCCTCCGTCTTTCTTCTCCACAACCTTTATCATTTCCCCTTTTCGTTTTCCTCCTTCCTTCTGCAGCCCATTATTGTCCATTGGTATGTCCCCTTCTTCAGTATCCTACCCAACATTTCATTCTGTGATATATCTGTTTGGCGTCGGTGTGGGAGCTTTGGGTTTCACTGTAAAGGATCTTGACTTCTCAGTCTTCAGAATCTTGAAGTACTGGGTCAAATACAGTATAGTACTGTCTTTAAGATGGGAGGAATTGCGATAATGTTTGCGATCAGTGTGGGAAATATGGGTTTCACTGATCACGATATTGGTGTTTTGAAATCACATATGTTTTGTGTTTTGGGATCCATTTGGGCGATTCAGATTTCATTGATCGGTACGGTACGATAAAGTAATTTTTCTATTGGCGCCATCGTCACTTCTCTAGTTGTGCTGTACCACCTGACCACACATACTGCACTTCTGGGCTCTCGAGTGTGCAGCTGTACAGTACATATGGTTCTGATTTGTGGATACGCCTGCAGCAGAGGTGACTGCTAGGGACGTAGCAGCTGAGAATGTTAGTGAAACTGAGGACGTGGCCAGAGTATGGAATTAAAGCAGACAAGGATTGTGTGTTTCTGACAGCGTATCCAGCGAATGAGGCTATGGCTGACAGTTGGTGAGTGGTTGAGGGCGTATCTCGGGCGATATTCTCGACAGTTAAGGAAGCCTTCCAGCACCTCTTCCTTATCGATTTGTTTTTGGATACAGTTAGCAAATTTCGTTTTGTATGTTACTTATACAGAGTAAGCTGATTGAATGATTTGAGTAACAAAATGGAAGGCCTGCAAAGTGCAATAAACAAAATCAATTGCCTAGGAGGAGGTGTTAGGGAGCTTTCTTGACCTGCGAGAATACGGGTCCCAGAACAGCAGGGACAGATGGCGGTGACAAGGTGCTGAGGGTACGTCCAGTGGAGGAGCCAAGACGCTCTGGGTACGTCCAGTATAGAAGCAGCGACTGGTTGTGATGGCGATGTTCTGTGACAGCTGAAGGTGGAAACTATGTGATTGTATATGTGATACTATGAAATTATTTATATACGAGGCCTGTTTGTCTATTTTACCCTTGTCTTTGCTGGGTGGATAGACATTCGTTAGTTCTCATTACAGTTTATTAAACTTTCGAGGGCCGTAGTGAACGATCTAAAACATTCATTATTCCTGTCCCTTCTTTGCCAGAATATAAATACAAATTTGAGGAGATTTCCCTTTGTAAACTGATTAGCACAAGTTTCCATAAACCCATTCAGTATGACATACAATATTTTATCATTTGCTAGCGATGTTGAATTTTATTGGCTTTAGAAATGCTTGACAGCGATCTTCTCAGCACAAAGGATATTTCCATATCATAGACCTCTGCACTGGCAGCCTTCACACCATCTGTTCTGCACGTCAGCACCATACCATCACCTATATGGCTGTGTAATGATGTGATCGTTATCAATACCAGCAAAAGTAAGCAATCACCTTCAGTGTAGTATCTTTTTACCTTTATATTTGCTATCGACAGTTGGTTTTATTGCCAGGTCCTCCCATAGGACAAGACTGGAAACGCCTGTATCACGAACAGAGTCACTGAATTACTGAGTTACTGTACAATCAATCATTTCCTGTGGCACCCTCGGGGATGCATAGGGCCTCGATGAACTCACACCACCACATCCTATCTTGTGCTAACTCCTCAAGATCTCCCCAACACTCATCTCCAGCTTCCCGTCTCATTGTCCTCACCCACGTCTCTTTTGGCCTTCCTCTACCTCTCCTACCAAGTGCCACCCACCCTGGTGTACCTCGTACTATTCCCTGTCTCCTATACACATGTCCTAGCCACTTCCATCGTGAGAATCTAACATATTCATCGATCGGCTGCACTCCCGTTATTTCTCTAATTCTACTATTTGGTATCCTTTCCCACCACTTAACTCCTAATATTCTTCTAAGTGCTTTATTTTCAAACACCAAGAATTTATTTTCCATAGTCACTGTGCTGTACCAAGACTCGTGTCCATAAATTAAGATACTCCTAACCATTACCTTATAAATTTTGATTTTTGTATGCACAGAGAAATTGTTATTATTCCAAATATTTTTAAGCATTCCCATTGCCTGATTAGCCTTCTTTAACCTTTCCTGGAATTCAAAGTTCAAAGAACCATCCTTGGCTAAATAAGTACCTAAATATTTAAACCTATCAACTTGCTTTACAACCATACCTTCAATTACACATTCCTGCGCATTTTCCATATTCATATTGATTATTTCAGTTTTTCCACAATTAATAACCAAACCCACCTTGCGACCTTCACTCACCAAACAGTCCAACACTCTCTGCATCTCTTCTGGCCCATCACAAATCAAAACTATATCATCCGCATAATCTAAATCCAAAAAGTTTCCTGTTCTCTCCCCAAAGTATACCTGCACCGGTTTCTGTTCCAACGCGTTTCATAATGTAATCAATGACCAATATAAATAGTAAAGGCGATAGAACACCACCTTGAATTACTCCGGACTTGACTTCAAACGAATCACTAAGACAACCATCAACCATCACTTTACAAAATGTGTCCTCATGCATGTTCATAATGACCCTCACAAACTCCTCTGGTATTCCATAATGTCTCATGATCTTCCCCATAGTCTCTCTCGAAACACTATCAAAAGCCTTTTCATAATCAACAAAACAAAGACTTAACGGTACTCTCATTTCATTAACTTGCTGCATCAAATGCCTAACTATAAAGATCTGATCATTGCAACCACGTCCCTTTCTAAAACCAGCCTGTTCATCCCTCAGAATACCCTCAACCACCGGCTCCAACCTATTTAACAACACTCTACTGAAAACTTTCAAAGCTATCGGTGACAAAGAGATTCCCCTCCAATTACCACATTCACTCAGGTCTCCCTTCTTCGGAACTTTAACAATTACACCATTCTTCCAAACTGATGGTAGTAACCCCGTCACCCATATCTTATTGAATAGCTTGGTCAAGATCATTATTAATCTATCCCCCTCCACTTTAAACATTTCCGGAAATAAACCATCCTCCCTGGTGCCTTATTATTCTTTAACTGTTTTACTGCTTTCTCCACTTCTGCAAGCCTCAACTCTCCTGTTTCTATATTTAAATCTTCCTGAGCAGACGGTATATCCTCTTCTGGTGGTATTGGTCTATTAAGAACTGTCTCAAAATGCTCTTTCCATCTATTTTTAATATCTCCATCTTTGGTCAATAAATTTCCTTCCCTGTCTCTAACTGGTATTTCCTTGCGTTTACCTGCATTACCACTCAGTTCTCTAATCGATTCATATGCTATTCTTTGACTCTGTCCATCATTTTTGTTTATTAAGATTTCAGTCTCTGCAACCTTTTCATCCACACATCTTCTTTTATCTCTCCTAGCTAACCTTCTTACTTCTGAATTCAAACTCCAGTACGCAGCTCTTGCTAATTCAATCTCTCGTTCATCAACGCATTGCAACTCACTCCTCAATTTAGCCTCACCTCTCTTTTTTATCATATCCCACGTTTCCTCTGATATCCATTTCTTTCTCCTGAAGCTATGTCTCCTTCCAATCGTACATTCAGCAGTCTCATGCAAAACTTTGTTCACATCCTCCCACATCTCATCTACACTTCTCTCCCCCTCTTCCAACGTTTCCAACACCAAAAACTTATTTCTGCATTCTAATCTGAATTCCTCCTTTTCTTCTCCTTCCCTTCTAAGCTTAACAATATCGTATCTACCAACACCAGATTTTTCCTTCTTCTGATTTTTAAGTTTAAACCTTATTTTTGCAATGCTGAGTTGATGGTCACTACCAATATCCGCTCCCCGTTTAACATGAACATCTAGCAGAGAACTTCTATGCCTCCTACTGATAGCGATGTGATCAATCTGATTTTTATATTTTCCACACGGCGACACCCATGTTGTCTTGTGTATATTGCAATGCTGAAAGAGTGTGCCCCCGATGACTAAGTCATTTGCTAGACAGAAGCTTCCAAACCTCACTCCGTTTTCACTCATCCTACTACCAACTCCCATCTTACCCATACATGCCTCAAATCCCTCATTTGAACAGCCCATTACTGCATTAAAGTCTCCAACGCAGATCAAAACATCATGTCTAGGTACCCTTCCTACTCCTTCTTGCAACTTTTCATAAAATGTGTCTTTCCTTTCATCGAGTGCATCATTAGTAGGTGCATAACACACAAACAGACTGATGTTGCCATGATTTGATTTAAACCGTGCGTATAACAATCGCTCATCTATAGGATCCCCACTCACATAAAGCCTTATTTGCCTTACAACCCAGCAACAATCCTACTCCCTGATAATGCATTCCGTCCTGTCGACCAGATATCAATAAACGTATACCATCCTCCAAATCCAACTTATCGACTCCAGTTAATCTAGTTTCTGTCAGAGCACAAATATCAAGTCCGTAATTTTGAAAAACCTTCACTAACTCATCGATTTTACCGTCATGATTTAGCGTTCTCACATTCCAGTTACCAATTTTAATTGTATTTTTTGCATTGACAAAGGAATTAGATTGTAATTGAGGCAACCGTGAGATTCTTAGCACCCCCTGCCCATTTAAGGGCTGCACGGGACTGGGGGCCATTATTGTTCTTTCAGAGTCCATCAAGGTTTCTTTGGCTAACTTCCTGAACACCTCGCCATTGTGTTGCAGTCGCAGTAGGCAGCTAACTTGCCTGATTGCCCACACCCGAAAGACCCAGCTATGCTGTAGCCAGTCACGTGCCGGCATGCTTCCCAGCCATTTCACTCTCAAGGAGTTCCTCTGCCTGGGAAAGCAACCACCCCCCTGCTCCCGAGGGCTTTTGATCTGTGTAGGTAGAGGGCGATCGCTCCCTCACTAGCCATATACAGTGTATAGGCTACACTCACCAGTGTATAACTGTACAACTCCAGTTATATCTTAGGTCAGATATCCCGGTACCTGGCACCTCACGCAAGCTTATGATACCATGCTGCAGGCCTCTTCATCCACGATCATGATTTTGTAGGACAGGAAAATTAATTGTTGATATTTTGGAAATGTGGAGTTCAGCCTTGGAAATGTATACAGGGAGTTGCAATGTGGCATTCAATTACAGAACTGGTTCGGTGGCCGTCAATTATGTTTTAGGATGCGTGGTTTTCATGATTAAATATTTCAAAAATTTTAGCTGTTTGGTAACTTTTCGTTAATCAGGGTAGGTTTGGACAGACCTGACTGAAATTTGGAGGGATAAATATACCGTGAGTGTGAACCTTCAGAGAAGAATTTGGTACTGAAAACTAGTCTAACAATTGATGTGTGTGTGTGTGTGTGTGTGTGTGTGTGTTAAAATAGACGTGAGCAACTGCACTTTTTAACTCTCCCAGCCTGTCATTCGCGTGGGAAAGCCTACTATTCATAAAGAATCTTAGGGAATTTGCGGGATGTCTCCACGGCAGTTATCACGATCCGTATACAGTAGTTTTTTGCATTTTTCCAATTCAATATTTAGCTTCGTTGTGTTATGTTTGGAAGATCTGGTGACTATACGGTATAAGTGATTATGGTTAGGCATGTAAGGTAGAGGCAGAATTCTAGAAGTTTCAACATTAACTGTCTCCATTTCGGGTATATTCCTAATGATTCTCCCCCATTCCTACTTTCTCCTGGATTCTAGATTCTACCTCACCCCGTTTTAAGGTGAAATAAATTGCAGGATGATAATGAATGATAAATAACAAAAGTATGAACAAGGAATCGGATGCACAATTTAAGCTCAAGAAACTTTGCAAATATTGGAACTAGAAGCCTTGCATCAGAGAGACGGAGCACCGGAGAGAGAGAGAGAGAGAGAGAGAGAGAGAGAGAGAGAGAGAGAGAGAGAAGGGGGTGGGTGTGACAACCCAGCAGCCAATCATACGCTGCAAAAAAGTTCCCATGATACTGGCCAACCAATGATGGTTACTTATTTTGAAACTCGCTCCTCCCCGTTCCAACCTTCCTCCCCCTAAACCCCTTCTCCTTTTGCCTTGACAAGCAGGGTTGCCAACTTAGCGACTTTGTCGCTAGATCAAGAGATATTTGTTTTCATTTAGCGATATTTTTTATTGTTTTGCGACATGTCGCAAATCTAGAGCTTTCCACTGACACCTAGCGATTTTTCTAGAGATTTTTGAGCTCTTCTTTAAATTCATTGTTCATAGTACATCGAACTATAATTATATCTATCTATCCATCTATCTATCTATCTATATATATATGTATGTATGTATATCTGATGACAAAGGAATTCAAAATAACGGGGAAATAAATTTGATGAGGCAGCAGCCCGCGGTCCAGACTGCTTGGACATGTTCGTCTGGTTCTGGTACCCGTCCGCTGATCCTCCCTCCCTCTTGGCAATTAACGCAGACCAAACCACCGGTTATGCCGATTTTGCCAAGTGCTAAAATACATGTATGAGATTCAGGCTCCCTTACTCAGACTGATTACCAGTGGAGGACACTACGTCACACAGTCTGGACGGACACATCAAACACTCAGATTTTGGTCAAAAGTGACGAACTACAGAGATGCGGCAGGTGGAAATCTTTGCTTGAATCTAGCTGATATGGCAGTCTCTGCTTTATCCCTGCCGCATTCTAATGCAAATGTAGAGCGTACATTTATTAGTAGGAACCTAGTGATATAAAAAATTGCACAACAAAATGAAGCTATCTACATTGAAGGCAATTCTTACAATCAAATACGGACTGAAAAGACATAGGTCTAATACCTGTTGTGCAAGTTATGAGCTGCCTAGTGATACTTTACGAAAGATTGGCACTCTGGATACATACAGCTACAAGTAACAAGACGCCTGCACAAGCAAGTGAAGCAAGCAGTTCTCAAACTTTCTTCTGCGCACCTGCTCACACAAGTGACGACTGAGAGGAGGATTGGGATGAAATTCACATTGAATAATTGGTAGGTACCCTTATAATAATCTGAACATCTTTTTAAGGTTTTAATTAGATAATCCATTTCATTCACAGGCTTTGTACAAAACTATTATTTTATCTTATTTGGTCAGTATTGTGAAAAAAAAAAAAAGCTATAACTTGATTACAAAAATGTGGGGGAGGGAGGAGTACTATTAGCTGCTTTTGATGGAATGGTTAGCGACATTTTAGCGACTTTTAGGCATGAGCATAGGGACATTTGAAAGTATGGGTTGGCAACCCTGTTCGCAAGTTCACTCCTTCAGTCTTAGTTTGGTCACGAAGGGTAGATCAGTATACGAAAATTATTTATGAATATATTTACGACGAGGCAACTTCGGGATGTTTTTCGAGAACATGGTGTGCTGGGAGGCAGAGAAAGTCTCAGGTACGCCGTTATTAATATTGTATTATTTTTGCGTACATCGACGCTTACTTCCAACCAATATAACAATAGTAACGGTAGCGGCAGCGCTCAAGCGCATCTACGTTCAACGTGAGCTCAGTGAACTGGTGGTTAGTTTCCCCTCTTGCAGTCCACAATTCTTCGGGGAGATAGTATACTATAATAGTGACAGACAAGACGTTTGTATAACCGTGCAGTGGAGTTAGCCAGTCCTCCAACACGATGAACAGTAAAACTCTGTAGACAGGAGGGTTGTCCAGCAGTGTGATATCAACCGCTCCGATGTATTTTCTTATTTTCTGGCTGCCTTCAGGCGACTTTATTCAGCTTAGGAAAACGCCTTCGAACTGTGGGAGGTAATGCATCCAATTCGAAATTCCTAAGCTGAAAAAGCGTCATCGTATTGAAAGGGTTTGTCATTTTTGCCACCAGTGGATTGTTTTTAGTACAAGGACGCATACAGTAGTAGTCTATCTATCTATCTATCTATAGCCCGACGCCCTAATCCCGCAAAGGGTGGCCGCAGACAAAACGCCTCCAAGTCACTCTGTCACCTACCATTTGACTACCCTCCCCCCAACTCACCCCCCCCTCCCTCATATACCTCTCAACTCCATCTCTCCACCTCATCCTCTGTCTACCTCTCCCTCTCTCTCCCTCCACCTCACCTACATACACCCTCTTAGTCAGTCTTTCATTCTCCATTCTCTTCACATGTCCAAACCACCTCAGTGTATTTCTCCTAATCTTCTCAACCACATCCACATCCACCCCACATCGTTCCTTCACTTCTTCATTCGTCAACCTGTCCCTCCACGTCACTCCACATGCTCCTCTCAAGAAACTCATTTCCACTGCTCTCACTCTTGACTTGTTCCCCTCTTGCAAGGTCCATGCCTCGCTTCCATACGTCAGGGTAGGGATCACAGTACTATCATGCAGTGACTTCTTAACTTCCATACTCACCTCCCTATTTCTCATCACTGCTTTCAGTGTACCAACCAACGACCTTCCTTCCCTGCTGTACTCTTTCACGCACTTCATCCCCCAAAGTTACTCATCACACTACCCAAGTACTTGAATGCACTCACATTCTCCATATCCTCACCATCCAACCTCACTGCACACTCTGTGACTTCATTCCTCTCAAACACCATAACTTTACTTTTGTTTACATTAACTTTCAGATTCCTCCTCCTACACACTGTCCCAAATTCATTCACCAAACCTTGCAACTCCCATTCATCTTCACTCAAAAGTACTGTATCATCAGCAAACAGCAACACCGGAAGCTTCCAAATCTCACCCTCATTCATTAGAGCCACCCCCACATCCACTGCCCTACCCTGCACCTCCTTTACAACCCCATCCATGTATATATTAAACAGCCATGAAGACATCACACAACCCTGTTTCAGTCCCACATTGAGATCAAAGAACTCACTCAGCTCACCATCCACTCGCACCGTAACCCTAGCTCCCTCGTACATACTCTTCACAGCACTCAACGATTTCCCCTCCACTCCATATATTCTTAATACCTTCCACATACCTTGCCTATCTATTCTGTCATAAGCTTTCTCCAAGTCCATGAAGGCAGCATACACTTTCCTTCCCTTCTCTAGATACTTCTCCACTAAACATCTTAGAACAAATATCTGATCTACACAC